>NC_090259.1:36331413-36368913 GCF_037325665.1 Littorina saxatilis | reverse complement strand
CCTTGATACTTCAGGCACTCTCCTATGTCCTCACGATGCTCTCCCACTGTTCATCAAGCAGACGACGGACCTGTCGACTAGCCTGTCATCTTTTTTCACCTTACGAACACGTGTTAAGCCGCTCAGTTAAAGTTCATTTAAACAACCAGAACAAAGGAATAAGCGAAACGACTAATTCTCAAGTAACATAAAACATTATTTCTAATATGCTGACTGTTAGCAAATGATAACAGACATGTCGAGAAAAAAGATATCAAGCATGAGCCTTTTAGGCGAATGCTGATATCGTTTGTGAGACATGTCTGTTATCATTTGCTAACAGTCAGCATATTAGAAATAACGGTTTTATTACCGTTTAAATCGACCAAAAGAAATTTCGAAGCGACCCCGCGAATTAGACGGAACAGCCGCAATAGGAACTTGAGCGCTCCTACCTGATTATGCCTGTCAGTCAAAGAATTCTCGTGACCTGGGTCAGCCAATCAGAGTAACACACCTGACGTGATGAATATTCACAGGTCTAATGCGTTTGACACACAACAATCTCACAAGATAAACCATGTTGAACATGCGTTTCGGTTGCTTAGCTTTTTTTTGTTGAACAGAGAGCGACAGATTTAGAACCGACTCCAGACGGATGGGAAATGACGTAGGCCTAAAGATACATTTGACGTAAAGCGAGTGACACAATTTCACTTGATTTTTCCGAACTTAGATAATTTAGATTTCAAGTGAGCGGGTCCCATTGCACACTCAGAGGATGGGCGGTGCCTTGCTGTTCCGTAAAGCACCCACCGACAAAACTCGCTTTTCGGTATTTTTTACATAAAGAGAGTATTATCTGACAGCATTTGAAGTGTCATTCTTTAGAATAAACCACGCTGATATTGTTGATTTAAATTGTTATTGTGTCTTGTTAATTTTTAGCTTAATAAACAAAAAGGGTCCCTGCCTGAACGTTATAGGGGAAGGGTCCCTAATATGGACCACTTTTTGTTTCATGCTGATAACTAGCTTGTTTTCGTGCAAAGAAGTTTCATTTTGTGTTTGGTAGTCCTTCTTTCTTGGTGAACCGTTAGGCCTAATTAGAGTAAAATAGCTTTGATACACATTCAGCAAAAATTAAATACAGAAAAAATCACAAAGGGTCCATGTTATGGGGCGGGGATATAGCTCAGTTGGTAGCGCGCTGGATTTGTATTCAGTTGGCCGCTGTCAGCGTGAGTTCGATCCCAGGTTCGGCGGAAATTTATTTCACAGAGTCAACTTTGTGTGCAGACTCTCTTCGGTGTCCGAACCTCCCCCCGTGTACACTACATTGGGTGTGCACGTTAAAGATCCCACGATTGACAAAAGGGTCTTTCCTGGCAAAATTGCTTAGGCACAGTTAATAATTGTCTACCTATACCCGTGTGACTTGGAATAATAGGCCGTGAAAGGTAAATATGCGCCGAAATGGCTGCAATCTTCTGGCCGTATAAAATTTCATCTCACACGGCATCACTGCAGAGCGCCTAGAACTGTACCCACGGAATATGCGCGATATAAGACTCATTGATTGATTGATTGATTGATTGATATTAGGAGCCTGGGCGCCTAATATGGACCAGTGAAGCGGCCTTCACGAATCACTGTAAAAAGCCCCCTATATTTCAAAATAACATGATACAACTTAGTGTACAAGTCAGCCTAATCAAAATATGCTCTAGATTTATCTGTTTCGAGTTGATGAGAGCATTATTTGAAGCACACCAGGAAACTAAAGAAGCTTATCAAAAACAGAGTGAAAATAAGTGAAATTATCAACTTCCACGAAAAGAAGACTTTTCGTTGCATTTTTTTTTAAATCTTGAGGGCTAGTTATAGGTTATTACCAGCAAGCTTCTTAATGAATTAATGAAAATAGCCTTTAGCTTATATTTTCTTCGATTTGTTGAAGGTGGTCCATATTAGGGGACTCGCACATACTTTGAGATGTTGCTATTATTTTTTGTTTGCAGTAGAAACTCGGGGTCAACACTGCTAAAATGTAACAAATACGGTTTTAGCTGTCATATATAGCCATTTCTGTTTGATAAAAGCTTTGGCTGTAGACAGAAACGAGTCCGTTTTAGGCGGCAAATTTAGAGTGAACGCTGCCAAAAGTGAAAAAAGAGAAAAAGCCTAACGGTTTTGAGATTTGTGTTTCTGCAACTGTTTTGACATGTGCAAGTTATCCAAAGAGGGTGAATACAGCGAATAAAACTTTTTTGAGCGCTCTAGCGCCGTTAGTTGGTGGTGGTCCATATTAGGAGCCGGTCCATATTAGGAGCCCTTCCCCTAACATTTAGAGGGTCACCTAGAATCCGCCCTGATTGGTCAAAAAGCCATATGGGGCACAGTATGTTCTTTTTACTGATTTTTCCAAAGTTACGTCATTTGAACCCAACTCGCTTTCAGTTCTTGTACGTAATGCTCATAGCTGCAATCTCCAAGCACAATGAGGACTCAGAGCGCAGTTCCTGGGGTCAAACCGAAACAGTCAACATATTGTGCGACTTTGGGGAACAGTTGTGTATCTACATCCAACGGGATATAGTGCTCGTTACTGTGAAAACACACTTTATTCGCTTAGATCAAAGACTCGTTGTACATCCAGTTGGAAAATATGCTTTTTACTCTGACAACACACTTCATTTTCTTGAACCGAAGCACTCAACATAATAATAAAGATTGATAATACAACAATGTTCTACTCACATCCGGCAGGGTACAGTCCGACACTGGAGAAACAGAAGCTATCGCACGTGCTGGGCACGTACCACTGCGCCACGTAGCCTGTGACGTCACAGTTCTGGTTGTTCCACAAGCCGGGAAGAGGACTGCCGCTGTTGCAGTCGTAGCAGTTGAACGGGGCTGTTGAAAGAAAGAAAATGAATATTCTTTCAGGATTTTGCTATATAAACAAAAAATAAAAAAAAACAAAGTTACGACGAGAATACTGCAACCGTTCCATAATTAAGAAAAAGAAGAAAAAAGAAAGGTTCGTTTTTGGAGCGTTTAATTAAAGTTATTAGGTTATTAATTAGAATGTTTGATGACAGACAAAAGGAAACAGAGCGGTCCTCGTGAAAGACGGACATACAAATGATAATTAGACAATCAAGAGCACAATTCCTCAGCTCAGTAACATTGAAACACTTTTTTTTTAATTTAAAAAAAAGCAACGTTTAAACGCTTAAATATTCTTAGGCTAAAATGTCAACCATCGGGAAGATCAATATCTCTGAAGGCGGTCCTTAATTGAGCCCCAAGTCTTTTTACCGAAAACTCAGTGCTGAAGCTTCGTGCGGCCGCTATCGCGAAGTCATTTTACCGAAAACTCAGTGCTGAAGCTTCGTGCGGCCGCTATCGCGAAGTCATTTTACCGAAAACTCAGTGCTGAAGCTTCGTGCGGCCGCTATCGCGAAGTCATTTTACCGTAAACTCAGTGCTGAAGCTTCGTGCGGCCAGCTTCGCGAAGTCTTATTACCGTAAACTCAGTGCTGAAGCTTCGTGCGGCCAGCTTCGCCAAGTATACTACGCGTAGTCCACTTCGCCCAGTCTTAAAGCTGAACTTACGCTGAGGCAGAGCAGTAGTGGTAGAAGTAGTGGCAGACGTGGTTTCACCAGTACTGCTTGCCGGGGCGCTGTTGGCAGTCACGACATCAACAGTGATGGGGGCAGCCTCGGTGGGGTCGACAGCGTCGACAGTGACACCAGCAGGGACGCCGACAACACTGAACCCCCCGATCGCTTCCGGTTGCTGTTGTTGTTGGACAAGCTGTGGTGTGGGTGGGAGGGTGCTGGCACTGCTCAGGCCCATGGCTGTGGAGAACAAAACATCAAGGGTAAGGGATCGCCAAGAAAAGTACATGTAAACAGATGTGCTGTCGCATTTCAAAAAGAAGAAGGAAGTGAAGGAGGGGCAGAGCACACACATTAAATATAGCAGCAGTAAGAACATTTTATTCATGACGAAGAAGGAGGCGGTTGCGGAGGAGGGACATTGAATAGACCATTGAAACGTTCACAACGATTCAACATCTTACCTGCTTACATGTGAACATTATACAACGATTCAACATCTTACCTGCTTAAATGTGAACACTATATAACGATTCAACATCTTACGTGCTTAAATGTGAACATTATACAACAATTCAACATCTTACGTGCTGAACACTGAATTTGTTTTTCTTCTGTTTTGGGGTTTTGGTTTGTTTTGCTTTTTAGGTGATGCTTTCTATAGAAAATATCAGGCTGTAGGCTTACTTTTGTATTTTCCGAAATATAAAACTCCACACCGTTCAGGCGAGAAAGGGATCAGATTGTTAGCAGAGTTTAACCACAGTAGCTTCAGAGACACCTACTTTAAGGTGAAGGGACAACGTGTCGGTTGGGTGTCAAGCGAAAAGTAGTTATGGTGTTTGGATATGAATAATGTTAATGTAACGTCATTTCAAATTTCTGTAAAGCATCAGCTAGTATATGATAACATCCAAAAACAAATTAGCATTCTAATGCTTGAATGATTAACTACATTCCCGACTATCTGTGACAGAATACTTTCTGACGTCTAGGATAATTATTCCTTGAGGCAAACGTTTCATATTTTAGTCAACAGTTGTCACATATTCTTGTATTTGATGACAGTTTTTTTGTTTAACATTTTTGTGCTACGAGAGAATCCCTCTCAATTTTAATGCTTGCTCAACTAGCAGTATCAGCAGTAGTAGCAAGGCAAAAAGAATACTCACCCAGAGCAACGAAGCAGATCGTAAACATCATAGACGCAGCCATAGTTTGTGTTGCTTGTAATTCCTCCTTGCACTTCCTGGGCAACACGATTGTGACTAAACGGTTACTTTGATTTCTCTTTCGATTGATGTAGGAAACAGAAGATGCGATTGTGAAAAGATTGCATTGTGTGGCCGTTATATAGCCACGCTCCCGGAACACAACTTGCGTACATTGTTTCATCCCACACCGACCTGACGGATGACTCATACAGTACAGGTGAGAGCAGTTGTATGGCCGGCTCACTGTGTCTACTGCGAGTTTTTTTTTCATGTGGATTTTATTTTGAATTCTCTTGAAGTTCCTTCTTCGCTCACACACACACATACACACACACATACACTGTCTACTGCATTTAGATAATATGCACACTGTCCATGTTTTAACATCATATTTGATCAGCAAGTGAAATGCTCATGAAAAAAAACCTTTCTGCACCGCTGAAATAGCATTTTTCCAGACAAATGTGCAGGACCGCAGAATTAGCTGCATACGCATAGTGAAAAGTTGATGAATGAAACTGAAAGGAAAGTGGGGGATGTGCAGGTGGGTGAAACCGAAAGGAAGGTGGGGGATGTGCAGGTGGGTGAGGGGGAGGGGTTTGTTTTACTCCGAGGTGTAACGGCTGACGTCTGTTGATTGAGATGATGGGCGGACCGTTTTCGGGGTTTTCACGCAATTGTAATTGTTAATGTCAATGTTAATGTAAAAGTGTGTGTGTGTGTGTGTGTGTGTGTGTGTGTGTGTGTGTGTCTGTCTGTCTGTCTGTCTCCCTGTCTGTCTCCCTGTCTGTCTCCCTGTCTGTCTCCCTGTCTGTCTCCCTGTCTGCCGTGTCTGTCTGTCTGTCTGTCTTTATGTCTCTCTGCCTCTCCATATCTCTCTCTCTCTCTCTCTCTCTCTCTCTCTCTCTCTCTCTCTGTCTCTCCATCTCTCTCTCTCTCTCTCTGTCTCTCCATCTCTCTTTCTCCATCTCTTTCTCTCGCTCTCTTTATATCTCTCTCTCGCTCTCTCTATCTCTCTCTCTCTCGCTCTCTCTAGTCATAGTTATACTGTAGTAAAATAGTTTAGTCCCTCTTTAGGGCGAGGGCCAGATGCAAAAAAGCATATCTATGCTTATTCTTGTCACCCTCGAAAAATAAAGATTTGTCATTGTCATTGTCATTGTCTCTATCTCGCTCTCTCTTTCTTTATATATATATATATATCTCTCTCTCTCTCTCGCTCTCTCTATCTCTCTCTCGCTCTCTCTCTCTTTCTCTCTCTCTCTCCATCTCTCTCTCTCGCTCTCTCTCTCTCTGTCTCTCCATCTCTTCCTCTCTCTCTCTCTCTCTCTCTCTGTCTCTCTCTCTCTGTCTCTCGCTCTCTCGCTCTCTCTATATCTCTCTCTATATATCTCTCTCTCTCTCTCTCGTTCTCTCTATCTCTCTCTCTCTATCTCTCTCTCTCTCTCTATCTCTCGCTCTCTCTCTCTTTCTCACTCTCTCTCTCTCTCTCTCTCTCTCTCTCTCTCTCTCTCTCTCTCTCTCTCTCTCTCTCTCTCTCTCTCTCTCTCTCTCTCTCTCTCTCTCTCTGACTCTGAGAGAGTTGAAGTTTTCTGAAGTTCTGACCTCCTGCTGAAGTTTTCTTACCTCCTTTTGTTGGTAAACTTTTTAATTTTTAATTTTTCAATTTTATCATCGTGTGTCTGTGCTCCCAAGGACAGATTATAAGAAAAGGCGTAGCCTTAAATCTTAATCCTTGTTAAATAAATAAAATAAATAAAGTTCAATTCTCTCTCTCTCTCTCTCCCTCTCTCTCTCTCTCTCTCTCTCTCTCTCTCTCTCTCTCTCTCTCTCTCTCTCTCTCTCTCCTCCTCTCTTGTTCTTCGTTTCATGTGTGTATTATAGTAGGGACTAGCTGTAAGAAAGGACCATATGGACCTAATGCTATCATCCCTCGGTAATAAAGTTTTCGAGTTCGAGTTCTCTCTCTCTCTCTCTCTCTCTCTCTCTCTCTCTCTCTCTCTCTCTCTCTCTCTCTCTCTCTCTCTCTGGGACTGAATGCTGCGTGCCGGGACCGAGCAGTCGCACAAAATTTGCTCCGCAAAACTTGCTAAGTTTTAGCGGAAGAAAGTTCCTAAGTGGATACTTTTTTATACTGACTTGCGTGGGAGCACTAAAGGAACATGAAGGTGCCAGATCTGAGTGCCAGAATGGCTTGTGGCGGATTTTATTGGACTTTTCTTTCCTACATGAGTCAAAGAAGCAAAAAGAGTAAAGAAAAGGCAGCCCAAAAACACTCGCTGCACGTGCACTGGCCAGTGAGTAGCGTTCGGACCACGATGCTGACGACATTGTTTATTGTTGTGGCAGTGTGTGACAGTACAGACTACAACTCACTCACTGTCTCCCCGTGCGTTGACAGTTTGCGGCGGTCGTGGCTCGAACTTGCAGTTATTCTGAGCATGAAAAGAAACGCAACACAGTCGAGCAAAGAACATGCGAGATATAAGCTTTGCATCAGCCCACAACAAGCAAGCATGCTTACACTTCCGCTGCTCACAATGAGTGCGTTTGTGTTCATTGCTGGATACTTGCTCTCCTGCGGCGATGTGGAGGCCAACCCTGGGCCAGCGAGGTCAGGGGAAGAGAGAAATACTTACCTCAGATACCTGGCCAACCACAACAACTACCCAGCTGTGTCGGGAGGGGCGGACCCATACCCGTGGGTGGTGCCAGCATCAACGCCCTCATACTATGGTGGTGTACAGCAACATAATCTCCACCAGCACAGTGCAGTGGAAGGGGGTCCGCTGGACCTAGCAACAATGCAGAGACTCTTTGACACACAGGAGAGAAAGTTTCAATCTCTGAACAGTGAACTGATGACCAAAATGGACAGCTCGTTCAGTGACGTCAGAAAGCAGATTCAGTCCATACAGTCAAAAGCAGACGACTTAGAACAAAACTACTTCTCTATGCTGCAGGAAACACGGGATACGCACGCTGCAGTTACAACCCTTGAAGAGAGACTTAACCAAACCGCTGCAGAACTAGACGACAAGATAGACAAGCTAGAAGCCTTTTCTAGACGTGACAATCTGAAGTTTTTCAACATAGCACAGTCCGCAGACGAAGACTACTATACGTGCGTCACCAAGGTGCTGGACGTTTTAAGAGATACTGTTCCAGAAAAACATTGGGACAGGACAGACATCGTGCGTGCCCATCGCCTTGGAAACAAAAAGCACGACAGCAACCCAGCAAGGCCACAACCAATGATTGCAAGATTTGCAAGATGGTCCGACAAATTAGAAGTGCTCACAACAGGCAGAGAAGCGCTTAGAAGGAAGAACATCACTGTAGCAGCTGACCTCACTACCAGACAACAGAACATCATCCAGGAGCATCGTGACAGAGGGCTGAAAGCTTACTACAGGGGCAACAAACTCGTTGTAGATGGCCCACTACAACAGCGGCATTACAACCGGAGTTCATCCTTTGGGAGAGGGAGACGAAATCTACACGAGCAGCAGCACAGCTCACGAAACGACTACAACAGAGACAGCGAGGGCGGTCAGCAGTGGAGACAAACTACAGGTCAGCGCTCACATAGCAGATCCCGCAGGGACTCTTACAACCGCCACAACACAGCTGAGGACTACAATCCCAAGAACACTAACCAAGCATGGTATGACAGGAGATCCTACCAAGAGTCGGATGAACACACGAATCGCTATGATACAGATGCAGTGCCGACACAGTACTCAACAGAGCAGCGCTATCAAAGCGGAATGTTTGGGGACTCCCACAGCCACCAGTACAATGCAGACCCTTACAACACCAACGACTGGAACCATGATTGGTATGACAGGAGCTCTTACCAAGATTGGGATGCCTACTCGCATCGCCAAGAGCCCGAGGCATGGAGGATCTCACAAAGCGCCCCCAACTCAAAGACTTACTCCGCAACATCACGCGAGAATACACGGTACCCAGAGACAGGAAAGGCCGACCTACGAACTACAGCACCTCGAGACTACCAGATGGAAGACGAGACCACAGCTAGAAAGACATACAGCAGCCCAGACGAAGACAGTCAGCCAGGAAACGCGCCAGCTACCAGTAATGGTACCGACAACACACACCAGGCAGCGGCCCAACAGCAGGAGACCAAGGTCAACCCAGACGACGCTTCAACGCACAGCCTAGAGATGCCGGCTGGTGGGGGGTCTACTGAGGAGGTCAACGGGGATACAGTGGAAGCAGGAGATCCGTCCGGATCAGCAGCCCTGGTGGAGACTCGTGGAGACGAGTCTGACGACGTACAGGAGGGAAACCTGCGAGCTTTAGAGCTCTCCATACAAGGCGCCACGGACACCACTGCACAAGCAACAGAGGTGTCACCCGCGACACAACACAATGCAGAGGAGAACGACGTCATCGCCGAGGTGCCTGACAAGCGCCCCCTCACTCGAGCACGAGCTCAGACTGTGAGGGAGGGAATGGACAAGCGTCAGATGACTCTTGCTGACTGTGGGGTCCACAGCACGACGCCAGTATCCACGGTTACCAATAGGGTCACAGACGAAGGCGAAGGCGCTAGATAGGATGTCGGCCGGGCCCCTGTTAATCAACTCCATTCGACTAAAACCGTAAGTTTCTTGACGTATAATCTTGAAGGTCTAAAACGCCTCTATGATCCAGATATAGGTTCATATCTATCAACATTTGATTTTGTACTACTCGTGGAAACTTTTTCAATAACTTTTCCGACTTTGATATTCCCGACTCATGAAGTATTTGTATCCCCAGGCATAAAACTGTCAGATAGTGTAACTGCACGCCTTTCCGGAGGAACTGCTCTGCTTGTCAGAAAAGAACTGTCCCGCTTTGTGACTAGAATAGAAACAGAATACGACAACATGATAATTCTAAAGTTGTCGAAGAGTCTCTTGGCCACAGACCAGGACGTGATCTTATTGGGTGTGTACGTGCCCCCAATCAATTCTGTGTATTACAGAGAAACGGACATTTCGAATGGCATAGCTGTCATTGAACATTGCATGATGGATATTATACAAGACTGTGGTGACCTCCCTTTTATATTAATTGGTGATTTAAATGCCAGAACAAGTTCGAGAAATGCGGTGCACAAAACACTTCTCGATGAGAATCTCGAAATTTTTTTGATACACGAGGATTACGTACAAAAAGACTGTGTGAAACGGAACTCAAAAGACAAAGAACTGAACGAATATGGTAAATGTTTACTCAGTGTCTGCGAACAGTTCGATCTGAAAATTTTGAACGGTGGCCAGGGTGACGAGCGTGGGAATTTCACATATATATCCACCTCGGGTTGTAGTGTGATTGACTATATTATTGTCTCCAGACTCCTCCTTGATTTGCACATCAGAGTGCACGTTGCGGAAAAAATTGAGTCAAAACATATGCCTGTCGAGTGCTACATTCAAATACAAAGTGAAATACATGAGTTGGATAGAAAACAACCAGGGACGTATAGAATTGACAAACTCGTTTGGTGCCCAGATAAAAGGGAAGAATTTATGGCATGTGTAATTTCTGAAGAGGTAAAACACTGTTTTATTGAAGCAGAAAGCAAAATAGACATGGATGTAAATGCCTCGATTAGAAAGTTTACAGAAGGACTGCTTATAGCTGGCGAATGCATGAAAAAAAGTATAACAATAGGAAAAGAACGTAAACAGGCATGGTTTGATTTTGAATGCAAAGAGAAGAGGCAAGCTGTAAGACATGACTTACGAAATGTCCACAACGGTAATTTAGACAAACTTGTGTACACACAAAACAGAAATGAGTACAACGAACTTAACAGATGCAAAAAAGTTGCCCACAGACAAGCAACAATTGAACTGTTGCAAAAAAGTGGCAAAGATCCTAAAACATTCTGGAGAACCATAAGGTCTTTATCAAGGAAAACAACTAATGCTAACACAATAGAAACTGAACAATGGTATGAACACTTTTACAATGTATTCAACACATTCACAGAAACGGACGCAAACAATACTACTGTTGACGAAGCACAAGAGGTAGTAGATGAAAATGAACTAGAGACTACCCAGATGCTGGAATATGACATAACAGAAACAGAGGTTTACGAAGCCATACGAGCATTAAAAAATGGTAAAGCTGCAGGACCAGATGGTGTTATTAGTGAGCTTTTCAAAAATTCAGCTTTTCATGTTGTACCATTCCTAGCCCGGTTCTTCAACAAACTGTTTACATCAGGTTCATATCCTGAAGACTGGTCTGAATCCATCATTCACCCTCTTCATAAAAAAGGGGATATTAACAATCCAGACAATTATAGAGGCATATCATTACTTAATATTTGCAGCAAACTATACAGCTTTATCATAAACAAAAGACTAACTAGCTGGGTAGAATCCAACAACCTATTAAATGAAAGTCAAGCTGGCTTTCGTAAAAAGTACAGTACGACCGATCATATTTTTACTCTATTTGCTATGGTACAAAGACAGTTACTGTCACACAAAAAGCTATACGTTGCTTTTATTGACTTCAAGAAGGCCTTCGACTCAGTAGACCGTACAAAGCTGTGGAAGGTGTTGCAAAGCAAAGGAATAAAAGGTAAAATGTACCAAGCCATACTTAGTATGTACAACGTTGTTAAAGCAAAAGTTAGGGCAGGAGCAGAGGTCACTGACCTTTTCATGTGTCCGAGAGGCCTAAAGCAGGGAGAAATAAATAGTCCAATTTTGTTCTCACTTTTCATTAACGAATTAGCGGACGAAATCAAGCGAAAAGGACGACACGGTATACAACTTATCCCAGATTTTATTGAGATATTGATTCTCATGTTCGCAGATGACGTTATTTTGATTTCCGACACTGTGTGTGGGTTACAGAACCAGATAAACGTGCTATACCAAACTGCTTGTAATCTTGGCTTGACTGTTAATTTAGAAAAATCTAACATAGTTATCTTCAGAAATGGTGGTCACATTGCAGCGATTGAAAAATGGATGTATGGCAATATCGAAATGGAAACTGTGAACATGTATAAATACTTAGGAATTTACTTTTCTACAAGGTTGACATTTTCTCACACGCTGAACGATTTAGCGCTGCGTGCAAGAAAGGGTGTGATTGGTATCTTTAAGGTACTGTGGACTCTAGGAGAAAGATCACCAAACATATTCTATAAACTATTCGACTCCCAGATCCAGCCCATGCTCAATTATGCGGCAGAAGTCTGGGGCCTTGATGCAGACCATTCACCTATCGAAAAGGTGCATCTGTTTGCCCTTAAGAGGTTTCTGAACACAAGCATGAAAACACCAAACACACTTGTGTATGGAGAAACTGGCAGACACCCGTTATTTGTCAACACGTTTGTTAAGTCCATACGATTTTGGTTGCGCATCCTGAAAATGCCTAGTCATCGATTGCCACAAAAAGCTTATAAAATGCTGCTTTATTTACACGAACAAAATAAAAGAACATGGGCGTCATCAGTTTGCTATGTGCTGTACAAATACGGCTTTGACCAAGTTTGGATTCAACAAGGCGTTGGAAATGAAAATGCGTTCATAACGGAATTCAAGAACAGACTAGTCACATTATACAAGCAAGAGTGGATAGAAACAGTACAAAGTAAAGAACGATTCCTTTTCTATAGCACTTTCAAGTCAGCCTTATCTATGTCTTCATACTTAAATGACCTGAAGCACGTCAAAGCAAGAAACTGCCTGATTAGGTTAAGACTTGGTGTCTCGCCACTCAAAGTACATCGATTACGACACACTCGGTCGTCAACTGCTGAAGATTACTTGTGTCCATTCTGCGCAAACGAGACCGAAGATGAAATTCACTTTGTTTTGAAATGTCCAAAATATGCTGGTATTCGCGAGTACTACATACCTGCAAAATATTACAACCGCCCATCAAGCTTTAAACTGGCGCTACTTCTAGCGACACCAAACAGATCAATATTACTTAGACTTGCAACCTTCATCATGAACGCGTTTAAAATACGCAGTGAGTGGGGACAGTGAATATGAGATATTGCACGATCTTGTTTTATGTGTATGCTATTTTTGCTGCTTTCTGTCGATTGCTTAAAAAACAGTAATAAAGTTTTGTCTTTTTTGAAAACGTTAATGTGATGCTATGTATCAGAGATGCAACGATTATGCATATAACTGCTTGCAGATTTGCGTGTGAAAGGGCATGTGAAGGTGATAGATGGAGTGATGAATAGATGGATGACGGATGAATGGTTGGACAGTCAGACGGTTGATTAGATGGATGGAGGACAGAGGGACACGAGATGGATAGAAGGATGGATGGCTGGCTGGCTGGATGGATGGATGGATGGATGGACAGAGAGACATGAGTGAAGTGCGACAGAGACTGGATTTTGTGCTGATGCTTACTGTCCTTTTCCAAACGTTTTGCTGTTGTAAATGCCTGTTTCCACAGTCGTCATGTCGACTGTCATTACGATGAGGATGATTTATTTTAGTATGATTAATATTACAATGATTATTTTTCATGAAGCATGAATGATGAAAATGTGTACACCCCGAATTGAAATGGGCCCAAGGCCCAATCAATAAACCATCCAGACTCCAGACTCCAGACTCTCTCTCTCTCTCTCTCTCTCTCTCTCTCTCTATTTTGTTTGTTTGCTCCAATGTCTGGTGCTCCTTACGGCAGTGACCCTGTTCAGCGCCTCCTGCCGCCGCCTGTCCACCCAACTTAAGAAGACTGTTACTGACGACACATTTTCCGTGCCGATCGGCTTTTCTACTTGTTATTTTCCCTTCTTTCGTTTACCGTGCGTTTTTAGTAGTTTAATTTGTTTTGCTTTTTATTATTCTACGAGATAATACTCACTAATATTCTTTTGTAGAGATTATTGTTGTTGTGTTTTGTTCATTTTATGACTGTGTCTATGAATTCCTGGCCCGTGAAAGATGGTCTCAGAATTGGGCATTTAAATATAAATCATGCCATAAATAAGCTGGATGAGGTAGCAACTGTTCTACTCAATTCAGGCAAATATTTTCACATTTTTGGTCTCTCTGAGTCAAGATTAAACAGTAACATCACGGATGCGGAAGTTAAGATTGAAGGATATAATGTCGTACGTCGAGACCCTACATCAACACGAGAAACTGGTTTGCTAGTTTATATTCACGAGTCTTTATCATTTCATAGACTTCATCACTTAGAGCAGCATTCAGTTGAAACAATATGGCTAGAATTAAAATTGCCTAAATCAGCACCAATATTGATAGGTTTCTGCTACAGGAATCCAGCTGAACATATTAACTGGTTCGATAATTTTGATGATATGATGGACGCTGTCAGTCTTGAATCCAGAGAAATTATACTTTTGGGGGATTTTAATCTTGATTTAGTGAAACCCAACAAATGCTGGATGGAAAGGTTATCCCTGCATAATTTACAACAGTTAGTAACGATTCCAACAAGAGTTACAGCTACCTCATCTACGCTTATAGACCATATCTATGTGTCAACTCGAGCTAACATTATTGAAACCTCAGTTCCAAGTTTTAGCTGTAGTGATCATCTTCCAGTGTGCCTCACGTGGTCGAAAAAAGGGGTTAGAATCCCAAAACGAAAACATAAATTTATAACATATAGGTTATTTTCAAAACTTGATCAAGATTCATACCTTTCGGAACTCAGTTGTACAGATTTTGCAATGATCTATAATTATACTGACCCCGACGAAGCATTTGATTTATGGTACAACTTGTTTATAAAAGTATATGATAAACATGCACCATTTCGAACCTCTCGTGTGCAGCAACATCCCAAACCTAAGTGGCTTACAGACGACATTCAACATGCGATTGATTACCGCGATTTTCTTAAACGGAAGGGAAAAGAAGAAGAATACAGAAAACAGAGAAACAAAGTAACGTCCATGAAACGTGCAGCTCGTAGAAAGTATTACCGTGAGCTCGCTGCATCCAGTTCAAAACAAAACTCAAAAGCCATCTGGAAGGTGATCAACCAATTATCTCGTAAAGATACAGTAAAATCTTCCGTTATTGATATACCTGCTGATGATCTGAACATTCATTTTACTTCTATTGTTGACAAAATAATTACAACTGATAGATCGAAACAGAATAATCTGGACAAGTTGAAACAGTTTTGTGATTCAAAAAATATTACCCATAATTTAGACATTCCTCTGCTATCTGTTAGCGAAGTCTTCCATTATCTGTTGTGCTTAAAACAAACAGGTACTCGTGGTTTGGATAATCTTGATGGGAAAATTCTGAAGTTGTCTGCCCCTTTTATTGCAGAATCCCTTACATATGTTTACAATTTGTGCCTTGACAAATCCTACTTTCCCACCAAATTAAAGGAGGCGAAAGTAATCCCGCTATTTAAATCAGGTAGTTCTTCTGACCCCGCCAATTACAGACCAATCTCAATTCTTCCTGTTTTATCAAAACCACTTGAAAAACACATATTTACACACTTGACCACTCATTTGAAGAAATACGATCTTATACATTCCAACCAGTCAGGTTTTAGAGAAAATCATTCGTGCCACACAGCATTAACAAACCTTCTTGAAAGTTGGCTTAGTAGCATTAATAATAATCAACTCTGTGGTGTCTTATTCGTCGATTTTGCTAAAGCTTTCGACGTTATTAATTATGAATTACTATTAAGAAAATTAGTTGAATATAGAATGTCACCCCAAACCTTATGCCTGCTCTCCTCTTTCTTAGCTGGGCGAGAGCAGTCTGTCTGCGTTAATTCAACCGTATCCAGCAAAAGACCTGTGTTATACGGGGTTCCCCAGGGCTCTGTCCTTGGACCACTACTCTTTTCCCTGTATATTAATGATCTTCCTCTTAGTATTAATGATGACTGCGAACTCTTTGCTGACGATACGACTCTACACACTACTGATAAAAAATTAGACAAAGTTTATTCATCGTTGCAGAACAGTGTAGATGATCTCATTCATTGGACGGAGTATAACCACATGAGTCTTCACCCTAAAAAGACCAAATACATGTTAATAACAACAAGACAAAAGAGACAAAACATACGAAACAATCCTCATTCCATATTAATTGGTAACGACGCAATAGAGGAGGTAGGAGATCATAAAGTTTTGGGAGTAAATATCGATAATAATTTGTCTTGGGCCCATCATGTTCGGTCGGTATGTAAAACAATGTCCAGAAAAATATATCAGTTAAATAGAATTAAACACTTTCTAGATCAGCACTCAAGGTTATTATACTTTAACGCATATATACAAACCATCACAGATTATTGTTCAACCATCTGGGACTCTGCCAGTGCTAATATTTTAAAACCATTGTATAGTTTACATAGGCGAGCCCTGAAACTAATTTTACTGAAACAATCCAGTCTTGTATCTGATGATTATAAGAAACTTAAGATTCTCCCACTAAAACAAAGATTTAAATTTAATGAAGGCGTGCTCCTTCACAAAATACTTTCCGGCCGTGCACCACGAACTTTCGTTGCAAACTTTAAAGTGAAACCAAACCGAAAGTTTAACGTCCCAATTCCAAGGATAGATCTCTTCAAATCAAGCTTAGCCTATTCTGGTAGCGTCCTGTGGAATTCTCTCCCGGAATTTGTGAGAGTCCCAATGAGTCTCAATACTTTCAAAAAACACCTTTCACTGTATTTAATGTTAAATTACGAAAAATCACAGTGATGGAAGACTTCGTTTGGTTATATTTTCATTTGTTCAAAGCATCAGTGTTCATTATATCCACACAAAAACACTCAAATTAATAACACATTTACTCATGCATGTGTATTCAGCATTGTTTTCACTACGTTACATATACGACGCTTTATATTTGTGTATAATATGTGATGTGTAAATATTCATATGTTGTTGTTTTTCTCTACCTTTTTTTCTACGTTAATATCCGTGTAAATATGTGATTAGATTAGTCCCCTCTCTGGGCGAGGGCTGGTTGAAAAAAAGCTCGTTGTATTGCTTACGCCACAACCCTCGAAAAATAAAATTTGATTGATTGATTGATTGATCTATCTCTCTGCTGTATTTCTGTTTGTGATCCTGTCTTTCTGTTACATTCGATGTTTGTTTGTTTGTTTGTTTGTTTGTTTGGTTTGCTTTTTGCTTGTTTGTTTGTTTGTTTGTTTGGTTGGTTGGTTTGCTTTTTGTTTGTTTGTTTGTTTGTTTTCTTGTTTGTTTGTTGTTTATTTGTTTGTTGTTATTTCGGGGGACGGGGGATCTGTGTTTTTTTCTGTGTTTGTTTGTTTGTTGTTGTTGTTGTTGTGTTTTTTTGGTGTTTTTTTATTCGATTAAAACATAGATATTGTCACTTGTGAAGTTTTTTATTTACACTGTAAGCCCATCCTATGTGTTATGCACCCCTTCATGCCCTCAATAACTCTCCCACGCACATTGTCTACAGTCCTTGATCCGAAGACATGTCCTGTACCCCACCCCCTGCCTTGCTGCCCTCAACCAGAATTCCCCACCTGTACTCAACTGGGGAGGATTGGGTATACAATAAATGTCCTCTGTCCCCAACAGCGCGGTTAAGCCCACACACCAATTCATAACTTCATTGCTCCGCTGTTCCGGCTGAGTTGGACAAGATTTATGGTGGCTGTCTGGTAACCTGCAATGTTGTCTTCCGTCGTTGTGCATTATCTAAGCCTACGACCGCCCTTCGGCGCATTGAAGTCTCATTGACGTTGTCTCTTCAAAACCTACGTGTTTCAAACAAAGGACAATGGTTCGGGATTGTTGCGCGCCGATGTTTTGCAAACGAACTATAAGCATTACTTCATTGAGACAAATTATGTTACGTGGTAATTCTTAACTAATTCGGCCTCTTTTCCCAATCGGAACCACACTAAAACCCACATCAATTCATTCGCACTCATTTTGGATTGACAATCCCCTCTGCAGAATCGATTGAAAAAACACGTTGTTAAGAGGAAACCACAACACCACCAACATATGCCAAGGCTATGGAATCACTGGCTACTCTTCGTCATGTCCTTGTGGCAATGCCCAAGGCTATGGAATCACTGGCTACTCTTCGTCATGTCCTTGTGGCAATGCCCAAGGCTATGGAATCACTGGCTACTCTTCGTCATGTCCTTGTGGCAATGCCCAAGGCTATGGAATCACTGGCTACTCTTCGTCATGTCCTTGTGGCAATGCCCAAGGCTATGGAATCACTGGCTACTCTTCGTCATGTCCTTGTGGCAATGCCCAAGCAACTCACTCGTCATGAAGACCACTGGGACACCCTCAGCAAACTGGAGCAAGACTTGGAATCTTCCCACCATACCTTCATGAAGCAGAAGAGCATCAAGGACTTCTTCAACCATTAGTTAAACGGTATTGTGACTTTGTATTGTAAAATTGGATAACTCGAATTCTTTCTAACTCGAATTAATTTCCCTGACCCCTGAAGTTCGAGTAAACGAGGTTGCACTGTATGTCTATTCAGATTTCTTTAAAATAAAAAATGTGTAATTGTGTTATTTTGTCAAAATATAACTTGCATTTATAATGTTTCTTTTACCCATTTGTTTGTTTTGTTAAATGTGTGTGTGTTTGTGTGTGTGTTTGTGTGTGTGTTTGTGTGTGTTGGTGTTTGTGTACATGAATGTGTGTGTGTGTGTGTGTGGGTGTGTGTGTGGGTGTGTGTATGTGTGTGTGTGTGTTTCGGGAGGTTTTTCTCGATAATTATGTGCCTTTTTCAAATCTTAGCCAGCACTTCATGCACCTAGAGTGTTTGGTACATGGCCTTTTTGTTTCAACGGCATGTGAGCTTTTTTTCCCCCCGTGTTAACAAGAATGAAGACCGGATGATATATATCCAAGCTTTTATATCCGTTTCCGTAGACACATACTGAAACTCAACAGCCTGGCTGCGTCCTGCGCAGACTTGTTTTTGTTGAATCATTTTGAAGATTGCCACAGCCGTCAGCTACAATTATAATTCATTCACACACACACACAGATCCCTGCACAGAAAAACGGGCAGCCAGTAGATTTGGGGTATACGATCAAGTGGGAAGATACTACCGTCCTACGTAAAAGCCTTCTGGTGGTAGAAGGAGTACTTGGCCTGGACACATGTGTGGGGATTTACAAGAACATTTACATGAAGGCTAATTTAGGCAGTAGATTTGGGCTATATGTTCAGGTGGGAAGATGTTTCTGTCCTTTTTAAAAACCTGGACACAAGATGATTTACGAGAAATAAATTAAACCAAATAAAAGATACCCTTGATGGCGAGAGTAGCAGTCAATAATCCCAGACATGATTTTTCAAAGTTTGGCGTGTCTTGCGTCTGATTCGGATTTCACTATAAAGATACGGCTGATCCATCCTGAACTCAGGTAAAATGAGTTCCTTCCCTTCGGGTCTCATTTATCCCTGACAGGATGCCTTCGTTTTCTTTCTCTGGAGAAGAAATCGATTTTTTTACATATTTAGAGCTTTTCGTAATGTGTTATTGATATAAGCAGATTCGCGATCGTCGATAATGATTTTTCATGGTGTTGTGTAGTTTTTAAATTACAAAGGAATTGTTATGTAAGACAGTTTCAAGCGAGCTATCTTTCGCGGATGTATTTACTGTGCAAACAACTCTAAATATGGCAAAAGTGTAACGTGATAATCAACTTTGTCACGTGATCATAACAAAATGGCTACGGAGCGGACGATACTTTTTCCGTTACCAGTTGGGAGTGATGCAACAATATCACAGTCTCCTTCCCACAGCAGTCTCAACATTTCGACTTGTTTTGACTTTAGAACGATGTCTTTGTCATAACTGTGAAGAACAGAACGGAGATTACTGTCGAAGTCGGCCATTCTGCAATCACTTTCGTCTTTTGTCAGAAACATTAACGAAAAACATAATTATGGGAGATAATTCTGTATTCTTGTTTTGATAGATTTCGGCTTTTAGCTCCGCTTCTTTCCCTATACTCCGCGTAGTAATTATGCATCCTGTCAGAGAGACATATGCGATAGCGTGGACCGATGATTATCAGAATAACGGCTGGTCGCGTTACTCAATAAAACTATCTATGTCGTCGTTGTAGTCGTTGTTCTCTCCCCGTCGCGATATAACCTTCGTGGTTGAAAACGACGTTAAACACCAAATAAAGAAAGAAAGAAAGAAAGTCGTTGTTCTCTTTGTCGAAGCGGCCGCTGTCGTCACAGTTTATGCGCTAATCATACAATGTCAATAGGTGCGTCTGGCATTATGTGCTATTATCTATTTCCAAATGTAGGCTAATTACAAATGCTTTTAAGAACGTTGTGTGTGAAGTCCATTACTTTACAGCCTCAATTCTTTATTTTACCATCTCATAGTGTGTGAAGTCCATTACTTTACAGCCTCAATTCTTTATTTTACCATCTCATAGTGTGTGAAGTCCATTACTTTACAACCTCAAATCTTTATTTTACCATCTCATAGTGTGTGAAGTCCATTACTTTACAGCCTCAATTCTTTATTTTACCATCTCATAGTGTGTGAAGTCCATTACTTTACAGCCGCAAATCTTTATTTTGCCATCTCATAGTGTGTGAAGTCCATTACTTTACAGCCTCAAATCTTTATTTTGCCATCGCATAGTGTGTGAAGTCCATTACTTTACAGCCTCAAATCTTTATTTTACCATCTCATAGTGTGTGAAGTCCATTACTTTACAGCCTCAAATCTTTATTTTACCATCTCATAGTGTGTGAAGTAGATTACTTTACAGCCTCAAATCTTTTTTTTACCATCTCATAGTGTGTGAAATCCATTACTTTACAGCCTCAATTCTTTATTTTACCATCTCATAGTGTGTGAAGTCCATTACTTTACAGCCTCAATTCTTTATTTTACCATCTCATAGTGTGTGAAGTCCATTACTTTACAGCCTCAATTCTTTATTTTACCATCTCATAGTGTGTGAAGTCCATTACTTTACAGCCTCAAATCTTTATTTTACCATTGTATAGTGTGTGAAGTCCATTTCTTTACAGCCTCAAATCTTTATTTTACCATTGCATAGTGTGTGAAAGTTACACAAACCAAAGCACAAGCCAGTTGGAGTTCTATATAATAGTGTTAACATGAACCTGTTTACACACTCGTCCAGTGACAAATAGAATCAATCAATCAATCAATATGAGGCTTATATCGCGCGTATTCCGTGGGTACAGTTCTAAGCGCAGGGATGTTTTTAATTTTTTTTTAATTTTTTTACACAATACATCACGCATTTACATCGGCCAGCAGATCGCAGCCATTTCGGCGCATATCCTACTTTTCACGGCCTATTATTCCAAGTCACACGGGTATTTTGGTGGACATTTTTATCTATGCCTATACAATTTTGCCAGGAAAGACCCTTTTGTCAATCGTGGGATCTTTAACGTGCACACCCCAATGTAGTGTACACGAAGGGACCTCGATTTTTGACCTCGATTTTTCGTCTCATCCGAAAGACTAGCACTTGAACCCACCACCAAGGTTAGGGAAAGGGGGGAGAAAATTGCGAAGGCCCTGACCCAGGGTCGAACTCGCAACCTCTCGCTTCCGAGCGCAAGTGCGTTACCACTCGGCCACCCAGTCCATAGAATATACACTTCCTCCTTCTGTGTAAAAATAGCCCTACTGATGACTGCAATGCCTACGCAAGTATACTGAACAAACAATTCAATGAAAGATGGCTTTGAACACGCGCTCGCACACACACACACACACACACACACACACACACACACACACACTGAGTTGTCGTTGTTGTTGTTGGTGGTGGTGGTGGTGGTGGTGGTGGTGGTGGTGTTGATGACGATGTCTTTTCTTTTTGCTTCTGCTTCGTGCGTGCGTGTGTGTGTGTGTGTGTGTGTGTCTGTGTCTGTGTCTGTGTGTCTATGTGTATGTGTGCGTACGTGTGTGTTTGTGTGTGCGAGCGTGCGTGCGTGCGTGCGTGCATGCGAGCGTGCGTGCGTGCGTGCGTGAATGCGAGCTTGCGTCCCCGGCGTGCGTGCGTGCGTGCGAGCGTGCGTGCGTGCGTGCGTGAGTGAGTGGAGGGAGGGGGTGGGGGTGTGGTTGTGTTTGAGTGCGCACTGACTAGGGTACGTGCGTGCGTGCCTTTGTCTGTACTTTTCTCTGTGTATTTATGCGCCCGCAGCAGGCGCACACCCATCCTGACTTCCAAATTTAAACTATTTCTGTAATAAAGACACACTTGTCTGCGTCCCGCTGTCTCAGTTCGCTGATTCAGGACACGTCTCCCCACCCAACACCTGTCATAGTGCACCGAGTGGACCGTGACATGCCGTGACTTGTATTTCCCTGTTAGATAATATGTATGCAAATGTCATTCACGGTTTGGTTGCACTTTACGACACGGAAATGGGATGGACATTTTTCTGAGGAGATTGTCAAATGACACAGTCATGGGGTTAAACCCAAACTAAGTCAGTATGCAAATCATAATCAAATGACACAGTCATAGGGTTAAGCCCAAACTAAGTCAGTATGAGAATCATAATCAAATGACACAGTCATGGGGTTAAACCCAAACTAGGTCAGTATTATTGTTATATGTAGTCTTATATCGCGCGCGTATCTCCAGACTCGGACTCATGGCGCAGGGATCTATTTATGCCGTGTGAGATGGAATTTTTTACACAATACATCACGCATTCACATCGACCAGCAGATCGCAGCCATTTCGGCGCATATCCTACTTTTCACGGCCTATTATTCCAAGTCACACGGGTATTTTGGTGGACATTTTTTATCTATGCCTTTACAATTTTGCCAGTAAAGACCCTTTTGTCAATCGTGGGATATTTAACGTGCACACCCCAATGTAGTGTACACGAAGGGACCTCGGTTTTTCGTCTCATCCGAAAGACAAGCACTTGAACCCACCACCTAGGTTAGGAAAGGGGGGAGAAAATTGCTAACGCCCTGACCCAGGGTCGAACTCGCAACCTCGCTTCCGAGCGCAAGTGCGTTACCACTCGGCCACCCGTATCCGTGTATGAGAATCATAATCAAATGACACAGTCATGGGGTTAAACCCAAACTAAGTGAGTATGAGAATCATAATCAAATGACACAGTCATGGGGTTAAACCCAAACTTGGTCAGTATGAGAATCATAATCAAATGACACAGTCATGGGGTTAAACCCAAACTAGGTCAGTATGAGAATCATAATCAAATGACACAGTCATGGGGTTAAACCCAAACTTGGTCAGTATGAGAATCCTAATCAAATGACACAGTCATGGGGTTAAACCATGGCGATCTCTAGTACGCTATGGGTTAAACCCAAACTTGGTCAGTATGAGAAGTATAATCAAATTACACAGTCATGGGGTTAAACCGAAACTTGCTCAGTGTGAGAATCATAATCAAATGACACACATGGGGTTAAACCCAAACTAGGTCAGTATGAGAATCATAATCAAATGACACAGTCATGGGGTTAAACCCAAACTTGGTCAGTATGAGAATCATAATCAAATGACACAGTCATGGGGTTAAACCATGGCGATGTCCGAGGGTAGGTAGTCTTACCCCATGTAAAAGCCTTGGAAGATCTGAGAAAGTGATCACAACTTTTTTTAATTTGAAGACTTGTGCCTTTTATTATCATCTCTGTAATTGTGACGTAATTGCATATTTTAATTATCCTGTAGAACATTATTAAAGTTTACATAATGTTTGAACATCTGGGCTTGGTGTTTGGTTCTCTCGGCCACTTCGTACCACAGGTCAGCACCTGTGACAATCACGCGGAAAGTAATGAGCTGCATAAATGAACTCTGTGTTCAGAATTACACATACACACAGACAAGCACATACACACACATACGCACGCACGCACACACACACACACACACTAACACACAGACAGACGCACGCACGCACGCACGCACGCACGCACGCATGGACGTACACACACACACACACACACAAACACACACACACACACACACACACACACACACACACACACGCGCGCGCGCGCATACACACACACACACACACACACAGAAACACAGAAACACTGACACACATACACACCCACGTATACACACACACACACACACACACACACACACACACACACACACACACACACACACACACACATTAACACTAACACTAACACTAACACTAACACAAATTCTAAAACTATTTATGAAATGAAATATTGTTGATAATTGACCGACGGATTGCAGTCTTTTTACAGGCGGAATCGAGACGAGGGTCGTGGTGTATGTGTATGTGTGTGAGTGTGTGTGTGAGTGAATGTGTGTCTGTGTGTGTGTGTGTGTGTGTGTGTGTTTGTGTGTGTGTGTGTGTGTGTGTGTGTGTGTGTGTGTCTGTGTGTGTCTGTCTGTGTCTGTGTTTGTGTGTGTGTGTGTAGAGCAATTCAGAGTAAACTACGGGACCGTCAACATTTAGTCAAGCTGTCGAACTCACAGAATGAAACTGAACGCACTGCATTTTTCCAGCAAGACGTATACTCGTAGCATCGTCAGTCCACCGCTCGTGGCAAAGGCAGTGAAATTGACGAGCCAGAATAGCGCAATAGTGGTGGCGCTGAGCAGGTTAGCACGCTTTTCACACACACACAAACACACACAATGTGCTACAACTGTGACAGCATCAAGGCCGCCGTCGACAATTCTTCGGTGACCTACAACAAAAAATGCGGCACCAACGGCATCATCAACGGAGAGTACTACACACCCGTGCTGTGCGACACGCTCTGCTTCAACCGTGTTAACAGGGCTCCTCTTGGAGGTACAGAGCAATCGGGACACCTTAATTGGTGCTTTCTTTTTCATCTCTGTTTTCAAACTCAACCCAGGCCCTGATAATTAGGTCTGTATACAAACAAAGTACTTCATTGCAGGGCAAACATATGACAACTTACTAGCGCCAAAACCTGGGGTTATCAATATCACGTGAACATTTCAATTCCCAACGGATAACGTTCACTTTTTCTCTCTATCCAGTCTCCTCCTTCCCTTCGCCCCGCCCCCCCTCCCAAAACAATGTATTTATTGATTGATTTATTTAGTTAGTTAAAAGCAACCTACTTCAATACATTAATTGAAGAACAAAAAGATATCGCAACTGTTTTGCTAATGAAGTCTTGGATAAATCAAAAAACAATTTGAGTCGTTCTGTCACTTCTATTTCCCTAGAAGATGTTAAAGGCACAGTAAGCCTCCCGTAAACCATCACAGATACTGTCAGGCTTTTACACACAGTACAAACACAGTTTTATTTACACACTCACCGCTTTTGAACATCTTAGGTTCCCTCCGTAAAGAGCGAGCAATTTTCAAAGAATTTATTTTTGCGTGGTTTATCTTACCTGAGCCATCGCGAACCCGTGTGATCCAGTTTCCTTTTTTCACAATGTAGTCGTCAGCTTGTGATTTCAATGCAACTCGCTGTAAGCTTATCTGCAATAGCACGTTATTGTGTACCTCTGAATCTAAACGCAACAAACGGCTGCGATTCACACGAACTAGAGCGGTGGAGGTTGACTGTTCAGAGGAACTGGCGCTAGGCACAACCGTCGTCTGCTACGAGAAAGACAGTTTGCGTGACACGTTTCCGGGCTTTTCTTTTTTCAAACTTTCAAAACTTCGAATTGTACTGATCTTGTCTTGATGAAAAAAGAATTCTTTTATTATTTAAGAATGTTTGTGTAACAAGCTGTCAATTTATTATTTAGATTTTAAAAGTTAGGTCTAGCGCCAAAACGAGGCGCCTGATTTGCCGATCAGACGGTCCACGAAAATAAATTCTTTGAAAATTGCTCGCTCTTTACGTAGGGAACCTAGGATGTTCTCAAGCGGTGAGTGTTTAAACGAAAGGGTGTGTGTACTGTGTGTAAAAGTATTGTAATGGTATATTGGAAAACTAATTATTCCCTCTAGATTCCGGGCATAGCAGTGCACGAGGTTGGTAAGATTTCGTATTGCCAAATTGATCCAAACCACCAGAAAAACACATCCACAAGCATTCGCTCCAATATGTAGAGGGCAAAAGCTTTTTTTTTAATTTCTATCAGGTTTTCGGTCAAAATCATTCATGTCACAGCGCCCTTACCATACTATGCGACACCTGGAATGGCGACGACTTCAAAGAAACTAGCGGTTATCGGAAAATTGTGACCCTCCACCACGGAATGAGTCGCATGTCACCTTTGCATGATTTTCATATTTTTACATTTTCCTAAAGAGTTTTGTATGCTCTATCCAGTGGTGAAAACCGTTTTAGAAAAGAGCGAAAACTGTTTGAGTTATAAGCCTGTGACTAAGGTGACCCTCACACTGTTACCAGACACTCCCCGGACTTATATTTAGCCTAACGCAGAACCGCGCGAGGTGACATGCGACTCATTTCGTGGTGGAGGGTCCCAATTCGTCTGCTTGGGCAATGGTAAGGTGCAGCTCATTTGATGTAATAATATTCCTACTTAATCTACACAGACACAGCAACTAACAGTATCAAATGATTGAAATCCCAGTCGACCAGCATTTTAAAAAAAGCCAAAGTTGTATCGTTTTCGGTAGTCCACTTCCCCGTCATCAATTCAAAAGAGCTGCAAGTTGCATGCACCAGTCGGCCTCTTTCACACAGTTTGCTTGAAATACATCCGGGCTCCCTACTTTTAAACTTGTAAAACTTCCAAATGAACTGACTTTGTTTTGATGATAAAAGAATGCTTTCGTGTTTTGACACTTTTTTTCCAACAAGCTGTCAATTTATTATTTAGATTTTAAAAGTTATGGCTAGCGCCCTTAACGAGGCGTCCGATTCACTCTTTTCTGTCCACGCAAAATAAATTCTTTGAAAAATGATCGCTGTCTATCGAGGGCACCTAGGGAGTTCTCTAGCGGTAAGTGTTTAAATGAAAGGGTGTTTGAACTGTATGTAAAAGCCTGACAGTGTTAGTGGCCAGAAACTGATGGTTTTACGGGAGGCGGAGTGGGCCTTTAAAATGTAAAAATCAACTAAAGAAGTTTTACTACGGAGTGCCTCAAGGATCAGTGTAGGGGCCTATCTTGTTCTGTTTGAACATTAATGATTTGCTACAACACATATCCGAAAGTAGCGTCAGGAGTGATTTTTTTGCTGATGGCTCTTCTCTCCTTTCAAGTGAAAAATCGGTTCAAGAAATGGAATCTTCCCTTCAAACTGCCTGTAACGATGTGAATGACCGGTGTGGTACCAATGCTTTGATCATACATCCATTGAAAACAAAGAGCAAGGTCATTGCGACACGACAAAAACACCAGCTTACACCGCTAAAACGAAAGCTTTCTGTGGGTGCATCATCAAATGAACAAGTTCAGGAACACCGAGTATTAGGGATAATTATTGACCGTGAACTCAAATGGCAGGCTCCCTTACAGCCCATTTGTAAGAGAGTATCAAAGGAATGAGTTTTTATTCTCGAAGTTAAAGCAAATTGCGGACAGTAAAACTTTACAAATGTTTCAAAATGCTCATATAATGCCTCACATAAATTATTATTTCAAGGCTCCAGAATGGCTGCAGTGATCTTCATTGAAAGAAATTAGATTCTCTGTGTCGTCGCTTGGCTAATCTCACTATGAGTGAAACAATTTCAACAGATATTAAGTTAAAAGCTCTGAAATTACGTCCCCTGGATAAACATCTTCAGTCGAACAAAACATCATTAATGTATAAAGTGTATTACCGTAACGTGCCTTGTTTGATTTCATCATTATTTAAGCGAGCTACCGACAGATATGGATCTGTCAATGACAATGTGATGCCACCAATTCCCAGGTTAGATCTTTATTACACCAGTCATGCTTTTTCTTGAGCATCGATTTGGAACTCGCTGTCATCATCTCTGAAACACTTAAAGTGTAACTAAACAAGCAAAAAGGAAAAACATCGTTCAGCAACCTTTACACTTTGATATGAAGAATTAAGGGCCTCATATTCTGTCGAACTGCGAAAAAAAAAAAAAATTCTCTCACTCGGACACTGTTTGACGGACATGTGAAGTGCGCGCCAGGAACGACAATCTTCTTAGTTTACCTGATTAATGCCCTTAATTTTTGGTTCTGGTACTTTCAGTTCCGGCTGTTGTCATCAATCTACCAAAATAAAAGATCAAACGGAGTTTTCGATTTTTATTTCATGGTTCAGAAAAATATTGCTTATTTTCTGAAGTCAACCGTTTTAGCGAATCTTTCTTTGATTCTTAAAAGTCATTTCAGATTTTTGAAAAATAGTTAACGGTTAGTAATTACCAATATATCGTAAACAAACATATCGATAGGTTTTGGTAAGAAGACACAAGTGCGATGAATGTGGTACCAGTATTTTTGCGGTAAGTAAGGATGCATTTCTTTGCTGTAAGCACATTTACAATGCACATTTAATCTGTTTAGCAACATAAACGAAAGCATGGTACAGTGCCGCTTGTTTGTGGTCTATCTTTTCGCGGCAGATGCGTAACAATTAGGGTCTCGGTTGGAAAAAGCTGCTGGGAACCAGAGCAGATTTGGCTTGGGTTCTTTGAGTGTGAATGATCGACGAGTGGCTTGACATTTTTAACGAATCATTACTGTAGCCTACTTGAAACCATCATCTGTTTCTGAATTTGTCATCAGTTATGATTGAGCAGTCTCATAGGAATCGTCCATAAAATGTTAAACCGAAAAAGGGCAGACGATTCTGAATCACACAGGCTGCTGTACAAAATCAGATCTAAAACGATATTTTGAACTGCGACGTCTGCGTAAATGCCCTGTAACAAAATACCTTGTCCTGGTCATGTGTATACACATCAGCTTCTATTGGGAAGATCAGTATTTTATATTAATCACAAATACAAGATTAGAAATAGTTCTGAAGATCGCCTTTGATTTCAGTTTCAGCGGCAAACTAGCAGATCTGTCCAAACCGGCATCGTTTCATGGTTGAAACTTGAATAATCCCAAATAGATCTGAGTGGGGGTAAGTTTTATAGTATTTCAATTTTTTACGGCAGTTTTATTTAAAGATAGTGTAGTGGATGTCTCTGGTGAAGACTACAGTTATATGAATTTTTTGTTGTAATATTAAAATGATTGTTCTTTATTTACACAATTGAATAATTTGTATTTATTTGTTTGCAGATGACGGCATACTGAGTGCTCCAAGAACATACGCCTGCTGGCATTTTGTGTCTTTTCTGAAGACGTCGAGGCAAGCAGAAGTCACGGTCCTGGCCACACACACACAATGACATGAACAAGAAATGATATTTTTTCATGGGCATATCCAGTATTAAAACTGTATTACCATGCAAACGCAACGATTAGAATTTAGAGAAGGGCATCGGTCACACACACACACACACACTGGGCGGATCCGGAGGGTTCCGGACCACTTAGGAGCCGGCCTTTGTATTCTAAGTGACGATTTTAGAAAGAAGTTGGCTAATTAGTTTGCTCAGGTTGCGCCAGATCGATCAATTGTCCTTGTGATTCAAATTTTTCTTCTTAGTATATTTACTTTTTTGGAAGGAGGAGTATTAGGGGATGTTTCTTGGCTCAGATTGATCCATTTTCCTTGTTTTTATCAACATTTGTCGGACCCCCCCCCCCCCCAAGGAGGTTGAACGCTTCGCGTCTTCAACTAAACGCTTCGCGTCGTCAAATTGTCCCTAAAAGAAATTTGGAAACTCCCCCTTAAAAATGATGTGATCCGCCCCTGCACACACACAAACACACACAAATAGAGAAGTAATAAATGGATACAGTTTTTCTTTATTTAAATTACAATCAGATGTGGTCGTAGAACAGGCACTGTAAACAAAACGTTGTGTGATGTTTCGGTTAATATCTTTATTTTCTTTTCAGAAATACATTGGCGTTTTGAATGTCAAGGGAAGTGATACAAATGCTGCAGCGGCCTATCAAGAACGCGAAGGCAAACAAGGTAAATACCTACTTCTGACATTAGTTTACTTATTAACTCTTTCTATACTGGCCATTATCTCCCCAGTCTCTCCCCAGAAACTGGCCATTTGCATGGGTTTGCAAAAAAATTCTCAAAAATAAACAAAACAAGATGCAGCCTTCAAACTCATAGGTTTTATTGTGAATATATTGCTAAAACATATGCCAAAGTTTGGTTTCATTGTTGTGAAAAAAAAAAATGATATCCAGAATTTATGGGTATATTTTACGCAATACGAAAAAGGGGGTATGTATTTTGACTTAGAAGCATTTTTTCTTATGAAGGCTCTGTTTGCAACAAAACTGTTTCTGTTTACTTGTATGAAGATTGTGCTTACACAAAAACATAACAAATACCAACTGATTTTCCATTTGGTGGTCATGTAAGCATTGTGAACATGTCCGAAAAATCTGATCACACACCATGTGGTCGACATGCAGACCTGAACGGCCAGTGTATGGTGGCAGAGTTGGAAAATAGGAAAAGTCTTGATGCCAATCCTTCATCAAAAACCGAAGAAAATCGTCATTGTAATAAGTTTGCTTTATTCTAAATCAAACGACTAGGATAGATGACAGACACAACGACAAACACATTCAATTCTATGTAAAACATACACAATGCAGCTGGCCATAACAATGTGCCCATCGTGCATGAAGTGTGGCTTTGGTCGGATCAGTAGCCGTGCTTTGTCTGCGATACTAAACATGAAATTTTGTTAAAGCGACGATTTAGCAATGTTGTTGTTGCTGCTGCTGCTGTCTGTTCTTGTCACGACATCTCGTTTTTTTCCCTCCTGATTCTGAGAAGAAGCTGTTTAATTGTGATATCAGGCCTAGGAACCCCTGATTTTCACTTGGAGCATTCTCAAAGAAACTTAGCGTATGTTAAGAAAAATGAGTGTACTCCACACTTTGTCTTTTCTTGTTCGTTGTCGTTGCATGCCAACCGTTCCACAGCCACCTACTATAGCTGATGGGGTCTATGTCGACCAAAAGAATGGGATTCACTGTAGGTCGAGTTCCTGTAGGTGGATTCTCTGTATACCTAAGCCTTTATAATTGGCAATCTTGTATACAGGGAATACCCCAGGGTGTAGTTCCTGTAGCGTTTTGCTAATATCAATGAAAGTCACGTGATGCTCAGCGACATCGTTAGAATTTGATGTTTTTCGATCTTTTTCTGATATTTCTTACAAATTCGAGTATGGTTTGCAAGTTTTATTGAAAAACTGCACCCTGTGGGATTCCCTGTATACTAGATTGCCAATTTTAAAGTCTTAGGTATACAGGGAATCCACCTACAGGAACTCGACCTACAGAGAATCCCACTCTTTTGGTCGACATAGACCCCATCAGCCCTACTATAAGTGCAAGTGTTAAATGACGTATTTCCACAAAAGACTGCTTGCAGAGAATCATGTGATGCCAATGACAGGTAAGGACATGTGGTAATACATACTACGTTTTGGAACCAGGGAAAAAGCAGCACAAATTATTTATCAACCAAATTGATTGACTTGTGCACCACGACAAAAGTTTTCTTTGATCCATAAAAGGTATTTTGCCAGAAAAATTGCTCTGAACATCAAGTACCCTGCAAGTTATCACACATTTACATTATTGAAATAAAAAGAAAACACACCAGTAACCAGGTTAGGTACGTTAATATCTATAATCAATATCTCGGCACGTTACTGCCTTCTTCGGGATGGTAAGCTGAACATTATTGAACAAAATAATCGGTTTAGATTGTATACTTTGATTCCTGAACGAAGAAGCAGAGGTACTGCATACAACTAGGACTGTAATATCAGCTTTTGCCTGAAACACACACACATACACTTATAAAATTAATGCAATGTCATTGTATGAAGCCAGAACATTCACTTACTTACATAGTTGGTCACACAATTACCCATCACTGAACAATAAATCGAAGACGGGTGGATTCAATGACTAAAGCAGTAAAGGCTTTGAAAAAACCCTCATCACAAAACATCCCCCCCCCCCCAAAAAAAAAAAAGAAGAAATAAAACAGGTTGTGTATATAGCGCAGTAAACACCATGCAGGAACAAGCAAAGATTTGACAGTGATTATCCTTGTTTTATATAGCACACATTTTCTAGTTTTGATCTCTGTCTCTCTCTGTCTCTGTCTCTGTCTCTGTCTATCTCTGTCTGTCTCTGTCTCGCTGTCTCTCTCTCTCTCTCTCTCTCTCTCTCTCTCTCTCTCTCTCTCTCTCTCTGGAAAGTAATTTATTGACCTGTGGGTTATTTGCGTTTGTATACACATTGGTGATTCGTAAACTATGTTGAAAGAGATTGTCAAACAATATTATATGGGGTGTCTTAAAAAAAATGTATATCAACAAAATCTGTCATTATTATCAGGCACACGGTTTTAACAAAGCTATGTCACGGAATGCAACATAAGTGGCTTAAAAAGTCGTGTTTTTGTGTGTGCAGGATATTCGCTAGGACAGGACCTCAAGCTGAACCAGCACAACAGCGATGCATTCTTCCATGGCTTCCACAAAAGTCTTTCACCTATAGCGGGCATTGCATACAGATAGTCCAAAGAGGGTTAGGGTTACCCTAACCCTCCTTTTTAAAAATTCTTTAGACCAATTATCCCTCTGTTCCCATGTTAAACATGGAATAATTCTGGACAAATGCGAGGACGTTAGCTTTTTTTTATTTTATTTTTTTATCATTTTACTTATCATTAAAACTTGTTTAGATTTCGATTCGTAAACCATTTACAGTAATCCTTTGTTTTTTAACTTTGTTCATCTTACCACAGTCACTTCGTTGTTTAGATTTATCATTAAATTTGTTACCATTATGCAGGAAAAATGTAGAATAAAACCAGGAGAGCTTTCGGTAGAAGATATTTCCTGTGTCAAAAGTTAATGCTTATTCTGATTGATGGGTGCTCCAAACTAAGTTATTTTGACTGCCTTATTCGAATTCATTTCCAAGACAGGGCTGAGAAGTGGAGAAGCTTAGGAGAGTATCGTAAAAATTGTCTGGGTGTTTATGCAAAACTTTCGAATATGTCAGATGTTACTTTAGAGATTTTAAATACTGTTAACTGACAGAAATGCTATAACTTCTACACCAATTGACTGGATAACTTCATATTCAGCATACTTAAACTTGATTTTATGCATATGCAGTTCACAAAGTGGCACATTTGTAGGTTAAGGGCAGACACCAGTGTTCAAAGTGATTTTTTTGTGTTTAATAACTCTCAAGTCTAATTTATTTTGGGAATTAAAGTATTCAGTCTATCTCCTGAGAAAATATAAAAAAAAATTTTTTTGTACAGTCGGTTGCTATGGTAAAAATCCAAGATGGCCACCAAACAACACATTTTCAAAATAGTAGGGCGTTTATAAAACTGCATGGAATTTTGTTTTGAAGCTTGTTATGTGTACTTTAATACAATGCCAAAAATTTGTTCAGAGAATATTTTTGATCTGTCAATTCTTAAAAAAGATATTAGTGATAAAAATGAGTGATGTTGAATTTTATGAAAAAACATCACAAAAAATTATATAACTTCTCACACACACACAAATTCCACAATACGTTCTGAACATTTTTGAGAAAATATATTACTTAAGATGTATGCAAAGTTTCAACAACGGAAGTTTATTAGAAAACATGGCTCAGGCTTTTGAAGTGACATAAATGTAGTTTTGAGAAAATGCACAAAACGTGAAGAAAATTGAATTATTGTACACAAAAATTTACCTACATGTAACAAAACAACGCTGACTCTGAAATCAATTCTTGCTTGATTCCATAAGAAAAACAAAAACTAAATTCAACAAACAAAAAAAGAAAAAAAAACAGTGTTCCGCAAGCACCAAATAACCTGTTCCGAGGTCGCAATGATCAACTCTCATCAGTAATGCGCACGCTGCATAAAGTATGCCCATTCATAATTCCCAACTTGTTACCAGTCGAGCCGCTTGTCTTGGACCTCTTTTGGACTTGAATTGAATAGTCAGTGAGTCGTTTAACAGTGTCCTTTATTTTTTATACAACAATATTTGGGTTGATTTCTGTGAATTGCCTTGCAATGCCATGGGCACTTCGGAAGCTCCTCTCCAGCTTCCACCTCTGCATCTGTAGAGACAAATATAAATTCTAAATTAATATGTCTAAGAAAAACCCAAATACTGCTATTCACATACATAACCCCCACCCCCACCCCCCCCCCCCCCCCCCATTTAAAAAAGGTATTGTTATGTAATAAGATGCTATTTGTGCGCATGCGTATGTAAGTGCTGACAGTCAAGCAGTGATGAATAGCTGTTGAAAAAACATGTGAATGGTGCTGAGGTGGTTGAGAGCTAGTGAACGGTCTGGTTTACAGCAATTGCACATCCATCGCATGCAGAAACCTTAATAAACGAGTGAAACCTATACACACCCCTATACCGGGGGTGTAATTATGGTCTGCAATGTTCACTCACTGGGACATGCGAATGCATGTTTGTTTATGCTATACAAAAAACCACCTGTGCTCACAGGAGGAAGCTATTATACTTGAGAAAATAAATGAGCAAAGAACAGATGTTTTGCCCCAACACTGACAAACCTGGTGACCACCAAGCTTCACAGTAGCAACCCATAACAGACTGCATCCTATATTCAGTTTCTTTGCATCAGGATGTTGTTACTTTGATTCTGTACTTCAGCACAACAATCACACACACACACACACACACAAACACAGAGCCAGAGCCGCACACATAACCAACAAATTGTATTTACTAATATATTTTTTAAAAGAAGAAAACAAATACATACCGAACCAGCTCATTTGCTGCTTGACATCTTCCCTGCTCTCCTTGCGCTAGTAGTAGTATTCAACTGCACCAGACTTCCCCGGAGATGCCTGGTGTTGCACGATGGCTGAACAAAGTCATTTTCGTATTGATTGTTCTTCTTGTAAGCGGTTTATTTGCTTTGCTTTTTTTTTCCGGAGAAAAGATTACCATAAGGCCTGCCTTCTCGTTGTCAGAGATGGCGAACTCCGTGTAGTCCGTATCTACCGTCGTGGCAGTCCGCTCCGCAACTCTAAAATAAGTCCTGGTTCAAAACACTCATGGAAACATGCTTCACACGTACACCACCGATGGTGATTTCTTGCTCCATCCCATCTCAAGTGAAGAAGCATAGTTTCCTGCCAATTTCCCTTCTCGAAGAAGTAAAATGCACGCACTTGTTCTTCCGATTCGTTCGTAGCAATAGCAGACGACGCTATCGATTCGGACTTTCTGTTTAAACTTCTGTCACGCGAGCCTCTGTAACTGACCTGAATCTACCCGATTTTCTTCTCATTTGCATGTCTAGCACTGAACTCGGGGCAAAACTTGTGACCAACTGAAGTTTCAAGAAAGATATCCAAGAAAAATCGCAGCCGAAGGTGCTACACATCGCCTTTGGCAAGCTCTTGCGGAAATCAAGAATACTGCATTCTGGGAAGGCCGAATTGAACCGAACCTAGACCGAGCATAAACGAAGTTTAATATCCGCGATTCGATTGGTCAGTACCGAAAACTGTTCATACGGAATCTTCCGGAATCTTCATCGGTTCTCTTCGGCTCATTGGAATGTCTTTCACAGTTGCTGTTACAAACGGCGCGAAATCCGTAAACGGAAATTCCCGTTGTGTGTCATCCACCAACTTCGCAAAGAAAAGACAACTCCTCCCAGTCATACAAACGTGACCACGCTTGACGATGTTTTTTAACTCACAGTCAACTCCGAAACATGCTCATTTTGTTAGCTATTTTGTGTTTTTTAATACATAATTGCATACACATACATTGTTTATTTACCCGTTTTGACCGTTTATGATTCATTCTGATCTAAAATAAATACATCAGAGTAACCAGAAGAGGTTCAAAATGCAGAATCAGAAAGAAAATGGGAATGACCATGGAACAAAAAAATCACCTTTTTCACTGTGGTGTCTGCCCTTAAATTATCTAACTTTTGCATCACCAATGACACCAACGCTTTCGTGTCTGAGGATTGCCCTGAACCTAGCTGTAACTGCATGCTTTCTTCAGGTCATCGATAGCCTGGGGGTTGAAGGGGATGTTTTTACATACTCAGACATTCAAAATAATCAAAAATGTAAAAGCCTGAAGGGTTTAAATTAGGTAAAAATGGCTACCGCTCAATGTCAAAACTCGTTCTGTTTAGTCGACCCCCGAATTTGGAGAAAAAAATTAAAATTGCACAAAAGTCAGACCATTCAATTTACAAAATTGCCACTTACTGGAAAGGCAGAACATAAACTGAAGTTAATGAATACCATATATAAAATAATTGGTTCAACAGATGCAGAAGTAATTTGCATGGTTGTGGGTGTCCTTTTTAGGGGGGTCAACCCTGTAGAAGAGACGATTTTCTTTAATTATCAATCCGTAATATATTGTTTGTTATGCATACAAGATTAACATTGACAAATACTTCAAGACTCCTCATTGATCTTAAGAAATGTTGTGGTTTTTTTTTGTTACTGACTGATTCACTTTCTATTCACTTTACTCTACATAAGTCACGACAAGAAAAGCAAGGGAGGTAATTTCTTCGGAAGAGGTAATTCTCTCCCCTCAGAACGATTGTTGTAGTTTGTTTGATTTTGTTCCCTTCTAATAAGTATTAGTTAAAATAGATCTTTACATCTTGATGTGAAAGGCGCAGTACCCCCCTTCCCCCAGGATGTTAAATTCTAGGTTGTGTCCATGTAAAATCCTGATCCTAGTCAAGATCCGAGTTGGTTTTTCATGCAACTGTGCCTCTTTATGCCACTCAATTAGACATACTTTGCAATCCATAATTACACGAAACTAAGTACAGGAAATACGTTGTTGTCGTGTTTTATAATAATGAAATAAAAAATGTCACAACTGGTTTCGTGTTGGGCTTTCTCTCTCTGTCTGAATCTCATAATTACTTCCTTCTGAGGCCTGAAATGTGTTGCAGGCATTGTTCAGCTTACATTTATAGTTACAATTTTTGTGGATATGTTATTAAGTGTGTCTGTGTTTCTATCATTCGTTATCAGTGTGGTTAAAAAAAAAGCACACGTCAAAGTAATTTACCCTTCATCATTATCAAAACATGCAGATACAGGTAATAAATATTTGTGATACTTTAAACAAATACAATGTTTGTTTGTTGCGTTTTTTCTTTTTTTCAGAGCAAACACACATCGTATTTGTTCAAACGTGTATATTCTGCACTTTCTAATACCCTGCATGGATCTCCAAATCAAGAATAATGAAAAGTCGTCTAATAGCCCTGCAGCACTCACACGAACATGATAGAAGCTTGCATGCATGCACCCAGGCTCGCTGTCTTCGGCTAAAAGAGCTTACCGTTGGATCTTCGCTCAGACAAATGTAGCTGTCTTGTCCACTTGCTCCTGTCGCATAGATCTGCAATGTGCAACATCATCTTTGATTAATAAGTCTGAGGCACAGACAAACACACACGCGCGCACATTTGCGAGAGAATGCACGTCAGTCTATTCAATCAAACAGTATAAAAACATACCACAGACATGGTGGAAACTGGACATTC
>NC_090259.1:36193913-36326413 GCF_037325665.1 Littorina saxatilis | reverse complement strand
CCCTCTCGTTTTCTACTGCTCATGCGCTCCACATATGCATCTGTAGAAATTGCATAACACAAGAGATAAGCAAGATAGCAAAACAAAACAACCTGTTCTGGATAGATAACTGATTTTGCTTTCTTCTCGTATGTAAACGTTGCCAAGTTGCACCTATTCTGAATTTTTGTCGATTTTTTAATTCGTACCTGCAGTCGATTTTATTTATTTATTTATTTATTTATTTATTTACGAGGATTTATATCGCGCACGTATCTCACCACACAAGGCGACTCAAGGCGCATGTTACCTATTAATGCCGTGTGAGATGGAAATTTTTACACAATATATCACGCATTCACATCGGCCAGTAGATCGACTGCCTTTAGGCGCTGCATCCACCTTTCACGGCCTATTATTCCAGGTCACACGGGTATTTTGGTGGACATTTTTATCTACGCCTATACAATTTTGCCAGGAAAGACCCTTTTGTCAATCGTGGGATCTTTAACGTGCATACCCCAATGTAATGTACACGAAGGGACCTCGGTTTATCGTCTCATCCGAAAGACTAGCACTTGAACCCACCACCTAGGTTAGGGAAGGGGGGAGAAAATTGCAAACGCCCTGACCCAGGGTCGAACTCGCAACCTCTCGCTTCCGAGCGCAAGTGCGTTACCTACCACTCAGCCACCCAGACCAGCAGTCACGTAACAGAAATCTTTGAAATGGGGAACGAAAATGGGTGCAATAATTTGTTTGCTCAGTTTAGAAGTAGACAACCTCCATTACATCCAGTCGACGCGCGTTGATACCAATCATCCATCGGGATTTCCCCAAAAGCCGACGTTACTTAAAATAGAATGAGTAATTCTGGGAAATCGTTTACCAGAGGTACTCGATAATTATACAAGGCAGGTTTCACAGTATTGTGTTCAGCAATTTACTATTTACACACTCAAATTCTACAAAATAAATGTTGGCACACAATTCAAAGGACATGTTTTTCCAACAAAGTGAGTTTGTTACAACTAAAAACAGTAAATTTTTTTATAGTCCTGGTCCTTATTTATATCTAAAAACCAGGCGCAAAGCGGCATACCCTGAAAACGCAAAAAAAGCAATACGGTCATCCTATGCATGCATATAGCTCATATAGCCAAAACCGTTGAAGATAGAAAGACATTTATTGAACAAAAAATATGCCCCACATCATTCTTAACAAGTTTTGTTCTTGTATGTACATCAAAATATTGATTCTCAAATGAATGGTTTGAAAAAATACGACTTCCGGCAGACCTAGACCGTTTTGAAGGAAAAAACCGTCTTTTTTTTCAAACCATTCCATGGCCATCAATATTTTCATATACATGTAAGACCAAAACGTGTTAAGACTGGTGTTGTGCATCTAGTTTGTTCAATAAATGTCTTTCTATCTTCAATGGTTTTGGCTAGATGAGGTAACAAGAGAAGGATATGGGCATTGGAATTGCGTCAACATTTCGAGCATTGTCACAGATGAAACATTTACTGCAGGGTGCTCCTGATTAACAAACCGAGCAAAACTGAAAATTATTGAAGAGAAGACATGTCTGAACAGTTTATAAAGAGACAAGTTTGCAATCATTTGTAAACACCATTATTGTATGGAGGAGTAACTGTTCCCCTACCCCCTAAAAAGGTATTTCTGTCCGTCAACCACGTGAGCGATCGCCACAAATCGAGGCATCACTCGCATTTCAGTTTGGACACACCGGCTGATTGCAAATGCACAGTACGTGTTTCGACACTGAAACGTGACGATTGAGCGTCAAAATAGTTTCTTAAAACAGTCGAAAATGGAGTTAAATGTGACTTTAACACTCAGTGGCGATCGCTAGAGTGGCGATTGTTACTAGACGGACACTAGAAAACCTCAGAAAATGTAATTACTTTGCGATTTTTTTAACTGAAAAACTGTTGCGGTCTTTTTCTGTCGAGCGCGAGCGTCAACGTAAAACAACGTGAGGTCACTTCCTCCCCAAACGGTTAGTTTTTGAATGAAAAGAAAAATGTGGCGATCGTTACATTGTTTAGACGGACAGGATCGCAACTTTGAAACTCGGGTCACCGTGCCTCGATCAAGGGCAAATTGACCTCGGCAACATTATAACTCACTTCAAGGGTGCACAAACTTGTATTTACAGTATACAAAATTAAGTAAACTTGTGTTTTTGTCCTGTGAAATCACAATTAGTTTCGATGCTCTTGATATCGCTATGCGGACGGACAGATCCGAATCCCCATACATTTTTTTTTTGCGGAGCTAGTATAAGTTAGAATTTGTGTTATGGATATCGATTGTTGTTGAAAAACAATCATTTCAATGTGTTCTGGCACTCTCAACCACCACAGCATTGATACTTGTGCATGTGTGTGTTGGAATTTAGTTCTTTGTTTAGTGATGCTGTGGCAAAAGTAAATTCATCCGTCCGTATTTTGACGATCGCCACCATTCACACGCACATAAATAAACACATTATAAAAAATTTCAACTTTTATTTTCAAAAAAGTATTTAAACAACAACTAGTTTGCATGTTAATACAACAAATACAGCAGATTCTCACAGATATGGATTTAAAAGACTAAGCAAATCTGAGACTATCAAAATGGCCTAATACCATGAAACCTGCCACAACCTTTTGATCAATTCGATCTTCAATAAATCATTCAAACCTTTGGAATTAATTAAAATGAATAAAATACAAGAATTACGAGTTCAGAAAATACAAAAAAGTTGAAAAATTAAAACACTATATTTTTTAAACGTTCTTGCCAACCATGCGTATCAAACCTGTGACCGCCGGGTTCATGGGCGAGCACACTACCACTAACTTACTAAGCGAATCTGGCACACAATTCTCTGGGGTGAAAATAGAATGTTCAACTTCGAACGTTAAACGTGAGTTCTCGAACATGTGTCGACTCCACGGTTTCAGAGTTTCTCCGTTCGTATTTGTGTACTGTACGTTCTGTCGATCTCACTCGAGATAAGTTGATAACTGACCATATGCGCCCGTTTACTTCGGATGGAAAGCAATTTTAAGTAGCATTAATTTCAAGTGTGATCGACATTATGTTGTAGTCCGGGTCCGAAATGCATTGCCAAAAGGCTCCGACGTCATTTCTCAAAAAGGATTTCCCTACCCAGAATTCAATATGTTTGATGACATACAAAGAATTTAGTTCGGGACGACGACGCCCTATTATATAAAGGGAAGCAAGCGATCAAAAACGGGCGTCGACAGAGCCAAGAGATACTAACTTGTAGTCATCATTCCATTGTGCTGTACTTCATGATCCCATTGCTGGGCCGTATTCGAGAACCTTTTATTCGCATTGTATTCATTCCATTCCAGCGGTGAGCAGTTTGAAGAGCGGAAGGAAATGGCTTCTCCGATCATCCGCTGTCTTGGCCTGGTGTCGCTTGGTGTTGTTTTGCTGTGTACCACGTGCCGCGCCAGGCCTGACCCTGTCACGCTCTCTGACCCTGTGACACTGTCTTACTCTGAGGCGCTCAACCACGTCCTGAGGCAGACCCACTTCTCCTCCAGCCACACAGCTCGTCTGCTCAAAGACAACTCAATGCAGTTGCTTAATCTCCTGTCTTCCGCAGACATTCGGGGGCTGATTGTGAGCTCGGCGTCTGAAGCCCCTGACGGAAAGAGTTCCCAAGTTTTCGCTGAACTGAAGGTCGGAGTGGAAGGTTGGTCAGTAGACACCAACATGGCGGGTGGCGATGTGGCGAGGAAGAACAATGGACGAGGACAGAGAGAGTCTGGTGACGGTGTGGGGCTAAGCCTATTACAATGTATCGATGACTTTAGTTTATTCCAAAAAGCTGTCGAATCCAGGGAATTATGGGCCATGAAAAGTAAGTACCTATCCCGCTGTTTGTGTAATGCCATCAACTGTTGACGATAGACGATGTTCGGAAGTAACTCTGTCGGGTTTTAATGGGTTGTGGAAAGTGGAGAAAGCAAAACCATGTGACATTGTCGACCCCCCCGCGCCCGGACAATTGCCCCCCGACAACTGCCCCCTGGACTATTGTCCCCCCCCCCCCCCCCGGACAATAAATGCCCCCGGGACAACTGCCCCCCAAAATGGACGGACAATTGCCCCCGGACAATTGCCCCAGGCAATCTGCCCATGCGCGCGTGTTTGTGTGAGTGTGTGTCCATGTGTGTGTATGTGTGTTTGTCTATAAGTGTGAGTCTGTGTGTATCTATAAGTGTGTGTGTGTGTGTGTACGCATGATGACTGTGTGAATAGAATAGAATAGAATAGAATAATCTTTATTGCCATGAAACACACAGTTTATAAGGCACGTAATTAATTAACAAAGAAACTGTAGTAAAAGAAAACATCACCGTTTTTTGAAACATTCGTAAACAAACTGTGCTAGCTGGGTTTGTAGTTTGGGTATTTGTAATATTTGGCTGGGAAGAGTGTATTGGCCTGAATAGGCTATGCTTGATATGAATTTTTCTCTAATGGAAGTATATTTGGTGCATTTATCCAACAAATGTATTTCATCCTCTATCACATTACATTTTTTGCATAATCTGTCATTTACTGGTGTATTTAAATGTCGACCCTTTTCAATTTCTAAATCGTGTGCACTTATTCTTAACTTTGTGTGTGTGTGTGTGTGTGTGTGTGTGTGTGTGTGTGTGTGTGTATCTATAAGTGTGTGTGTGTGCGTACGCATGCGCGACTCTGTGTCTGTGTGTCTGTATGTGTTATGCCTTTCAAGCCAATAGTTTTGCAGACCATGAACTTACGCACACATCTGGGCAAGGTCAATAGGTAGAAGGGATTTGAAACATAATATACCTGTCTGTATTAAAGATCACCATCAAACAGAAGGCCAAGTCTTCTAGCCAGTGATAAGATGTTCCAAGACAATCTGTTATGTGTAGAGTGATAACATTTTCAGTGCTGGATGCTTACGGCAAACCAAGTCCAGCCATCTTTGACCTCAACGTTCTTTGGCTCGGGGCTTATGACGAATGCCGCGAGGTGACAGTGACTCAGAACATGACGTCAGATGGTCACTCGTTCACTGGGAAGTATTGCAATGGTGGTATTCCGGTTATTCTTGAGGTACGTACGTAATTGTGATGAAAGCTGTTCAACTGTTTGGCCTGCATTATGGGTTGACGGATTGCTCACAGCTCGGTCGTGTGCATGTCCCTTTTAACTTATTGGTTTGAGTATTTTCTTTGGAAATACCCATGCACCCCAGTCTTAAATGGCGTTTAAAAGCCACACTCCTTCTCGGGAAAACAGTTGGGCTCACCACCACAGATCTGGCAAGGCTTTGGCAGGGGATAAGATCATCCCTCCACTTGGTCACATTCCAAAACTGAACAGCCTGGGTGCTCTCTGTACGCAGAGGGATTTTGTTTTAGCAATTAATTCCTGAAAAGCCCACTCAGTGGTGGACGAGAGTGCACGTGCACCCCCTTCCAGCTAAAAAAAAAGAAGAAAAAAAGAGAGAGAGATTGGCAAGATGATTCCGTGGCAAATTCTAGGCGCATATGGCACCAGATAGCACTATTTCGCTTCTTCGGACAAAAGAAAGTTCCGGGAGGAGGGGGGGGGGTCATGTTTCTGGACCATGCAACTAACTGATCCGCCCCTGTCTCTGGTTGCATTTACAAAATCCCTTTATAAAAAAAAGCCTTATGTGCACAGAGAGCATCCAGGTTGTTCCATTTTGGAGAACTTCAGAAGGGTCTTATCTGACACAAAAACCGCCATGATCTGAGACGGTGGGCCCCACTGTTGTCACGAAGAGAAGTGTGGCAGAAGAAAGGGACGGGACGTTTGATCGTAGGGACAACATCAATGTTTCGTTGTCTTCATTTGGGAACGTTATGAGTCTTGGATTCAAGTTTGTGGTTTTTGTACAGGTTTTTTCTCTGGTAGTAACTGGCGTGAAGCTACTTAATGATTGTTGTTTACTTGTGTGGTAGAACTTTGTGCTGCCCGTCATCACGGTCAAGGAGGGACTGTGTGTGCCCAGCTCCTGTGCTGACTTCGATGTCAAGCTGATCTTCAACGTCTGTAAGGATACACCATTATATTACACTCCGGATAGCTCCACCGCGTCCACACCACAGGGGCTTCCACTGTAGAAGTTTCAGAAGTAGGATACTTTGGTTGATCGACCCGGCCAGGCTGTTTGATACCAGCTCCTGTAGGCATGAGCAAAACATTTGATCAAATAATTCCAGAAACAAGTTTTCTCCTGATCAAATGTCATGATTTTTCGGGTACAATTGCAAGGGTTGTTGTTTTGAGAGTCGATTCACATGGGCCGGTTCGAGTTATTGGAGTGTGTGTGTGTGTGTGTGTGTGTGTGTGTGTGTGTGTGTGCACTTGTGTGTGTGTGTGTGTGTGTGTGTGTGTGTCAGTGTGTGTGTGTGTGCGTGCGTGCGTGTGCGTGTGTGTGTGTGTGCGTGTGTGTGCGTGCGTGCGGTGTGTGCGTGCGTGCGTGTGTGTGCGTGTGTGTACGCTCGTGTGTGTGGGTGCGTGTGTGTGTGTGTGTATGTGTGTGTGTGTATGTGCGTGCGTGCGTGCGTGTCCGCGTGCATGACTGTCTACCTGCCTGCGTGTGTGTGTTTTAAAAAAAATGGGAAGTCTGTACGCGTATATTAAACCGAGAAAAACAAGAGGCGAAGCCTTCAACGCTCACGTAAGAAATAGACAAACAGTAACACAAACTCAATCACTCCGTCACACATACACACACACACACACACACACACACACACACACAGTAAGCATTGGTGATACTGTGCAAGAAAGCGAGACACTAGATCTAGATATGTCTGTCTGCATGTAGCCTACTTACAGGGACACGACTAAGAGTAATACCTAATATTCTGGACTCGCAACGAAATATACAAACAAATGACAATGAACAACGTTTCGACCTAATGGTCTTCAACAGGTTAAAAAAAAATGAAAACAACAATACAAATATCAAAACGACTTATCAGAGAAGATGATGTCCTCCAAGCGCAAAAGAAGGGGGAAGGGAGATAAATCAAAAAGAAAAATGAGCAATGAAAAATGAAACCAAAACGAAACAAATCAGAATAATAACGCTTGAAGGGCCTGAAGTTGAAAGAGAGAGAGAGAGAGAGAGAGAGAGAGAGAGAGAGAGAGAGAGAGAGAGAGAGAGAGAGAGAGAGAGAGAGAGAGAGAGAGAGAGAGTCAACAATACCTGCGACACGACTGCCAACTAGTCTCGGCCCGCTCAAAGTAACAATGACCGAGACTTTCAGTAATTCCTTCGCGTGACGTCTAACCCTCTTACGCCATAATGTGACGTCTTCAAATGACGAAATGTTAAAGTTTCTACCACAGACATACACACGCACGCACATACGTGCGTGTGACGTCTTCAAATGATGAAATGTTAAAGTTTCTATCACACACACACACACACACGCACGCACGCACAGACAGACAAAAGTTAGCATCGCATAGGCTACACTTACGTGAGCCAAAAACCAAAATCCCGGTTTCCAAAAAGTCTGCAGTAAAGCACAACTTCACACTTTAAAAGGATACTGTTGATCTGGTCGTTTGGGTCAGTGGAGTTTCTGGCGAATTTGACGAATCTGAAGAATCTTGGGAATCCACTGTACGCACACGGCATGATTTCTCGAAATCTGACGACAAGACGACTTGCCATCTTTGACGCGGCTTACTAATTAAAGCCAACGTACCAAAACAAAGGGAAATAACTGAGTGGAAGTAACCAAACCCAAGCCAACTAAGAGTGCTCTTTCTTTGCATATTAATTATTATACGACATTTAATTAAGCTTTTAAAACCTCCAGCGAGGTAGCATCATTTATAACGCAGAATCTTAATATAGTATAGCTTTGGAAGCGACCTTTTTTTTCTCAGGTATTATACATTTAACTTTGAGTTGAAGTTTAGGTTGACTTTCTTCTTGCGTCAACAAAAAGATGTTTCTTGTGTGTCTGCGGGATGATGATGATGATGATGATGATGATGACGATGATGTGCAGTGCTGAAGAAGGAGCTGAACCAGAGCGTGTCTCTGGGAGACGTGACGTGCACAGAGCCAACGCCCAAACTGGACACCCTGGCTATCATTGCACTGTGAGTCATTCTGACCACAACTGGGCTTGGTGCTGGTGCCGGTAGTGGTGGTGGTGTTGGTGGTGGTCATGATGGTGGTGGTGCGGATGCTGGTGCCGGTGCTGCTTTTTGTCTGTAGGGTGTGACATTAACAGTGTCTGTACCGGCGCTGAAAAAGAAGATTAATGATGATGATCATAATCATGATGATGATCATGATGATCATGATGATAATGTATTCAAGGCCTTTCAGAAAAAGCAACAGGTAAACATGTGGAGGTCTTAAACCGACTTAGTGTGGCTACCGCTCAGTGATTAACATCTTTCTTTGAGTCAATCCCCGAGTTTGGAATACATTTTCGAAAGAGCATTTAACAGACACACCTTGAAACTTTGTGAACTTGCATGCCATCCCCAATCTCAAGCCAATGTACACCGAATATGAAGTTATTTGCGAAACAAATCAAAGGGTTATAAGCATTTTAGTGGGTGGCATTTTGTGGGTCAACCTGTATAAGATTAGCACGCTGTGTTGTCTCCAGTGATTGCGCTGCTTTTGGGGGCCTGCATGTCAGCCTGTCATTTCTTGAGTGAAATGTGTTGAAACTAGCACAACAGTGTGTTTGCCCTGCCGTGCGGTCAATAACAATGACAAATCATCAGAAAACATTGACCCGTTCCTCTTCCTCCAAGTCTTTTGTGTCAAAACCGGTGTTTTCTATACATTTAGTCAATGTTGTATAAAGTGCATGTGCCGTGCAGGGCGGTGTGCGGGGCCTTCGTGGTACTGATGGTGGTGGGGACGGCGCTGGACGTGGCGCTGGTGCAGGTGCCCAGACTGCGGTGCGAGGACACGCTGTCCATCCTCATGACCGGCGTGGACTCCAGGGGGGAGCGGGAGCCACTGCTCGACGTCCAGAAACACTCTCTGTCCTTTCAGCTTGGTGTGTACATCCTTGTCACTCACCGTTTGGTTACTTGGGTGGACGGGTGTGTGTGTGTGGGTGTGTGTGTGTGGGGTGTGTGTGTGTGGGTGTGTGTGGGTGGGTGTGTGGGTGTGTGTGGGTGTGGGTGGGTGGGTGTGGGTGTGGGTGGGTGGGTGTGTGGGTGGGTGTGTGTGTGTGTGGGTGATCGTGGGTAAGGTGACGGATGGTTGGGATGGGTTGGTAAATGTGTTTGTGATGATTGGGTGCGTGCTTGGGTTGGCTCGGCTTTTCGTGGACTCGTCGTCTGGTTTGTTGGTTCTAAAAGGTGGTTTTCTGTGTTTGTTTGTTTGTTGGTCGGTTGGTTGGTTTCTTGGTTTATTTGTTTGTTTACTTACTTGTTTGAGAACGGTGACATAATAAAAACAACAACTCATATCATCATTGTCACTACTGCAATCTTCATCACCATCAGCAATGGGGAACGATGACAAGGAAGGGATGAAGTAGATACCATGGAACCCTCTACGTCCTGCCCAGTGGCGTTGTTCTATCTCTGTGCTACAGGCATGTGTGCAACAACGACACAAAGTTAATGTGTGCAACAACGACACCAAATTAACAGTATGATACTTACCACGCAGTGAAATCATCCAACATGCTATCTGATGACCTTGTTCTGTCTGTATGACGTAGGAACGTGCACCAAGCTGCTGGCGTCATTTTCGGTATACAGCAACGTGAAGAAGCTGGTGGATACCCGGCAGAGTGCGGGTAGCCTGACCTGCATCCACGGCATCCGCTTCCTGTCCATGACCTGGGTGGTGCTGGGTCACTCCTTCTGGGTCGCCACCTCCCTGGGGTCCTGTGAGTCTTTCACTCATAAACAACAACTAATCAAGTTAAAGAACCACACATTTTTCTTATTTAAAAAATAAAATGACTAAACTTTAACCATTTCTTTCTGCTTTTCATCAAAAATAATTCCAGACATGTTTTCACATTTGGTCTTCTGCACCTGGCCACGAAATACACAAGCTTGCTAAACAAAACAACATGTTCTGGGTAGATAGTTGTTTTGACTTTCTTCTCGTATGTAAAAGTTGCAACGTTTTGGCCTATTGTGATTTTTGTCGATTTTGTATTGGTCCCTTCCGTTTTTGTCCGGTCGATTTTGAGGGAACCCTTATTTGAGCGGCGGTCACGTCATCCCTGTAAACAAAATCTTTAGTCCAAAAGATTATCCAAAAATGTAAGTGAACGGCCTTAACTGGCATAGACAGTATGAATGAAATGACACGGGAATTAATGCTTTCATTTGGGTGCAAAATTGGTCACAATAATTGTCTGGCCAAGTTTATATCAACAAATATGCTGAAACACATTTTTCTCGTGTTTCTCTAAAATAAAATAAAACTTTGGTTGTGTGTTGTGACAGGGAACGTGGGGCGCTGGTTGGAGATTTCAATGAAGCGTGTCATGTTCCAGTTGGTTGGCAACGCAACCGTGGCGGTGGACACCTTCTTTGTCCTCAGGTCAGTCATGCGTGCAGGTAGGAACGAAAAGTTATGCGTCGATGAGCCTTTGTCGTAGCAGGGCTCCCCAAAGTGCGCGTCCCTGCGTCATATACGCACTAGAAACCGAAATCACGTCCTACACTACCCGTCATAAACAAAGTACACAGATACATTTAGCTGTAGATCTTTGTGATGCGGCCAGTTATATTAAAACCAAGTATATTGCCAGAAAGGTAAATCATTCCCCTGCCGTATAAAATAAAGAGTTTTATTTTTCATAAACTAGTGTTTATGCAGTGGACCGGAGACCTAGGACACCCCCCAAAATCAAATTTGCAAAAGCAAACTTGCAGACACTAAAATACACACAAAAGCAAAATAAGCAAGTGACCCCGGGTAGAAAATGAGCTGTTCTTCCATTTGAGATCAAAAACGGGGTCACTCCTGCTTATTTTGATTTTGTGTGTGTATTTTAATGTCTGCAAGTTTGCTTTTGCGATTTTGATTTTGGGGGGTGTCCTAGGCCTCCGGTCCGCGTAGGGGGTCCATGGACCCTCTAAACATTAAAAGTGGGGGTCCATGGACCCTCTAAACATTAAAAGTGGGGGTCCCGGGACCCTCTAGGACGGGCGTCCGTGGGGAGCCCTGCGTTAGTTCCCTTTTTTCTTTTTTCTTTTTGTTTGCTGACCGTCACAGAATTGTCAATTGACATCTTGATATATTAATTGTGTCTCCTTTCTTTGTTCTTTGACTGTCCGTAAACTGCACAGCGGTGTGTTGGTGTCCTACCTGTCCCTGCGCGAGATGCAGAAGAGGAAAGGCCGGTTGAACTGGTTCCTGTTCTTCTTCCACCGCTTCTGGCGCCTGACCCCGGTCTACATGATGCTGGTCTTCCTGTACCTGGCCACCATGCAGTACTGGGGGGACGGGCCGCTATGGCCGCACACCTGGCCTGACCGAGACAACTGCAGGCAGTCGTGGTGGACCAACCTGCTCTACGTCAACAACTTCGTCAACACGGGCGATAAAATGGTACGGTCGGGCTGGGGTTGGCGTTGACGCAGGGGTGGTGGAGGGGGCCCGGGTAGCTCAGGTGGTAGAGCTCTGGACTTGTGATCCTAGGCTCGCGGGTTCGGATCCGGGCCGGGACGAGACGGTAGCCATGTCCCACCACAGTGGCACATTAAAACCCTCGGTCATTCTGCCATGAATGCAGATGGCTGATACCACCTAAACACGCATACCCTTGTGTATCTCATCTAAAGTCGGGATAACATACGGGAACATGACCCTAATATCTTTGCCGTGAGGGCGTCAAACTCGCCCCTTCCCATCTCGCCTCCAATTAACTCACGATTTGTCATGAGCCCCGCTTATCAGAACTCGTCTCTGTCACCGGTGGAGGGTGTTGGTAATTGAAGAGTAGGAAGAGGTGGTTGTGGTAGTGGTGGAGATTGTGGTAACGGCGTTGGTAATAACTGCGACAACGATGCTGATGATGATGAGGAGGAGGAGGAGAAGGATTAATAGATATTCTAACGAAATTTAATGACTATTTTTGGCTCACGTAAGTGTAGCCTATGCGATGCTAACTTTTGTCCGTCTGTGCGTGTGTATGTGTGTGTGTGTGTGTGTGTGTGATAGAAACTTTAACATTTGACTGAACACCGAAATACTAATTGTACCTGGTTATTATCCAAGCAACAGCTTCAAAGTATTGAAGCAATTCGTCGGCACGTATGTAGTTAAAGTGTGTATCCAAAGAAAACGGGTGGTGGGGGGTTTTGGGGGGGTAAAAACAGCTGACTGGTTTGTGTCGTGTATGGTATGTAGACCAGGTCAGGGGTCAAGGTTAGGTCAGATCGCGTGAAGGATTGTGGTATAGATACAGTTATCACCGAGCTGCAGTTCGCCGATTCGGAGAACACGCTTTCACATTGTTCGGTTTCGTAGCTCCAGAAAAATAGATAAAGAAGATACCAAAGGAGATTTTCTACAGGTTTATCTGCACAGCGTGTTTCCAGTGTCTGCGCGAGGAAGCGCTGTCGAAAGCGCTGTCGAAAGCGCAGTGTCGATCTGGCCATCTGGCAGTCGTGTCCCCGTAAGTTCTAACAAGTCGCGTAAGGCGAAAATACAACATTTAGTCAAGTAGCTGTCGAACTCACAGAATGAAACTGAACGCAATGCCATTTTTCAGCAAGACCGTAATACTCGTAGCATCGTCAGTCGACCGCTCATGGCAAAGGCAGTGAAATTGACAAGAAGAGCGGGGTAGTAGTTGCGCTAAGAAGGATAGCACGCTTTTCTGTACCTCTCTTTCTTTTAACTTTCTGAGCGTGTTTTTAATCCAAACATATCATATCTATATGTTTTTGGAATCAGGAACCGACAAGGAATAAGATGAAAGTGTTTTTAAATTGATTTCGACAATTTAATTTTGATAATAATGTTTATATATTTAATTTTCAGAGCTTGTTTTTAATCCAAATATAACATATTTATATGTTTTTGGAATCAGAAAATGATGGAGAATAAGATGAACGTAAATTTGGATCGTTTTATAAATTCCTATTTTTTTTTTACAATTTTCAGATTTTTAATGACCAAAGTCATTAATTAAATTTTAAGCCACCAAGCTGATATGCAATACCGAAGTCCGGGCTTCGTCGAAGATTACTTGACGAAAATTTCAACCAATTTGCTAATGACATAGTGCTTGTGTCTTAGTGTTTCGGTCACTCGTCATACACATGTTTGCTAATGACATAGTGCTTGTGTCTTAGTGTTTCGGTCACTCGTCATACACATGTTTGCTAATGACACAGTGCTTGTGTCTCAGTGTTTCGGTCACTCGTCATATTCATGTTTGCTAATGACATAGTGCTTGTGTCTTAGTGTTTCGGTCACTCGTCATATTCATGTTTGCTTAATGACATAGTGCCTGTGTCTCAGTGTTTCGGTCACTCGTCATATTCATGTTTGCTAATGACATAGTGCTTGTGTCTCAGTGTTTCGGTCACTCGTCATATTCATGTTTGCTAATGACATAGTGCTTGTGTCTCAGTGTTTCGGTCACTCGTCATGCAAGTGTTTGATAATGACACTGTGCTTGTGTCTCAGTGTTTCGGTCACTCGTCATTTTCATGTCTGATGACATAGTGCTTGTGTCTCAGTGTTTCGGTCACTCGTCATACACATGTTTGCTAATGACATTGTGCTTGCGTCTCAGTGTTTCGGTCACTCGTCATGCAAGTGTTTGATAATGACATAGTGCTTGTGTCTCAGTGTTTCGGTCACTCGTCATACACATGTTTGCTAATGACATTGTGCTTGTGTCTCAGTGTTTTGGTCACTCGTCATACAAGTGTTTGCTAATGACATAGTGCTTGTGTCTCAGTGTTTCGGTCACTCGTCATACAAGTGTTTGCTAATGACATAGTGCTTGTGTCTCAGTCAGTGTTTCGGTCACTCGTCGTACACGTGACATGTTTGCTAATCACACTGTGCTTGTGTCTCAGTGTTTCGGTCACTCGTCATACACATGTTTGCTAATCACACTGTGCTTGTGTCTCAGTGTTTCGGCCACTCGTGGTACCTGGCCAACGACATGCAGTTCTACATCCTCAGTCCCTTCATCTTCGTCCCCTTCTACTAGTGAGTCATCCCATAGCTTCTTGCTGCAAAGCTATGCTGCAGTAGACAAAGGATCATTAGTTTGCTGAATTATACACGTTTGTCTCTATATAAATGATATGCCTTTGGTTGCCGGTATGTCTGTCTGTCGGTCGGTAGGTCTGTTCGCTTGCCAGCATGTCTGTCTAAATGTGTCTTTGTGTCTGTATCTATGCGTGTGTCTCTGTGCCTGTCAGCCTGTCTCTCTGTGCCGAAAGACAGGGCAAGCCGGGTGGCCCGTGTCTGCGTGTGTGTGAACAGGTGTGTGTGTGTATGTGTGTGTGTGTGTGTGTGTGTGTGTGTGTGTGTGTGCATGCGTCCGTGTGTGTGTGGACGGGTGTGTGTGTGTGTGGACGGGTGTGTATTTGCATCGCCTCGAGCAGGGCGAAAGAAGAAACTGGAGCAGTGTAGGTCACTCGTCTATTACTACAGGGGACATAATCCGTTACTATCACGACGTGCGTTCTTTGCGGTTGCCTCCCATAGACTTTTTGCTCAACTCGTCGGAGCAGGCCTGTTTGGAGAATATTGAAACCATATTATATTCTTTAAAAGAAGACTTTCTGTCCAAGGGCACGTCCCGACATGTCTGTGTCTGTGTGTGTACGTGCATGCGTGCGTGCTTGCGAGCCTGCATAATTATGTTTGTCTGTTTGTCTGTCTATCCGCGTTCCAGCTCAGCAGCGTACGGGTGTCTGTCGGCATTGCTGTTCCTGCTGGCGACCACCGCCACCCCTGCTGTGTTGACCATGCTGCACCACTACCCGCCTGGCGCGCTGGCCAAGGTCGACACGACACAACAAAAGTTGGTTTTCTTCACACCCAGACGGTCTGACAGATTGGCTGGCTGGCTGACTGGTTGGCTGGCTGACAGACTGGCTGGTTGGCTGGCTGGCAGTCTTACTGACTGAACTTTCTGCACAAGTAGGGGAAGGGCTCCTAATGTGGACCGGCTCCTAATATGGACCACCTCCTGATCTGACAAACTCAGTAACGGCGCTGGAGCGCTCAAAACAATTTCATTCGCTGTATTCACCCTCTCTAGATAACTTGCACATGTCAAAACAGTTGCAGAAACACAAACCTCAAAACCGTTAGGCTTTTTCTCTCTTTTTTCACTTTTGGCAGCGTTCACTCTAAATTTGCCGCCTAAAACGGACTCGTTTCTGTCCCCAGCCAAAGCTGTTATCACACAAAAATTGTTAGCGGAAGGGCTCCTAATATGGACCACTTTTTGTTTCATGCTGATAACTGGCTTGTTTTCTTGCGAAGAAGTTTCATTTTGTGTTTGGTAGTCCTTCTCTCTTTGGTTAACCTGTGGGCCTAATTAGAGTAAAATAGCTTTGATAGACATTCAGCAAAAATTAAATACAGAAAAAATCACAAATGGTCCATATAAGGCGCCGAGGCTCCTGATATGGACCAGTGAAGCGGCCTTCACGAATCACTGTAAAAAGCCCCCTAAATTTCAAAATTACATGCTACAACTTAGTGTGCAAGTCAGACTAATTAAAAGATGCTTTAGATTTATCTGTTTCGGGTTGATGAGAGCATTATTTGGAGCACACCAGGAAACTAAAGAAACTTATCAAAATCAGAGTGAAAATAAATGAAATTATCAACTTCCACTATTTGTTATATTTTTTTTAAATCTGGAGGGCTAGTTATAGGTTATTTTCAGCAAGCTTCTTAATGAATTAATGAAAACATTTAGCTTTTAATTTCTTCGATTTGTTGAAGGTGGTCCATATTAGGGGACTCACACATACTTTGAAATGTTGCTATCATTATATTTAGTCAAGTTTTGACTAAATATTTTAACATCGAGGGGGAATCGAAACGAGGGTCGTGGTGTATGTGCGTGTGTGCGTGCGTGTGTGCGTGTGTGCGTGTGTGTGTGTGTGTGTGTGTGTGTAGAGCGATTCAGACTAAACTACTGGACCGATCTTTATGAAATTTGACATGAGAGTTCCTGGGTATGAAATCCCCGAACTTTTTTTTCATTGTTTTGATAAATGTCTTTGATGACGTCATATCCGGCTTTTCGTGAAAGTTGAGGCGGCACTGTCACGCCCTCATTTTTCAACCAAATTGGTTGAAATTTTGGTCAAGTAATCTTCGACGAAGCCCGGGGTTCGGTATTGCATTTCAGCTTGGTGGCTTAAAAATTAATTAATGACTTTGGTCATTAAAAATCGGAAAATTGTAAAAAAAAAATAACAATTTATAAAACGCTCCAAATTTACGTTTATCTTATTCTCCATCATTTGCTGATTCCAAAAACATATAAATATGTTATATTCGGATTAAAAACAAGCTCTGAAAATTAAATATATAAAAATTATTTTCAAATTTTTTTTTTCGAAATCAATTTAAAAACACTTTCATCTTATTCCTTGTCGGTTCCTGATTCCAAAAATATATAGATATGATATGTTTGGATTAAAAACACGCTCAGAAAGTTAAAACGAAGAGAGGTACAGAAAAGCGTGCTATCCTTCTCAGCGCAACGAATACCCCGCTCTTCTTGTCAATTCCACGGGCACTGCCTTTGCCACGGGCGGTGGAGTGACGATGCTACGAGTATACGGTCTTGCTGCGTTGCGTTGCGTTCAGTTTCATTCTGTGAGTTCGACAGCTACTTGACTAAATATTGTATTTTCGCCTTACGCGACTTGTTTTTTGTTTGCAGTAGAAACTCGGGGTCAACACTGCTAAAATGTAACAAATACGGTCTTAGCTGTCATATATAGCCATTTTTGTGTGATAAAAGCTTTGGCTGTGGACAGAAACGAATCCGTTTTAGGCGGCAAATTTAGAGTGAACGCTGCCAAAAGTGAAAAAAAGAGAAAAAGCCTAACGGTTTTGAGGTTTGTGTTTCTGCAACTGTTTTGACATATATGCAAGTTATCCAGAGAGGGTGAATACAGCGAATGAAATTGTTTTTAGCGCTCTAGCGCCGTTAGTTTGTCAGAACAGGAGGTGGTCCATATTAGGAGCCGGTCCATATTAGGAGCCCTTCCCCTATATATGACAGATAAGACCGTGTTTGTTACATTTTAGCAGTGTTGACCCCGAGTTTCTACTGCAAACAAACAATAATAGCAAAATAGCAAAGTATGTGTGTGTCCCCTAATATGGACAACCAAACACAAATGAAACTTCGTCGCAAGAAAACAAGCTAGTTATCAGCATAAAACAAAAAGTGGTCCATATAAAGAGCCCTTCCACCCTGGCTGGCGGTCTTGCCAGAGTCGACACGCAACAACAACAACAACAACAATAACAACAAAATTTCACCCTCAGACTCCTTGATTGACTCTTTGATTGTCTTACTGATTGCCGCTGGCTGGCGTGTTGGCCAGACCGGCTGGACACGCAACAACGAAAGTGGTGGGTGTTTTTTTCCAGCCAGACCACTTCACTGACTAACTGATTGACTGTGGTGAATTTGGTCATCTCCGCCGCTTTGACATTTCATGCCATAAATGACTAGCGTAAAAGAGGTGGTGAGTTGATTTCTAAAACACACACAAAATCTCTTTTTTTAAGGGACATGTCATGCCCCCGTAATGTTTCTCTTCATGCGACGTTCAATATCATATACCCCTCATAAAATGTTCCCAATATTTTGCAGCAACGGTAGCTGGTTCCAAGACTTTTACATCGTACCATACACTCGCATGGCGCCCTACGTCGTGGGTATGGTCGCTGGCTACATCATCTACCGCAGTAACGCCACACTGCGCATGCCCAAGGTCAGGGGACAGTACTCTCCTCTTCCTCTCAATATTGAGATATTGCTAAGATTATTCTAAACCTCGAGCGGTGTGATCTGATGTTAACTATGCTCGTTCTTTTTTTCCAGACTCAACTTTTTTGTCGTTCTCACTGACGTGCTTAGTCAATCATGAGTTTCATGCCGGTGTAACACGAAATTTTTACTCCACGAAAAATTTACTCCGGAGTAAATATTTCGTACGAAATTCTTACTCCGAGTACACTTTTCGTACGAGAAAAGAACTCCCCAAGGCACGAAAAAATTACTCCCTACACGAAATTTTTACTCCCCATTTTTATATTTAGTCAAGTTTTGACTAAATATTTTAACATCGAGGGGGAATCGAGACGAGGGTCGTGGTGTATGTGCGTGCGTGCGTGCGTGTGTGTGTGTGTGTGTGTGTGTGTGTGTCTGTGTGTGTGTAGAGTGATTCAGACTAAACTACTAGACCGATCTTTATAAAATTTGACATGAGAGTTCCTGGGTATGAAATCCCCAGACGTTTTTTTCATTTTTTTGATAAATGTCTTTTATGACGTCATATCCGGCTTTTCGTGAAAGTTGAGGCGGCACTGTCACGCTCTCATTTTTCAACCAAATTGGTTGCAATTTTGGTCAAGTAATCTTCGACGAAGCCCGGACTTCGGTATTGCATTTCAGCTTGGTGGCTTAAAAATTAATTAATGAATTTGGTCATTAAAAATCTGAAAATTGTAAAAAAAAATAAGAATTTATAAAACGATCCAAATTTACGTTCATCTTATTCTCCATCATTTTCTGATTCCAAAAACATATAAATATGTTATATTTGGATTAAAAACAAGCTCTGAAAATTAAATATATAAAAATTATTATCAAAATTAAATTGTCGAAATCAATTTAAAAACACTTTCATCTTATTCCTTGTCGGTTCCTGATTCCAAAAACATATAGATATGATATGTTTGGATTAAAAACACGCTCAGAAAGTTAAAAGAAAGAGAGGTACAGAAAAGCGTGCTATCCTTCTTAGCGCAACTACTACCCCGCTCTTCTTGTCAATTTCACTGCCTTTGCCATGAGCGGTGGACTGATGATGCTACGAGTATACGGTCTTGCTGAAAAATGGCATTGCGTTCAGTTTCATTCTGTGAGTTCGACAGCTACTTGACTAAATGTTGTATTTTCGCCTTACGCGACTTGTTTTTACTTCCAGTAAAAATCTCGTACGCAAAAATGGGATGCGGGCGAAGGGATAATGCCAATAAGTGATCTCGCGCAAACGAATGTCGCGCTACCCTCCTTCCACCCCTTCCACCACCAAAACTAACAGGGGACAAGGGAGTAAAAATTTCGTACACCTGGCATGGGAAGTTAAATTGCTCCTGTTGGGGTGAAGTAATTTATTCGTTATTTATTCGTCAGGGGAGTAACATTTTTGTACGAAATCTTTACTCGGAACTCACCTGTCTTGGGGAGTAATTTTCTTGTGCAATGGGGGAGTGCTTTTTTCGTAAAGGGAGTAACTTTTTCGTACGAAATGTTTACTCCGGAGTAAAAATCTCGTGGGAGTAATTTTCTCGTGTTACACCGGGTTCTGTTGTGCTCTTGTGACAGAGAGTCGGGTGTGTTTTCTGAAGGTATTAAATGCATCTCTAGTGCATGTGAGCCCCTCCCCAGGTTGGATTGCCTTGCCTTGCTTAGCACTTCGGTCTAGGTGTTGGCTACATCCAACAAGTATTGTTCAGTTTTGCTCTCCGTGAAGTTGTCTGTCTAACTGTCCGTTGTGTATGAGTAGCCGCCCTCACAGGTTAGACGGTGGCCATAGCTATGGGACTGACCTCACTCTTCCGCCTGACGCTATGTCTTCCAGCTTCCTGTTTACTGTGTCCATTGTGTGCATTGCTGTCCGTTGTGTGCAGATGGTCGCCTTCCTAGGGTGGGTGGTGGCCGGGGCTATGGGCCTGGCCTCTCTGTTCGGTCTGTACGACGCCACGGCCAACGACCCCATGCCCGTGTGGCAGGCCGCCCTCTACAACGCCGCGGGACGCACTGGCTGGGGCCTCTTCGTCGCCTGGGTCGTGCTGTCTTGTGCCACTGGTAACGGAGGTAAGTCCATAGTCAACACATGCCTATCTTTTGCCGGCCTGGGTCGTGCTGGCTTGTGTCACTGGTAACGGGGGCAAGTCCATAGTCAACACATGCCTCCCTTTTGCCGGCCTGGGTCGTGCTGTCTTGTGCCACTGGTAACGGGGGTAAGTCCATAGTCAACACATGCCTCTCTTTTGCCGGCCTGGGTCGTGCTTGGCTTGTGTCACAGGTAACGGGGATAAGTCTTTGTCTCTGGTAAAGGAGTCATACTTTGTTATGCTCGTCCTCCTTCCTGCGTCAAGCTGCTCTGTCACTGAGAACAACAGGGATTGACCTAGACCACAAAGCTACAATGAAGCTGATCTGATGATGGAATCGACGATGACTCTTGTAAACACCGCTTTGAGCAGGTCGACGATGAGGAAGATCATACATGTAGTGACGGCGATGATGATGATGATGATGATGATGATGATGATGACGACGACGACGATGACGACGACGACGACGACGACGATGATGACGATGATGATAATGATAATGTTGACGATGCAGGCTTTGTGAACACGATGCTGTCGTGGAGTGCCGTGGTACCGCTGAGTCGCCTGACGTACTGTGTCTACCTGGTCCACCTGCCTCTCATCTACACTGTCTTTCTCATGCGTCGCACTGCCTTTTACGTCACCGACATAGACGTGGTAAGTCTCTACAAGCACACTTACACACTAACACACACACCTTATACACACCTACATAACACACAGAGACACACACCTATAGACACACCACACACACACACAAATACACACACACTCTCACTCAAATGCACACACACACACACACACATACACACACACACACACACACATGTATGCACGTCTACGCACGGAGAGTTGCACACTGCCAAGAAGATAACGGAGTCGCAAGAATAACTCGTTAAAACTTCAGTGTATACCTTATTATGGAGTTTCGACTGGTGAAATTTGCTCAGAAATTCTGGATTTTGCACTTAAAAAGGTGGCATCTTTTAGCAGATGACACGTGTGAACGTACAACGTAGGATAAGGAGAACTTTTCAAACTCTTGCGTCGAAAACATAAGGGAAGGGGGGGGGGGGGATGAGGAGGCGGGGTGGTTGGGTAGAATGGCGAGCGTCAATGGTTGTAGAAAGGTTTTTTTTGTCTTTGTTGTTGGGGGCGTGTTGTGGGTTTCCCTTAGTAACAGAGAGGAACGTGAAGGTCACTGTGTGTTGTGGGTTTCCCTTAGTAACAGTGAGGAACGCGAAGGTCGCTGTGTGTTGTGGGTTTCCCTTAGTAACAGTGAGGAACGTGAAGGTCACTGTGTGTTGTATGTTTCCCTTAGTAACAGAGAGGAACGTGAAGGTCACTGTGTGTTGTGGGTTTCCCTTAGTAACAGAGAGGAACGTGAAGGTCACTGTGTGTTGTGGGTTTCCCTTAGTAACTGAGAGGAACGTGAAGGTCACTGTGGGTTGTGGGTTTCCCTTAGTAACAGAGCGGAACGTGGAGATCACTGTGGGTTGTGGGTTTCCCTTAGTAACAGGGAGGAACGTGAAGGTCACTGAGTGTTGTGGGTTTCCCTTAGTAACATCTAGGAACGTAAAGGTCACTGTGTGTTGTGGGTTTCCCTTAGTAACAGAGAGGAACGTGAAGGTCACTGTGTGTTGTGGGTTTCCCTTAGTAACTGAGAGGAACGTGAAGGTCACTGTGGGTTGTGGGTTTCCCTTAGTAACAGAGAGGAACGTGGAGATCACTGTGGGTTGTGGGTTTCCCTTAGTAACAGGGAGGAACGTGAAGGTCACTGAGTGTTGTGGGTTTCCCTTAGTAACAGGTAGGAACGTGAAGGTCACTGTGTGTTGTGGGTTTCCCTTAGTAACAGAGAGGAACGTGAAGGTCACTGTGTGTTGTGGGTTTCCCTTAGTAACAGAGAGGAACGTGAAGGTCACTGTGTGTTGTGGGTTTCCCTTAGTAACAGAGAGGAACGTGAAAGTCACTGTGTGTTGCCTTCTTCAGGTGCTCTTCTTCCTGGGCATGCTGCTGCTGTCCTACATGGTTGCCTTGGTGACGTCCTTGACCCTGGAGGCCCCGATGATGGGGGTGGAGAAGGTGGTGCTGCAAAGAGCCAGCAGTCCCAGCAACAAGCACAGCGAGCACAAGCAGGGTTAAAGTCAAATCCCAAAAAGTTTTCGGATTTTTACAAAGAAAATTCAGGTGGAAATTATAAAGATGTGTACATTTGTTTATATATACTTGCATGTGGTGGCTCCAAATTATGTCCAAACTCACTCAAATGACCCCAACGGGGCACTGTCCCCTGGCGGTGACCTGCTTTCGTCCCAAAGTTCTGATTTTCCAACGTTCATTCCATCAAAAGCGATGCTGTACCGCACGGTGACACGGTGTAACAGACTGTCTGTGCAAGTGAGTCCCCTTCACCAACAAATCGTGTAATGTGTGTACAGCATGCGTACTCATGCGTACTCATGTTAGCTTCGTTTGAGAAGCTGTGCCAGCGGAAGCTGTTGCAATAAAATTTGGAAGGCTTTCATGTGTTGCATTTTTCCACCACAGTAGGCCCTATGTTTAGTTCCTAAAAAAGGGATTGAGGACATACAAGTACTCAATGATATTCTCTGTTGACGTGCGTCCTCCCGTCTGTATTGTCTTCATCTTCCGTGTGCCCTCGATCGCCTGTAACTCTATTACTTAGGCTACCTCACAGGTCAAGGTCATCCAAGGTCATGCAACACAAAGCTGTTAATTCAAGACATAGGAAGTACAATGGTGCTTATTGGCTCTTTCTACCATGAGATATGGTCACTTTTAGTGGTTCACTACCTTATTTTGGTCACATTTCATAAGGGTCAAAGTGACCTTGACCTTGATCATATGTGACCAAATGTGTCTCATGATGAAAGCATAACATGTGCCCCACATAATTTTTAAGTTTGAAACAGTTATCTTCCATAGTTCAGGGTCAAGGTCACTTCAAAATATGTATACAATCCAACTTTGAAGAGCTCCTGTGACCTTGACCTTGAAGCAAGGTAAACCAAACTGGTATCAAAAGATGGGGCTTACTTTGCCCTATATATCATATATAGGTGAGGTATTAAATCTCAAAAACTTCAGAGAAAATGGGAAAAATGGGAAAAATATCTGTTTTTCAGACAACATTTATGGCCCCTGCGACCTTGACCTTGAAGCAAGGTCAAGATGCTATGTATGTTTTTTGGGGCCTTGTCATCATACACGATCTTGCCAAATTTGGTACTGATAGACTGAATAGTGTCCAAGAAATATCCAACGTTAAAGTTTTCCGGACGGACGCCGGGACGGACGGACGGACGGACGACTCGGGTGAGTACATAGACTCACTTTTGCTTCGCATGTGAGTCAAAAACCAACCAACCCCCCCCCCTCCTACACACACACACACCCAACACACACACACACACACACACAAACTCCATTACCGTGCGCTTGTCTTTCCAATGGTATAATTACAGTGCATATGAAGTAGACCTTTTGTTCACACGTTACGTGGCTTCTGCAGAAACAAAAGGCGCGTTTCAGTCTGGTCACAGGAACAACACTTCGCCTTTTGTTTGTATCTCACTGCTGTTGAACGGTCACCAAGACAATGTTGACAAAGAAAGACAGCCTGACTGCAATCCAGTCCCACAAAACGTGTCACTGCGCACCCTCTTCAGTTTGAAAAGGCTCGCTCGCAGGCAGCCCTCTCGTCTTCCGCTCCCCGGGCGGCTACTTTGGCTAGGCGTGTGGCCAACCCGAGACGGAAGACCATTCTATGGGTGGTCGGGTACGGGGGGGTCATGGGCACGCCCTTCTTTTGCACGTACTGATTGTACATACAGCACACGTAGGCGTTGTGAGGCTTGACCTGCTCCAAGTGCTTGGCCTGGAACGATAGATTTGAAAGGTGACATTGAAATTGAACGTTCTCAGCGGCGACAGTCGCCAGTTATAGGGACACAGATGCACACAGGCATAGTAGTTTGATCAGGAGATCAGATGGAAGTAAAAATGACAGTGAAAGGAAAGACATGAAAGGGAGAGGGAGACATTGAGCAGAAGAACAAGATGAAAACTTTTTATTTAATGGAAAAAAAGAAAAAGAAAAATTGTAAAAAACGTAGAGAACCTAGAAACCTTGCCCAGCGATGCGTTCAGTTGTTACATTGTTTCACTTGGACATGTACCAACATTACTGCTTAGCTGATTTGTGTGCAGTGTGGAAACGTTTTACAACAAAATCTATTCAGCAATCATGAAAAGAAAATTCACATCTGCATGAAAGGCAGGCACATTGAATGTTAACTGTTGATACATTCCACACAAAAAGGTCATCAGTATATGTCAAACCTTGCAGGAGGCTGTGGTGCGCGAGTACCGGCGGAGCGAGTCCTGTATCATGGCGTCCCACACCAGACTACGCAACAGTTCCGGCTTGACGCGGTTCTGTACTGTCGTGTCGTGAACGTGTTCGTAGTCCGCTATGGAGTTGATGCGCGTGGGACTGGTCCACAACACGTCATGCTTGCAGTCGGGGCGTGGCGGCGGGATCTTCTTGGTGTAGTCTCGCTTGGGACGCAGCTTGGGACGCAGCTTGGCTGGGAGAAGCGTGGGGGTGGGTGTGGGCATGTTGATCAGACAAGGCTTCTCACGTACAGAGTGGTCGCCGTCTTGCTAGCGCTCGTTCGGCCTGGGCAGGTTCTCTCAGCACACCGCCACTCTTCGATGCTTTTGGGGTTAGAGTGGTCGGTTTCTTTCGCGAAGTGAACCCCTCAGAAGATTGATCGTTATTGACTTCAAATTTGTAACAGATTGCGACGCCTAGCCGGAAGGTGGTGTCACTACTAAAACATCAATGGCACATTTGCAGTGGATAATGCTATCCTTATCCAGTAGTATAGAAAGTCGAGTCTTACTGAGTACTGTGAGATTGAAGTGTTCGAGATGTTCCTTCTCAGCTGGGATAAACTACCCACATATACACATAAAGCATGCTGTTTTTCCTCTACGCCAGAGTAGCCCGTTGCAGACTTGTCAGCGGTGTTCAGGACGATTCTCTCGTGTGGTTGATACCTGTCAATATGTTTAATTTAGTCAGCAAAAGGGAAGCGACACATATCATCGAAAACACCAAGGCAACATGTTGACTTTCGTCGGTAACACTAACAGTAAAGCAATCACGTTGCATTTTATCGGCAACATCCACAAATTCAAACTGCTTTATCAGCAAATGTATTCAAATATCACTGGCATTAGTAAAGCAAACATGATTGTTGAATTACATTGGTACATGTATCAGTAAAGCAAAGACTCTGATGTTGAATTTCATCGGCAATACTTACGCAAGCCTGTTTAGTTTTATGGGCGAAAGTAAAGCAACACACATGACATTGCCGGTGTAACACGAAATTTTTACTCCACGAAAAATTTACTCCGGAGTAAAAATTTCGTACGACATTCTTACTCCGAGTACATTTTTCGTACGAGAAAAGAACTCCCCAAGGCACGAAAAAATTACTCCCTCCACAAAATTTTTACTCCCAATTTTGTTTACTTCAAGTAAAAATCTCGTACGCGAAAATGGGATGCGGGCGAAGGGATAATGCCAATATGTGATCTCGCACAAACGAATGTCGCGCTACCCTCCCTCCACCACTTCCACCACCAAGACTAACAGGGGACAAGGGAGTATAAATTTCGTACACCTGGCATGGGAAGTAAATTGCTCGTGTTAGGGTGAAGTAATTTATTGTTTTTTTATTCGTCAGGGGAGTAACATTTGTGTACGAAATGTTAACTCGGAACTCACCTGTCGTGGGGAGTATTTTTCTCGTGTAATGGGGGAGTGCTTTTTTCGTAAAGGGAGTAACATTTTCGTACGAAATGTTTGCTCCAGAGTAAAAATCTCGTGGGAGTAATTTTCTCGTGTTACACCGGGATGTTTGGCAAACGGAAACAAAACTAGGGTTGGACAGAAAAAGAACAGCAAAATGTATGATAGCTGAGACTGTTCACTTTCTGATTATGTGTTTCTTTCATATTTTCGTTATGTCAATATTTGTTTGACGGGAAATAGTCTTATAGCGCGATAAGTGCTAGCTGGTACATGGTCTATACTTACGGTTACAGAGGATATAATATATCTCATGAACCATCCAGCCTCAAGAAGAGTCGTCCTGCACGCTTTGTTTGGCCATCTGTGGCTCGTGCGCTCACGTCATTTGCTGACGATTACTTAATTTTGACGTCAGGAATGTCGACAAAGAAATTGATAGTTTCGGCCAACCTAAAATTATTGAATTACAGAATTAAAAAATTACTGCATTTGCAGAGACAATCATTCTAAAACCGATATGACGTCATTTTCATATTACGTAAGTGACACAAATTTAATCGCAAAGGATCTTGTTGAACTTGTTCCTGCTTCTGTATTCGGAGGCAGAAGGCCCTGCAGTCAAGCGGTTTTGCAGATCAGAGCGACAAGACAGGTGGGTAAGAAGCGGTCATGAAGTACAATTCGTTTTCATTGACGCGTGTTTGGATGAATGGGAAGCACTCATTAATTGTCACAATCATACAATGTCGATCCGCGCAAACCACCACATTTGAAGGAAATCGATTTTAAAGATTTGCACTGTAACTTTCAGTGTAAGCCTCTAAGGATGGGACAAGTGCAGTAGGCCCTATGCACAGTCAGAGAAGCTCGTCGAAAACAATACTGCACTCAACACTGGCACACACACACACACACACACACACACACACACACACACACACACACACACACACACACCTACCTGGCAGAGAGAGAGGGAGAGCGAGAGAGAGAGCCCAAGTAAAAAAGTACTACACTATGTACTATAGTATACCATAGTACTTGTACTATAGTATACTATAGTTTACTATAGTGCAAGTACTATGGTACATTGAATTGTACTATGGTATACTATAGTTTACTATAGTACAAGTACTATAGTACATTGAATTGTACTATGGTGTACCATAGTTTACTATAGTACTAGTACTATAGTAAACTATAGTACAAAAAGTACTATAGTACAATACATTAGTGTGTACTATAGTACATTGTGGTACATGTACTATAGTATACTATAGTAAACTATAGTACATTTAAATGTACTATAGTATTTTGAGCACTTTTTTGCCAAAATGTACTATAGTATACTATAGTAAACTATAGTAAACTATAGTTTACTAGAGTACATGTACTACAGTTTACTAGAGTAAAGTGTAGTACAGCGTGGTACTTTCGTAGAGTACATTTGTACTATAGTACTTGTACTATAGTTTACTATAGTACAGCGTGGTATTTTTGGCATGGTACATTTGTACTATAGTACTTTTACTATAGTTTACTATAGTACAGTGTGGTACTTTTTTTGCTGTAGATTTTGTACTATAGTACTTTTACTGTAGTTTACTATAGTATACTGCAGTACTTTCTTGAAAAAGTACCATAGCCTTAAAAATTACACTGGATGTAAATGTGGCCCCAATTTTTGCTGAATCAATTGTGTTGTGTGAATTGAATGTGTGTGTGCACGTTCAGGCCAGTGGCTGCAGTCAATCTGTCACATTTGGTAGGAAAGTAAAGGTTCATCACATGTTTTAAATTTTATTATTCATTTTTCGGCAGAGCATTAATAGTCAAACTTATGTAAGAACATTTTAAAATATTCACTAACATGTAAAAGACACAATCAAATAATAATTTTAGAAAAGGTGTCCATCTTGCACAGTGAGTAACCAAGCTGTTGATTTTTGGTAAATGTCCCAATGCAGAAACAGTTTTAATGCAATTTTTTATCACCCTGTTTATAACCAGAACAAGTAACAATAAAATGTACAAAACAGATTTATTATAGCACTCTTCTTTGTGGGAATTCATCTTTAGCACAACACATATTTTCTCAAAATTATCTCCCCTACAGCCAAGTTAAATTTCTATGATTAGCTTTGAAAGTGACCATGCCTACATCAGTACATGAAAACTCTGAACAATCAAAGGAGACAATGATTGTCCCTATTATTGACCGGAACTCTACCCCAATCTGAACTTGAATAATGCAAACTATCAAGCTGAATTGATGTCATCTAACCCTGTATGTGTGACCTTACACAGATAAAGTTATTTAGTTACTTTCTTTCTTTATTTGGTGTTTAACGTTGTTTTCCACCATTCAAGGTTATATCGCGACGGGGAAAGGGGGGAGATGGGATAGAGCCACTTGTCAATTGTTTCTTGTTCACAAAAGCACTAATCAAAAATTTGCTCCAGGGGCTTGCAACGTAGTACAATATATTACCTTACTGGGAGAATGCAAGTTTCCAGTAACATTACTTACATACTGCTTGACTAAAATCTTTACAAAAATTGACTATATTCTACACAAGAAACACTTAACAAGGGTAAAAGGAGAAACAGAGTCCGTTAGTCGCCTCTTACGACAATGCTGGGGAGCATCGGGTAAATTCTTCCCCCTAACCCGCGGGGGGTTATTGAGTTACAACGATCTTGCTTCAAACACATTCAAAATAATACCATTTCTCTGTTATTATTATTATTTTCTGTGAACTTAAAAGTTTATGAGGGTCAATTTGACATGGGTCACATCTAGAGGTCATCCAACTTCAATAGCCTGTACAGTATAAAAAATCTAGCTTTCAAAACATTTCAGAAAAATAAGAACACATGCTTTCGCAACACATCCTTGATATTTGTCAAAAATGTGGTTTTGAAAAAATGCCAAATGTGGTCATGTTTGAAATTGATCAAACCATAGCAGTATGTTAGTTTTGTAAAATCTACCTTGAAAACCATCCAAGAAAACAACAATGTTCAATTCTGTCTACCCATTGTAAGTCAGCCTAATTATGCTCCCCATCAGTGACATTCTCCTGACCCGGTGAGTCAAAACTCACTAAATGTCCAATGGAGAGTTTTCAGCACGTAACCAGAAAGTATACAGTGTGGCGTATGTCCCTTTTTTTCCAAACAGGGTTATATATGTGGCAATAATCACATGAAATGTTCTCTGTCCTCCACATCTGTTTGATTTGTGATTGGTGTCCAGATTATTTGCTACAGGCATCTGATTAAGTTTATTGTAGCTGCTGTCCGGTTCCCTTAGCCAGTGACATCTGCTTTCCTGTAACTTGTATTCATGTTCGCCGATGGCACCCGCTGAATAGTTTTGGTTGTTCTCCAATGGCATCTAGCTAGCTGCTTTGACGTCTGTAAGTGGTATCAAGGTCCTTCACCATGCAGTCATCTGCTGGAAGTGAACAGGAGGCTCTCTTGCTTATGACACCCACACCAGAGCATGGAATGAAACCTGCAATGACACAGCAGTATGACTATGAGAAAGCATGCAGACTGAAGCAAAGAGGGCCAAACTTTAAGAGAATGATAATGAAAGCTAACTTAAAGTGCAGTGGCTTTTAGTGCATATATATCTAACTTTTAAAACTTGTGTCTGTCTGTGTGTGTATTATGATGACTAAAGGCTCCGAAACAGCTGCACCGACTGAGACGGTGGTGGGGTTTGAAACGTGCTGGTGCGTGTATGTTTGTGCTTGCGTGTGTGCAGGCATGAATGTCTTTGTCAGTATATCTGTGTGTGTGTGTGTGTGTGTGTGTGTGTGTGTGTGACAATTTATGAATACAATAAATGTATACATCTATACACACCCAAGAAGATAAGGCGCTCAGCAGGTCTGCACTCATGTTGATCCATTATGTCGGAAACAGGCAGAACTGGATCCTCCACCCAACAGTCACTGCTGCAGTGCTGCTCTCAGCTATAAGCAAGAGAAAGCAGCTTGAGTGTTTCATCGCATATAATTCCAGTGTTTGCATACTCCATAGCGATTAGCTGAAACTATTTAGCTAAAACTATTATCAGTGGAATACTAAAGGGGTGGCATATGTCATCCAAAATGTAAGGCAATTTAAAGTGTGATTGACGGGACAGAAGCGTTTCAATGATACAAATTGAGAACACTACATAGCCTACTGTGTGTTACTGGGTTTACACAAGTAAAAGTGAATACTTTTTCTTCTTCTTCTTCGTTCATGGGCTTAGACTCCCACGTTCACTCATGTGGATTTTTACGTGTATGGCCATTCAGCCAGCATACGCCAATTTCGGGGGAGGCATGCTGGGTATTTTCGTGTTTCTATAACCCACCGAACTCTGACATGGTTTACAGGATCTTTTCCGTGCGCACTTGGTCTTGTGCTTGCGTGTACACATGAAGGGGGTTAAGTCACTAGCAGGTCTGCACATAAGTTGACCTGAGAGATCGGAAAAATCTCCACTCTTAACCCACCAGGTGGCAGCGACCGGGATTCAAACTCACGACCTCCCGATTATGAGGCCGACGTCTTACCACCACGCCACTGCGCCCATCGTGAATATTTCAATATTTGAAAAGCAATAAGTGTAAATCTGGTGCCACACAGCAAGCCATGAAGTATTCTGTTTTCAATTCCTACGTACCGGAGAGATAACCCATGTAGTAACTAAACCATACACCCACATGTGGGAATATCATTGAGGTCATGGCAAGCTAGTCTGGCAGGGACCTTATATATTCCACTGCTCATGATTACAAAGTCACAGATGCCAAGTCATTCTCGGAACACTTTTGGGCTTGCCATTTTCTCACGAATGTTTTGAGAATGAAGTTTGTCTCGGAGATTTTGCATAAGCAGTGGAAAATGACATCCCTGTCAGACATGTTGTTTGAACCAACCTCATTTACATGATAGACACGCCTGTGAAGAGATGCAGACCTGCCTACTCTCCCGAAAAATTCGGGAGACTCCCGATTTATGTCTGTTACTTCCGACCTCCCGATTAGACTTTGAATTCTCCCGATTTCATCAATGAATCCTGTAAAAAAAAACAAAAAAAAACGAAATTTGTTCCGTGTTGTACATGGTTTGGGCTTTTAGACGCCTGGGCTGAGTACAGCTTCCGGTGCCGCCAAGCGTTTTTGCTTCGGCTGTTATGATTGGTTTACTCAGATACAACGACCAATCGCTAAGCTTGACTTGCGAAGCTCTGTTGACGCGGATTGTCGCGATGGCGGGTAAAGAAGCTGAGAAACGTCTGCATGAGACAGACGACGAATCGACAGCACCATTTGAGCATCAGGAGAAAGTGAAATCGAAGAAATACATGCAGAAGTGGAAAGACGAGTACTATAAGTTGGAAAACATGGAGAAGTCTACGAAAGGCCCCCATTTTGCTCATTGCGGCGTCTGCCACCGGGATTTCTCGATATCCCACGGCGGTAGAAACGACATCACCAAGCACTGTGCCAGTTCAACCCACAAGGAGGCAGCCAAAGAGGGCATAAAGAACAGGCAGCTGAAACTGACTACCTGTTTCTAAAAGGCAACGGATTTTAAAAGACGGGTTACCAACGCCGAGGCCACATTCACGCAGTTACTGGCGGAGAACAACGTGCCTATAGCTTTTTCTGACAAGATTAACAAAGCAGTTGGGAAGGCCTTTCTTTCATATATTTCTTGAATGACCTTGTTTTCATCTGTATGAATTGGGTTTTCCTGGAGTGAAAAGTCACTAAAATATGTTCACATATTTTATCTGCCTGTCCCATGTTGTCTTTTTCAAGCCATTGCTTAATACATGTATACACTTGATGTAGATGTGATTACAACTGCCAGGCCAGTCATATGAGCTGTCTTCTCAAAGAAAACCAAGCTCTGTTATAGTTTTATTGTACTTTTCATAGCTTTTCAAAAAGGCATATCCCATTTATTTGGTGTTAGGAAAGGCCTCAAAATACACTTTATAAATCCTTAAAACCATTTTCGGTCGGGGGGCTTTGCCCCCCTGAACCCCCCCACCAGGGCGTTGCCCCTGGACCCCACCGGGGCCTTGGCGGCCCCTGGACCCCGGCCAGCTTTGGAGGATCTCCCTAATTTACCTTTGGGGGGGTAGGCAGGTCTGGAGATGGTTCATTTATCACATCATGACACATGGGTGGTATCTCTCAGGTAGGCAAAACAATATATCTAAATGCACCAATTTACCTCAAGCACTCAGCAGGTCTGCACATATGTTGATCCATTAGGTCAAAAAACCACCAGAACTTGATATGTTGTCCAAAAGTCACAGATAAAGTGGAACCCCCCAAGGATCCTGAAAAAATAATTAAAAATGAAGAGCCAACACTTGTACAAATTATCTGTCTTTGTACATACAAGCACATACACAAATAAATCTGCTTGCACTATGCTGGCTTTAGGCATGTGTAATAAAATGATTTTGGGGGAGCTTCTCTATTCAACTGGGAACTTTTGTTGTTGTCAAAAGCAATTTATGCCTCAAACATTCTCCCACTCAAGACTGAACTATGCATTCAGTATGTGTTGATATCTGACTTAAACTCATAAAACTAACAAAGGCTAACTTGTAAAAAGACACTGATTTGAAAAGAAAATTTAAATTCAATTACATATTATCATATATCCCATGACCTCCCTTCTTTGTCTCTGTTACTTCAGTATGGGTATATATGTTGTATTTTTATAGCTCAATAAATACATCATGGACTCAAAAAAATATATGATAGTGCAGATTCCGATTTGGGCGAAGAACTACTTTGCTCCCGACCTTTGACCTCGCGCCGAACAATGTGACACATTTGTATGAAGTTCCAAAATCGTATTGCACGGCTCAGAAAACCATATCAGTTGCACGCAAAAATGAATCTCAGAACTGATCTGATGTATGAGATGCAATAAGCAAACGTTTCTTTCATTATGAAAGCAATGCAGGTGGGAAAAAACGAACATTCAACTTACAAGATAACCAGATGCTAGCGAACCAAAACAAAAACACGAGTACCCTCCCCTTGCTTCGTTAGCAGACGACTTTTGAGAATCTGTCAGACCGTCCTTACCTGGCACGGTTGGGCTTCGCTATCATCAGCTGTTTCACGTGTTTTGCGAGCAAGTCTACTCTTTTGCCTGGCTCTGCAGTAAGTCCACATTGGCGATGAAGGTATCTAAGAACTTAACATGTGTGTATTTTTCCGTAATCCAGTCATATTCTTTCAAAATGCAATCAAGCGGCGGTGACAGACTTGGGACCTGTTTTCATCGCATCAATACCAGTTTAGGTTCATGCAAACACACTCGCAAAACAGTTTATCATGTAGATACATTTCAAATAGGGAGCAAATGGTTAAATCTACATATGTGTTCCCTAAAATTTGCTTCTCTGTCAATAAGACTAATTGTATAATAATGCGTTCGAAAAAAACAACGTGGAATCGATTCTGAATCGAGTCGAGTAAGCCAAATGGGGGCCAAACCGGTTTCCCCGTTCCGCCGACCTGAAACGCAAAAGAATTGTGCGCTTCAACTAAATGGATTTCTATACGACTTCATTACTTTCTTGCAACTTATGAACCTTTACTTAACGCTTTTAAACGGTCTGAAAGTAGTGTTACCGCGTACTTATAGATGCACTCATTCGTTTTATTTTTTCAGCGACGGTCACTTAGTTTAAGGTTGCAAAAAGGCCATGTCTCGCTGAAAACACTGTTTCACACTCCACAGATCGCAAAAGTGCCGCTAGTAGTCTACACTTTGTGTTTGATGGTAGAATGGGATATACAGATTACAACACTCGTGGTTTTTTATATGGCTTGTATTTCAGTCAAGACCCAGCGGGAATATCAATCGAGAGCCACTCGCCAAAGGCTCGTGTCTCCCGATGATATTCATCCGCTGGGTCTTGACTGAAATACAAGCCATATAAAAAACCACTCGTGTTGTAACCTATACGTATTATATAATCTGTTCTGGGGCTTTTTTCCAGGTCTTTTAAAAAAGGATGTTCACAAACAATAACGAACACATTTTTCAATTCAATGAATGTTTGCAGCACTGTCAGCCGGACAGAAATGACAGTATGTTGACAAAGCCGTGATAAAAACATAACCTGCAGTCCTACCTTAGCGCAAAGAAGTATGAATGGTCTCTGTGTACTCTACAATCTCTGACTGTGGCCCTATGTAAAGGTCGAAAAGAGCTGGCTGTGCTAGGCCATTAAGAAAAATTTCAGTTAATTCAGATTTGTACAAGGAGAGCATAAAAGCATATATTCACAGCATGTATGTCTTGTTATTGCTATAGGTCTATATATATATCTATGCCACAATGACACAGCAAATACGTACATTCATACAGACATATTCATTTACTCATATAATTTAAATTATATAGCACCACAGGAATATGTTAATATCAAAATCTAATATGAAATTTCTTACACACACCCATGAAGTTCAAGCCCTCAGCAGTTCTGCACACATGTTGATCCAGGAGGTCCAAACACACCCTGCACTTGTTGTCCAACAGTCACTGCTCCAGTGAAACCCTCCATTTAGGACCCTGAAAGATATATAACAAGTTCCATAAAGTGATACAAAACTCTTTGTTGTTGTCCTTATCTGCCGAAGGAGCACCTCCTGTCGCTTCACAGCATCTGTAACACAAGAGAGGACTGAGTATCCAGCCAGAAATTTCATGACTGTATTTTTATAATGATGATCAACAAAACTTTTTAGGGGCTTTTAAAATGATATGACAAATATAAAGTCAGATGCACTTCACCCATTGTTATACTTAAACATAGAACTAAGGCTTGCTCATACAGTAGAACTCCCCTTGTTAGACCTCAAAATATCTGAGAAAAATAGGCCTTAAAAAGGACCCCTGGGTGTCTTAAAAAGGCCGTTGATTGATGATTCACAAAGGTTATTCACAGAAAATATGAAAAAAGCAAGGTCCTAAAAGGGAGTGTGTCTTTAAGTGTGTGTGTGTGTGTGTCTGTGCATCGCAATTAAGGGCTAAACAAAAACAAACACACACCCAAGAAAAGCAAAATTTGTTTGAAAATTTGATCCAAGACAGTGAATCAAACAAGAAATCCTGAAATGTCCATCACTGATTCAGACATATTTGAATGTATGTGTGTGTGTTGCAAACATTACACAACAGTGGATCATAAATACCAAATTCAGCTATGCTAGTACCGTATTGCAAATTACATTAAATTTGAAATGTCAGAAAAAACAGGGTTTGTAAATTTTATAATTTGTTGTTAATAATTAACTTACTGGTTAAAGAGTACATGTACAACTTTTCACAATTTCAGCACAGAGAATGGAATCCTTGGTGTCTGCTTCCTTTTCTATCTGAATGACTCATTGGTACAGCCATCTGTCATCACCCTGCCGACTGTTTTTTGACATGGAGTCCAGAAGCTCCCCCACCAACTCAGGCAGTTTTGTTTTTCACTAAAAGTAAAAGAATAAAGGTCAAATAGATTTGCACAAAGGAATAAAAAGAGGTTTTCTAGTAATCCAAATAAAGCATGCAGAAATAAAAACACAAAAAGTAACATCTTTTTTGCCTCTTGTGCCCCCAAGACACTGGAATAATTACAGGCCACCAGTGAAAGTGAACAGAAAAACTTGATGTTTGAATATGTGTGTGTGTCAGTGTGTGTGTGTGTGTGTGTGTGTGTGTGTGTGTGTGTGTGTGTGTGTGTGTGTTATACAAGTGGTACAGGTAATTTAAAAGAGTTTAAAATGTCACTTACTTGTTGTCCCTGTCTTTCAGCACAAAGAAGAATGGAAACATTGGTGTTTTTGTCGGTTCCGTTCCAATTGAATGACTTGGTACAGCCATGCCATCAAGTTGATCAACCAGCTCACTGTTCCTGTTACCAGTTCAACCTCTTTTCCACAATTTGCAGACAGATTTTTAATCTGAAAAAGTCATGTAGGCCTATACATGTTTTCAAAATGGGAATTTATAAGTTGTAAACAGTTAACGAAATAGTCCGCTTCTGTCACGTACTCCCCACGAACACCACCATGTGGGGCAGCCAGATCCAGATAGAATCAACAAACAAGTAAAACTCAAAGTAAAAACATCAAACTCAAACTCAAAGAGAAAAACAACAACCAGACGGCCCAATGGTCACTGTAATTGTATCAGATTCAGATTCTCACAATGGTATAAACTTTGCAAATCTCAAAAATAGTCGGATACTAGTGACAGTGAATGAGTGATAGTGAAAAAGAGTTGTGGCAGCTGTAAAGAATAATTATACGTACTCCTCACTCGATAGTCGATGACTTGGCAGTTACTTTGCAAATCACTCGATAACTCCTGAGCGAATCTGGATACGATTACGTGGAAAACTCTTGAAGGCTTACTTCTCAGTCCAGATCCGTCTTCTGCTCTCTGAATTACGGTTAAACTCTCTTGGTGGGTTCCTTTCGTGATGTTGTAGACCGCTTTTTGGCAATCTCCCTGGTGCAAACTCTTTCTTCTGAGTTCGTTCGTTGAAAATCAGTTATTAGTGCTCTCCCTTGATTTACTTCGGAGTGGTCTCCTCTTCGACTTTTAAGGGACATAACTCTCGCATGCGAACCCTTTGATCGTATCGAAAGTAGCCGGCTCAGTTTGTTTTTGTTTTTGTTTGGTCTTGTGTTTGATGACTTTGCTAGTCCAATATTTTATGTATATATACTCAACCTTCGTTTTGCGTTTTTGTTGCAGCTGAGTGCATTTACAGTTCAAAAATCCTCCTATGGTTGTAAAACAAACCCAAAACTACATAAAATAAACAATAATAAAAACTGTTTTAAATAAGTGAGGTACATGTTTAGGCTAGGAGGGGGGGGGGTGCGCAACCCCCATAACCCCCCCCCCCCCCGGTAGTCCGGGCCTGCAAGGACAGGTTGGAAGATTAGGCTAAGCCTAAAACCTTTATCCTGACGTAATGAGTTAATTATGAGCTCTCTCTCTCTCTCTCTCTCTCTCTCTCTCTCTCTCTCTCTCTCTCTCTCTCTCTCTCTCTCTCTCTCTCTCTCTCTCTCTCTCTCTCTCTCTCTCTCTCTCTCTCTCTCTCTCTCTCTCTCTCTCTCTCTCTCTCTGTGTTAAGCATTCGATGTGTACATATTCCATAACTTTTTTAAAAAAAATCTGATATTGTGTGTGTGTGTGTGTGTGTGTGTGTGTGTGTGTGTGTGTGTGTGTGTGTGTGTGTGTGTGTTGTGTGTGAATGTCCGTGTATATGTGATTAGAATAGGGGTGCCTCTCTGCATGGGTGAAAAAAACACTTGTTTGTAATGCTTGTATGCCACAACCCTCTCTCTGTCTCCGTCTGTCTGTCTCTGTCTGTCTCTGTCTCTCTCTGTCTCTGTCTCTCTCTGTCTCTCTCTGTCTCTCTCTCTCTCTCTCTCTCTCTCTCAAATTATTTAAAATGAAACAATATTGTACACACAGCAAAATTCAGTCAACTTCAGGTCAAACCAAGAACTTTGCACTTGATCCTACATGAAGAATTATTTTGGCAAATGTTAAATTTAACATAAAAAAGGTATTGTTTCAAAATTTAACTGCAGACCATTTTACTAAGCGTTTCGGGCGGGCGGGAAATAGCTCAGTCGGTAGCGGCGCTGTCTTCAAAACCAGTTGTCGCAATCGGCGTGGGTTCGATCCCCACGTTCGGCGAGGGATTTATTTCCCAGAGTCAACATCGTGCAGACTCTCCTCGGTGGCCGCATGCGCACGATAAAGAACCCAAGTTCACAGCGAAAGTCTCAGGGCTCGGAAACATGAATACACGCATGCCGCAGGAAACAAAATGTGTGGGTATCGCCGTATACTGTATGGCAGCTCGCTTTCCCCATGGAGAAAGCAGCCCGAATTTCCATGAGGGCAACCTCACAGGACTATATAAAATCTTATCCTTAAACTTTTAAAGCAATTGTTAAATTCTCTTTTGAAAACTTTTTTTGTGAGAAGCGTTCCCAGGTAACGTTAATGAAATATTAATTTCACATTTGATGCTAACTGTTTACAAAAAACTAACTATACTTATGTAAATCTGACGTTACAAAAGTCCTTTCTCCTAAGTGAATATGTGCGTACCCACGTGTTTGTGTGTGTGCACGTGCAAGCGTGTGTGTGACTGTGTGTGTGTGTGTGTGTGTGTGTGTGTGTGTGTGTGTGTGTGTGTATGTGTGTGTGTGTTTGTGTGTGTGTGTGTGTGTGGTGTGTGTGTGTGTGTGAGCACAAAGTATTCCTACGTGTATTTTGCAAATGCACAGTTAACAAGTTTGAAAATATCTCATGTCATCTCCAACAAACGGCTTAATTCACACACACGCACGCACTAAAAACATAATAAATCTTATATGTACGACTACCTTGTAAAAACACACACAACACGTTTACATGCACAACTGGTGATATAAAACACAATTTTAAAAACAATGTTTTTTAATCAACTTAATTTCAACAACAAAATTGTTATGCTTAGCTGATAAGTTATATTAATAAAACAATAAAAATAAAAACACAAAATGCATGTATACTATTACTACTATACTGTACCGCAGTACTATGTACTGTAGTACTATATAGTAAAAAGTACCATAGTACAAAGTACCACAGTGTACCATAGTACAAAGTACTTCGTACTATAGTACTACTGTAGAACAGGGTACATTCACAAAAAAGTACCATAGTACAAAGTACTAGGTACTATAGTACTACTGTAGTACATGGTACATTCAATAAAAAGTACCATAGTACAAAGTACTAGGTACTATAGTACTACTGTAGTACATGGTAAATTCACTAAAAAGTACCATAGTACAAAGTACAAAGTACTCTACTGTACCACAAAGTACTATAGTACAGGGTACATTTACTACACAGTACTATAGTACAAAGTACCATGTACTACAGTATGTACTATAGTACATGGTACATTTACTATAGTTTACTATAGTACAGGGTACATTTACTATAGTTTACTATAGTATACTATAGTACATCGTGTGGTACTTTTTCAGCTGGGGAGAGAGAGAGAGAGACTCAGAGAGAGAGCCTCGGAAATACGCTATGCTGTTTAAAAGTTTGATCAAAAGTACTTCTATTCTATGTCACAATGTAAGGCTTTGAGAGATTTAACCAAATTAAAATCAGCACAAAAAAACACACAGAAAAAAACCAACCTTCAAATAGTTTTGACAACTTCATATTGTTGCTATCTTCGGATTGTGGTTATAAGAGAGTCTCAGATCGAGTGCCAATCTAATAGACGAATTCCGTGTGGGTTTGTAAGGGTTGTGAGAGAATGCATACCCTTGTTTTTTACTTGGACAAACATTGAAGGGGAACATGACTAGCGAGGGGTGTGTCGGAAACACGTGGACAGGGGCTCGTGTGAAGTTATTTGTCAGAGGAAAAGCAAGGGTATTCACTCATTCACAACCCATACAAACCCGACGGAGTTATTTCCGGAAACGTCTATTCAGCCCGAAGACGTGATGTTGTAAGATCAGTTGTTGCGGTGTTGACAGAATGGCTTCCAGCGAACAGAGACCAGCACCTCGGGGCCACCTGCTGTCGCAAGAGCAGCACATGTGCAGACCCCCCCGGGCCTATATCCGGGAAATCCCCCCACCGGGATCTAACACGCGCTTCCAGGTCGCTTCACCCGTCAGAAAGCACTCTTTCTTCGAACTGAAGCCACCTGTACCGAGGGCGTTGCTGGCCCCAGCACGCCGCAAGGAACCATTGCCGCCATTGCTGTCCAAGACGAAGAAGACAACGCCTAAACTTCTGCGCAGCATCGCTTACCAAGAACATTTACGTGATGTCATGCACCGCGTCATGAGCACGACCTACTCGTACAAGGTCAAATACCCCGCGCTGCAGAAACCCAAGGATATGTACACTTGCTGTCCGCGGTAGTGTTGATCAGGTTTTGACTACGAGCGTTATTGTGTCTGCCAAATTATTGTTTGGAATGGGTTGCATTCATGTCTTGGGCGCTATTGCGCATGTAGTGTGGTAGGTTTAATGCATAAGACCTATACTGAATAGTTCAACTGTTATTCAATAGATCAGCGTGTTGTCTGTAGCCAACAGTGGAACACGTTGGTCCTTTGTGACGTGAGCTAGTCGGGGTTTGACGCTGCACAATGAAATGCAAAGATATACTTGTTTGTGGCACTTGTCCCGACCATCCAGGTTTACATGGGATAAGAGCAACCTTCCGTCAGGACACGTACCCAAACCATCACGGCCTCAGTTGTTGCGTGTGCAAGTGTCAACATTTCTATCTGAATTTCGTAACGAATACTGCGAACTTAATTAATCAAACAATATCTACTCCGCCTAGGACGTAGCCAGACTGTTGATCCTGGCTATGTTTCCTGAAGGAGGGATGTCCTTATTCAATACAAACACCTGGACACATCTCTGGTGGTGTACCGGCTCGCCCACTCAGGAAATATTCCACCTTGAAAGTTGACGGTCACTTGATTTCATTCTTCTTGGTTGTCTTCTGAACGCTTATCTGACCTCTCACGCGCTGCTCACCGTCAGCTGATGGCATCAAGTGACTTCAACTTATTTTGTGGGAAGGTTATGAATGCGTTTGAAATTTTTGAACGATTTATTCAGTTTTTAATTGATTTATTACTATTATATCCGCTTGCGTGAGTAAATGTGCCTCGCTATGACTTGTGGCAGGTGATGTTTGCCCATTGTCGTTTTGCGTATCGTCAGTCACTGCTCAAATTGTCATATATTTTTTAATATTTTTGTATAAAGATGATTTTATCCTATACCCCGTACGTATTCCAATTGCACGTACTTCGATTTTTTGTGATTTGGATGACTTATATATATATGTGTGTGTGTGTGTGTGTGTGTGTGTGTGTGTGTGTGTGTGTGTGTGTGTGTGTGTGTGCGCGCGCACGCGCTTTTTTTTCTCAACAAGAGTTTGGCGGCCATTGTGCAGAAGGGTTTGGGACTGACGCCGGGCATGGTGGCCGCCATTATTAGTATCGGCTTTCAAATTTTCGATCAAAGCACACATCAAATGCACACACACACATACACACACACACATGTATACAAACACACTAACTAACTAACTGACTAACTAAACAGTTCGACCCTTTACAGAGCGGATATTTACCAAATACTGATAATCATTGGAAGAGTTCGGGGGATTGCGGAGGGCATACACATCTCACTGTTTTCCAAATATAACGCCTTTCGCCCCCAACACCCACCCTGTGTGTGTGTGTGTGTGTGTGTGTCGGTGTGTGTGTGTGTGTGTGTGTTACTGAGTTTTGTTTTAACTGTTTACCGACACAACTTCCACGTACACGGAAGCACACTTCAGGCAGACATACATAAAGAGAGAGAGAAAGAGAGAGAGAGAGACACACACACACACACACACACGCGCGCGCGCGCGCGCGCACGCACACACACACATTCATACATATGATATATATTATATGTTCTTCGAATTCGGGGCAGATTCTCTTTGTGAAACTCTGTCCCGTCCGATAGGCCTGTCTGTGAAGGGATAATTTTTATATTTAGTCAAGTTTTGACTAAATATTTTAACATCGAGGGGGAATCGAAACGAGGGTCGTGGTGTATGTGCGTGTGTGCGTGCGTGTGTGCGTGTGTGTGTGTGTGCGTGTGTGTGTGTAGAGCGATTCAGAGTAAACTACTGGACCGATCTTTATGAAATTTGACATGAGAGTTCCTGGGTATGAAATCCCCAGACGTTTTTTTCATTTTTTTGATAAATGTCTTTGATGACGTCATATCCGGCTTTTCGTGAAAGTTGAGGCGGCACTGTCACGCCCTCATTTTTCAACCAAATTGGTTGAAATTTTGGTCAAGTAATCTTCGACGAAGCCCGGACTTCGGTATTGCATTTCAGCTTGGTGGCTTAAAAATTAATTAATGACTTTGGTCATTAAAAATCTGAAAATTGTAAAAAAAAATAAAAATTTATAAAACGATCCAAATTTACGTTTATCTTATTCTCCATCATTTGCTGATTCCAAAAACATATAAATATGTTATATTCGGATTAAAAACAAGCTCTGAAAATTAAAAATATAAAAATTATTATCAAAATTAAATTGTCCAAATCAATTTAAAAACACTTTCATCTTATTCCTTGTCGGTTCCTGATTCCAAAAACATATAGATATGATATGTTTGATTAAAAACACGCTCAGAAAGTTAAAACAAAGAGAGGCACAGAAAAGCGTGCTATCCTTCTTAGCGCAACTACTACCCCGCTCTTCTTGTCAGTTTCACTGCCTTTGCCATGAGCGGTGGACTGACGATGCTACGAGTATACGGTCTTGCTGAAAAATGGCAGCTACTTGACTAAATATTGTATTTTCGCCTTACGCGACTTGTTTTGTTTCCTCTCTCTTTTGCTCTGCTAAGAGATTTTAACAAATCTCAGAAGAAAGTCTCTTCTGACTTTCAATTGTTTGTTTCACAACTTCTGATGTTTTATATATATATATATATATATATATATATATATATATATATATATACATATATAGGCAAATATTTAAAAACAATCTCCTCAAAAGTTTTTGTGATGAATATATACCGAGCAACAAAAGAAACGCGAATTATTTTTCGATATTTTGATTTTATAAAACGCTGTTAATCTGAGAGTGACAATTTTCGGGATATAGATGCCCTATGCAGTCATGTGTAACAAAGCTGTTGTGTGAATATTTTCCCATTGCTGCTGTCTCAACGCACGGGACAAGCAGTTTACACGTGAAACACATGATGCGCGCTTACAGCACGTGCAAGCGGAGTAGGGGAAATCTCATGTGTGAGATGTGTTTACTGATGCATTAGTAATAAAAAGAGACCATGGCACGCTTACTGCCAGTCTAATTTTTGACAGTCAAGATGCCAAGATTGACACCAGAACAACGCGAGAGAGCATGCAGTGGATCGGATATCGGCTGGTGATGACCCAGAAGCAGTAGCAGTCGCTTTCAATGTGCATCTGTCAACAGTGTATCGCCTTCAGCAACGTTTTGTCAACACTGGAAGCACTGCTGATACACAGCGAAGTGGAAGACCTCGCGTTACCACACAGAGACAAGATCGCCAGATCCTGCGTCATCATTTGAGAAACCGATTCCATACAGCCAATGAAACAGCCAGGAACACCGTCGGTAATCACCAGAGACCCATTATAGTGGCCAGACAGTACGCCGAAGACTTGCTGAGCGAGACCTCCAAAACTGCCGTCCAGCTAGAGGACCAGTCCTCACTCAAAGACATCGCATGGCGCGCCAGCAGTGGGCCCAAGATCACCGTGATCAACTGGAACTGGAGACAATGGCGAAACATTCTGTTCACCGATGAGAGCCGTTACTGCATTAGTCATGTTGATGGGCGTGTCAGAGTGTGGCGAAGAAGAGGTGAACGCTATGCTGGTGACTGCGTCATGGAACACAATGCCCAGGGTGGACCAAACGTCATGGTCTGGGGTGGAATCGGCCTCAACCAATCCCTGGGACCTGTGTTTTTCAACAGTTTTGGTCCTGGTCGGGGAAACGGCATCACAGCACAGCGTTATATTGACCAGATCCTACAGCCTCATGTTGTGCCCTTTTTCCAGGCGCGCAGAAACTGTGTTCTGCAGCAAGATAACGCTCGCCCGCACACAGCCAAGGTCACCCAGGCCTTCCCGCAGCACAATAAATGTATTTATTCCCCCCTCTGCTTCTTTACCTCTGTAAACTTGTAGGGGTAGTTATTTTTCGATAATGACCCAGCAACCAAACAAATAACGACCCAGCAACAGCCTGAATCCTCGATAGTGCAATGGGTTGAGAAGCTGTTCTGTTTCGGTACTACTTTTTGCGACTGAAAAGTTCCGAACGCTCTAATGTACGAAGTATACATCTCTGGAGCAAACAATACAAACATACCGCATTTAAATTAACAACTACAGGCCTGAACACATGAATCTCCATATAAAATCCATGAGTTCGGTTGTTTTCTGAATCTAGATCAGACGTTCATCACAAGCAATTTCCCAAGGCAAGTAACTCATACTTTGTCTAGCGACAAGAGTAGTTCCCCTTCTTTTCACTCAGTTTCTTCGACAACAGACTGCAATCCGACGGTCAGTTTTCAACAATATTTCATTTAATAAACAGATCACACGCAACCAAATGCACACATCTCATCAATTTAAACAACATAAAGCGGTTTCATACACTATTTTCCCCAGAAAACTTAACTTCATACAGTTTTTAACGTTGGAACACGGGTGCAAAAGTTCGTCTGCTAGTCCCATTTGACGAAAGAACATTATCCTAACCGATACCAAAACATATACAGAACACACAATATCTGCCTTTGCCGCCACAGCAGAATAACAGCATATCTGTGTACTTGATTTTAGCCCAAAATAGGAAAACTGACAAGAAGTGTTAACAGAATGGAATGATTTGCACGGAACTATACAACCGCGCATTAATCGATCGCCTGCGTAGGTTGACTGGTTGAGAGAATAGGATTCGATCAAACTTTCGCAAAAAAATTCCTCTTTTCTTTGAATAACTGAAGAAAGGAGGAATAAAGAGGTTACACACCTCGTCTCAGTGATTATAAAAAATAATGGTCTCAGTTCGCGGTCATGAAAAAGCTCGCTAAAGCTCGCATTTTTCATGATCCGCTAACTTCGACCATTATTTTTAATAATCACTGAGACTCGGCATGTAACCTCTACATATTTATATATCCCATGACCTCCCTTCTTTGTCTCTGTTACTTCAGTATGGGTATATATATATGTTGTATTTTTATAGCTCAATAAATACATCATGGACTCCAAAAAATATATGATAGTGCAGATTCCGATTTGGGCAAAGAACTACTTTCCTCCCGACCTTTGACCTTGCGCCAAACAAATAGATTGTAATACACTCTTCATTGGTTTGCTGCTAAAGAGTTCTATCCGCAGTTTTATTAACCGTGCATAACACTAGTTTGAACAGTCGAACACTATCACAATGCCCATGGCTACAAACCAAAACAAAAACACGAGTACCCTCCCTTGCATCGAAGCAGACGACTGTTCGTGAGAGTCTGTCACACAGGTCTGTCAGCAGTGTCGGTGTGGGAACTGACAGAAGCTAGGGAGCACAGATAATAGAAGCCCTGTCACATAGACTAATCACACAATCAATACACATTTGGCTCATGTTTTAAATGACAGTTTCGAGTTTGTTAGTCAAACTCAAAGCAACAACACTGGTCTGGTGTCATGCGTAGCGGGACCGAGAAGCGTCCGTACTGCATGGTTTGGGGTGGCTTCGCTTCGTATCAAACATCGGCTGTTTCACGTATTTTGCGAGCAAGTCTACTCTTTTGCCTGGCTCTGCAGTAAGTCCACATTGGCGATGAAGGTATCCAAGAACTTAACATGTGTGCATTTTTCCGTAATCCAGTCATATTCCTTCAAAATGCAATCAATCGGCGGTGACAGACTTGGTGTCAGCAATTCGCGACTTCACCAACTTGGTCCCGTTTTCCTCACACCCATACCAGTTTAGGTTCATCCATGCAAACACACTCGCAAAACAGTTTATCACGTAGATACATTTCAAATAGGGAGCAAGTGGTTAAATCTAAACCTACATATTTGTTCCCTAAAATTTGCTTCTCTGTCAATAAGCCTGATTGTATAATAATACGTTCGAGAAAAACAACGTGGAATCGATTCTGAATCGAGTAAGCCAAATGGGTGCCAACCCGGTTTCGCCCGTTCTGCCGACCTGAAACGCAAAACAAAAGAATTGTGCGCTTCAACTAAATTGATTTCTATACGACTTCATTACTTTCTTGCAACTTATGAACCTTTACTTAAAGCTTTTAAATGGTCTAAAAGTAGTGTTACCGCGTACTTATCGATGCACTCATTCGTTTTATTTTTTTCAGCGACGGTCACTTAGTTTAAGGTTGCAAAAGGGCCAAGTCTCGCTGGCACCACTGTTTCACTCTCCACAGATCGCAAGAGTGCCGCTAGTAGTCTACACTTTGTGTTTGATGGTAGAATGGGATATACAGATTACAACACTCGTGGATTTTTATATGGCTTGTATTTCAGTCAAGACCCAGCGGGAATATCAATCGAGAGCCACTCGCCAGAGGCTCGTGTCTCCCGATGATATTCATCCGCTGGGTCTTGACTGAAATACAAGCCATATAAAAAACCACTCGTGTTGTAACCTATACATATATATAGCCTACACACACACACACACAAGCACGCACTCCCGAACCAGCTTAGTTCGCTTTAAAAATAATAAATGAAACAAGTCGCGTAAGGCGAAAATACATTTAGTCAAGTTAGCTGTCGAACTCACAGAATGAAACTGAACGCAATGCAACGCAGCAAGACCGTATACTCGTAGCATCGTCAGTCCACCGCTCACGGCATAGGCAGTGAAATTGACAAGAAGAGCGGGGTAGTAGTTGCGCTGGGAAGGATAGCACGCTTTTCTGTACCTCTCTTCGTTTTAACTTTCTGAGCGTGTTTTTAATCCAAACATATCATATCTATATGTTTTTGGAATCAGGAACCGACAAGGAATAAGATGAAAGTGTTTTTAAATTGATTCCAAAAACTTTATTTTGATAATAATGTTTATATATTTACTTTTTAGAGCTTGTTTTTAATCCGAATATAACATATTAATATGTTTTTGGAATCAGCAAATGATGGAGAATAAGATAAACGTAAATTTGGATCGTTTTATAAAAACCATATTTTTTTTACAATTTTCAGATTTTTAATGACCAAAGTCATTAATTAATTTTTAAGCCACCACGCTGAAATGCAATACCGAAGTCCGGGCTTCGTCGAACATTACCCGACCAAAATTTCAACCAATTTGGTTGAAAAATGAGGGCGTGACAGTGCCGCCTCAACTTTCACGAAAAGCCGGATATGACGTCATCAAAGACATTTATCAAAAAAATGAAAAAAAACGTCTGGGGATTTCATACCCAGGAACTCTCATGTCAAATTTCATAAAGATCGGTCCAGTAGTTTAGTCTGAATCGCTCTACACACACACACACACAGACACACACACACACGCACATACACCACGACCCTCGTCTCGATTCCCCCCTCTACGTTAAAACATTTAGTCAAAACTTGACTAAATGTAAAAAACATAGTCAACATCACCCAGGAAACCGCGTTTTAAATACACACAACACTTGAGCGGCACGGGTCACCATCATTTCCACTCTCAGAGTTTCTTAATTTCGTACAGGACAGGCAGTCGCTCTGGAACCGGTCTGGCGGCACTCTCAGTCTGAAACTCTCAATCCAGGACTAACATTCTCATTCCGTCAGACCCGCGGTGCTAAATTGAGAATGGTAGTCACTGTGATTGAGAGTGCAGGCGTGAGAATGGTAATGCCAGACCGGTACTAGGACGGGAGTGTTGGTGCCAGTGTAAACTACTAAAAGTAGAGATACACTTGAAGAGTCAGAGTGGTGGTGCCAGATCTGTGCTGGAGTGAGCACAGATCTGGCACCACCACTCTGACTCTTCAAGTGTATCTCTACTTTTACACTGGCACCAACACTCCCGTCCTAGTACCGGTCTGGCCTTACCATTCTCACGCCTGCACTCTCAATCACACAACCATTCTCAATCTAGCACCGGTCTGGCACTACCACTCTGACTCCGGCACGGGTCGGACACACCCACTCTGATTCCGGCACGGGTCGGACACACCCACTCTCGCTCTGGCACCAGTCGGGAACCTTTATTCTGGCACCACCACTGACGTGACCCGAACGCCGGCACGGATATGGCACCACCACTCTGATTCCGGCACGGGTCGGGCATACCCACTCTCGCTCTGGCACCACCAATCTCACGCTGGCATCACGCTCTTGGCACTGGCCGTTTTGCACGGGTCTGAATCCTCCATTTTCAGTCCACACCCACACGCACAGAGACACACACACACACACACGAACACAATTACATCATGATGCTGGTACCAGTCTTGCAGCGGTCTGGACACACGCGTACACAAGCACACAGAAATATTGACGGGAGTGGGATTTGAACCCGTGGACCTCAGAGCGATTATAATATTCATTTCACTGCCAATGTTCGTGGTTCCATGTGCGTGTGTGTGTTTGTGTGTGTGTCAGTTGTGTGGTTGCATGTGTGACGGTGTGTGTGTGTGTGCGTGTATGCGTGCGTGTGTGTTTGTAAAGCGGAGATTTGTATGACTTCCCCAATCATCCGACCTCTGCCTATGATTTTTCTAAATTGTTTTGGTAGTTTGTGTGTGTGTGTGTGTGTATGTGTGTGTGTGTGCCAGTCACGGTGTGTGTGTGTGTCAGTCTGTCTGTCTGCCTTCTGTCTGTTGGTCTGTGTGCGCGGCCTGCGCCAGTGTGTACAAGTGCGTGTTTGCTTTTGTCTGTATGTGTGTGTGTAGACCTATATGTGTGTATGTGTGTGCGTACGTGTGTGTATACGGTGTACTCGCGTGCGTGTCTGGGTGTGTGTCTTTCCGTCTGTCTGTCTGTTTATTCTGTGCGATGGAAGTGTGCTAGCTCCCGTGTGTGTGGAAGTCGTGTCAGTAAACAGTCTAATAACTAACTTGTAGGCCTGTATCAATTAAAAACAACAAGGGAGTAAGCGGGTAAAATAATGAATGAAAGTTGTGCTGGTGTTCCTATCTGTGTGCCAGTCGATATACAACTAAGAAATACAGTACACGCTACCGCTACCGCATGGGTAGGGGAGGGGGGGGGGGGATTAAATGCGTGAAGGGGGACCATTTGGCCTTCACTCCTTCTTAAAATACATTTCAGCATGAGGCCTTCACAAGAAAGTTATTAAACAGGCAGTTCATGCCTGATGGTTATCTACCGCCATACACACCTAGTATGAATCACCCCCCTGCCCTGGCGAACACCACTAAATAACGACCACCTGCCCTAAACGACCATCCCAGAGTCACACTCCCCCCCCCCCCCCCCAAAAAAAAAAAAAAAAAAACATAGCGACCACATGTCTATATAATGAGAACGTTCGGTTGCTCGTTATAGACAGGTTCCACTGTCAGTAGTTTGGCAGTAGCACACAAATACCAAAGAGAATGTCTCTCTTATGCCTACAACACTGATGATGCCATTGGTGCAATATTCAAAGCGTTATCATGTGTATGTTATTGATAATGTAAGTCCTTGCATTTAAAATTAGATGGGTATTCCAGAAAGTGACTATGACACTACTAACGAAAGGTCAGTTGCCAGATGCTGATGTCTTGGTTGTTGTTACTGTCAAGTGCAATGTGTCAGTGTGTGCATGTGTTTGTGTGTATGTCAATGTGTTTGTGCACATGTTTTTGCACATTTGTTTGTTTGCTTAACGCCCAGCCGACCACGAAGGGCCATATCAGGGCGGTGCTGCTTTGACATATAACGTGCGCCACACACAAGACAGAAGTCGCAGCACAGGCTTCATGTCTCACCCAGTCACATTATTCTGACACCGGACCAACCAGTCCTAGCACTAACCCCATAATGCCAGACGCCAGGCGGAGCAGTCACTAGATTGCCAATTTTAAAGTCTTAGGTATGACCCGGCCGGGGTTCGAACCCACGACCTCCCGATCACGGGGCGGACGCCTTACCACTAATTTCAGCACATCTTCGCGTTCATGTTTACTTGCTTGAACAACAAACAAACAAAACAATCAATACATTTAACCTTGCGTGAAAGTTTAAATTGAATAACCAAAAATTTTAAATATTTTTTCTGATTGCAAACCACTTAAAAAGTTAAAGACCCGAGAAACAAAATCAAGGTTGTGAAATGTCGTTCTTTTTAAAGAATAATTCTATCAGCGGAAATATGTATTCTGACTGATGAGTTTACATAATATACATTAAGGTGTGTGGGCATGCAAACATGTCCATGTCATGTGTGTCCAGATATACCGTGTCTTGTGATTTATCGCAGCAATGTGTTTTCCCTTTGTTTCTGTGGTTGCATTGTAAATACTGTTGTTGTTTTAATTGTACATGTACAGTAGTTTGAGCAGACGATCCCTGTTTAAGACACCTTAACAAAAATGTTATCATGAATTGCCTTTGATCATAAAAGCGAGTGTCTAGTTAGCATTGATCAGTCTTAGAAATGTAACTCTGTAGAGGTACTGTCAACGGAACCAGGAAGTGACATTTTTCATTAGTTGACGCAGTTATAGGAACTGGTCTATTAAAGAGTGTGCCCTTAAGCCAGAGAGAGAGACAGACAGGAGAAGAATGACATAGAGAACACCCCGAGGATAAGAGCATACTCAATAGTGTGGAAGACAAAATCATAACCGTTTCTTAAACATTCAGGAGCCACACAAGGCAAACACAGAGCACTGTAAGTTAGCAACTGAAAGGGAAGAAAAGGCAGAAAAAATGTGTCAGTGGCAGCAACACACATTCATGTAGACACACACACTTCATGCACACACAAATATACACACACTTTACAGAACAATCCAAACGATGATGATGATGACATAAATTTACTTCCTGTAGCACAGAACAAGTCATCTTCTTTCTCTTCAGCACAACGGTTTATCAACACAGCCATTTTTATTATATGTACATGTACTCAAATGCATGACCCAAGGACCATCAAAAACACATGTGGACACCCACAATCACCAAGTTCTCCTAACCTGTCAACAATTTGTGCACATCATCATTACAAACTCAACATCAGTCTCCACTGATCATTCAGTGTTGCAACGCTGTCACTTGAACAATGGACCGGATCTGAGGTTGATTTTCCTGGCAACCAACAACCAGTTAAATTATGTACATGTACCATTTTGCAAATCGCTAAAACAAAACAGCCGCAGACCTGCATTAAAACATACACAAAATAAAACATAACATTGCACCATCATTATAATGTAGTTCAGGCAGAGGAAAGCCGTATGATCCAATGACACTTGAGGGGGTAAAACATTCCGACCTTTGCCACCGACAGCCCAAAATCGTGACAGAGCTTAATAAAACCATCAATAAGTAGTAACACTAAGCGGCCAGTCCTCTGAACAATGAACAAGTTTTCACATACCAAAAGCCTGTTCTTCCTTTGTTTCCAAAAGACACAGAAAGTCCAGTGAGCAATAAAACTTGTTGTAAAAGTAAAAGGCGGTGCATTGTTCAATAAGCACTCTGGCCTTCCCGGCCCTCTAGGACCGGGTGCTGGTAATGTGGCATTGAACAACACAAACTACACTTTCACTTGGCCCTATGTTTATTTATTTATTTATTTGGTGTTTAACGTCGTTTTCAACCACGAAGGTTATATCGCGACGGGGAAAGGGGGTAGATGGGATAGAGCCAACTGTCAATTGTTCACAAAAGCACTAATCAAAAATTTGCTCCAGGGGCTTGCAACGTAGTACAATGTATTACCTTACTGGGAGAATGCCAGTTTCCAGTACAAAGGACTTAACATTTCTTACATACTGCTTGACTTTCTTTCTTTATTTGGTGTTTAACGTCGTTTTCAACCACGAAGGTTATATCGCGACGGGGAAAGGGGGGGGAGATGGGATAGAGCCACTTGTTAATTGTTTCTTGTTCACAAAAGCACTAATCAAAAAATTGCTCCAGGGGCTTGCAACGTAGTACAATATATTACCTTACTGGGAGAATGCAAGTTTCCAGTAAAAAGGACTTAACATTTCTTACATACTGCTTGACTAAAATCTTTACAAACATTGACTATATTCTATCTATGGTGCGCCAAAATGATATTACTATCGTTAACTGTTATATAGGGTTTTGAAACTATCGTTAACTGTTATACAGAGTTTTGAAACTATCGTTAACTGTTATGTAGAGTTTCGAAACTATCGTTATCTGTTATATAGAGTTTCAGAAACTCTATATAACAGCTAACGATAGTTTTATCAAAAGCGCGTCGGTATTGTTCCCAAATGGGAAAACCCTGAAATGCCATTGCAAAACTGTCTTTATGCTACGAAATGTACATTTGAACTAGAAACACAATTTAAAAAACTACAACATTAGTTATTGACCGTTCTTCTGTTGTCGTCTTCTCAAATCATTGTTGAGTTTGTTTAATATCAGCTTTAGGCCCTTTTGTACTTCGGCCGTACCGTTTTCCACGTGTGCGGTTTGACGACGGTAGGCCTACTGAATATTCGCGGACAAGACCATGACAGATGCACTACACAAAACAGTGGGTATTTTTCAAAACAAACACAAAACAACGTGTTTCCTGAGTGACATCCCCCACGACGCGTTTTGGAAAACACTGCATGCTATCGCATCGTGTATTGGGTACTGGACGGGTCAACCTGACACTGACCGTTGCCCACTGCATGCATGCCAGCCGTGTGTGTTCAAACTGACCCGCACTGACACAGCGCGGCAGCGAGAACGGGTCAAGCTGACACTGACCAATATTTCTGTGAAAACAGGAAGCGTGCTAGCTGTAACGAAGATTTGATTACTTGATTAAACGAAGCAGCGAAATGGACTTATCAGACGACAGTTAGTTGAATATGATCTACTAAATGTTGTAGTAATTTAGTGCAAATTCGCTCGAACGAAACGTTCAGCAGCCATTTTGCCGGCATCGAAACATCCGACCACGCCTTCGCTATTTTTAGAAACTGTATGTAACAGTTAACGATAGTAATATCACTTGCGCGCACCATGCCGCCGTTTTGCGAAACCCTCGTTATCTGTTATTCATAGTTTTAGCAATAGCGCGCACAAACGCGCTATTGATATAACTCTAAATAACAGTTAACGATAGTTTCGAAACTCTATTTAACAGATAACGATAGTTTCGAAACTCTATATATCAGTTAACGATAGTTTCAAAACCCTTTATAACTGTTAACGATAGTAATATCAATTTGGCGCACCATATCTATCCAAGAAACACTTAACAAGGGTAAAAAGAGAAACAGAATCCGTTAGTCGCCTCTTACGACATGCTGGGGAGCATCGGGTAAATTCTTCCCCCTAACCCGCGGGGGGATTGGCCCTATGTAATGTCAGATCACTTAGCAAAGACATAGTTGAACCATCTCACAGCTAAAGTTTAAAACTGAGACTGGTGAGATGTGCCGGGATTTGTTTAGGGTGAGCAAGAAAACAATGCTCAACAATTGATAGTGAATCATAGTGCTGATATCAGACGCAGCATTCTCTTTACAAGCTTCAAGTCGGAAATAAGTGGGAGGGAGCTTTACTTAAATGAAGACTCAACACCGAAATAATATCATGATCACAGTTCTTCCAGTTATCTTTTATTGTGTCAAAGGGTGATACCCTAATTATGCAATCAACCCAAACCCTTTGCAAATCAGTATCTCGACACATTCTTTCTCAAAACAAAAAAGATTTAGTATGCTGACGGGGCCTACACATTTTCCCTGAAACAGTTCTAAAGTAAACATATATTCAACCAAGCTGCACCTGAAGTGAATAGACAAGACCCAAAAGTGACAACAGAGGTCAAAATAAAGCGCAGTTACAAATTTCCTGTCTGTCAAACCACCTTGATAATGTCTCTCGTGTCCCAAGCCAGGCCAGGACTGAGACAACACTTGTTCACAAAGTTCAATTACAGCAAGTCAAAACTAGGTTGCACATGCTTCGCTATACATAAGTCAATCAGCATCAAAAACAAGACAAATTTAAATCAACTACTCAGCATCACAGATACGGTCTCACTCTCTCTGTGCATCCAAAACAAGAGAAACAATTCAATCAACTACTCAGCATCACACAGACACTTACTGACAAACGTCTTGCTCTCCCTTCCCCACACAAGACTCTCTTTCCCTATCGCGCACACACAGACTCGCTCTCTTCCTCACACACATGCACACTCTCTCTCTCTCTCTTGTTCACAGACACACACATAGCATGCAATATCTGGACCCACAGAAAAACAGAGTAGCCAAGTAGTTTAAATCACCATGTCCGTTTTACTTAACTACGTTTCAACAGGGGAAGGATGAAAACAGAATTGAAAAAATAAGACATGGAACAGCAGTGACAACTTGCACTGGCCGTACGTACTCTTAGCAAGTAGTCAGCTAACAGTTCTTGATTCAATTTTGGGATTAGACTTAGTGAGAGCCAACTAAAGATATGTGGCAAGCTGTTTGAGAAGAAAAAGAAAGCAAGAAGTACAGGAGTGACAATACGTGAACAACATCTGCCATCCACCATAATGATCTGTTTAACTTTAAGATTGTAACTGTTACACAAAATTAGAAAAAATACGTTTACCTTACCCTTGAAGCTTTTGGGCATTTTCTCATAGATGTTGCAATTGCATAACGTAATATTTGTGGAATGATTAACAGTTTAAAACGTCATCGCAATAACATTTAAAAAATATAATAATAATAATTTGACATAATAATAGTAGGTATAATAATAGGCACCCCTGTTTCAGGACACTTGACAACCAGTGAAAATTTAATAGAAAGAATAAGAAATCACACAATCCCAAATGAAGACGGAAAAAGACATTTCTTTTTCATACTGTTTCTGCGGTGTATTTGTGATATAACAGTACATTTTCCACTATTTTAATACTTTACTATCACTTAACAATATATATATTATAGCCTGTCATCTCTATAGTGTTTTACTGTACAGAACAAATTCTATTTGCTTCCCATCACATTGAGGCAATAGGCAAACAAATACAAAATAATAAGTACATCAATAAATAAAGACAAACAAATAAATACAACTGACAAACAAATAACACACAAACAGAATAATCACATGATTAAGTCGCCACAAGTAAACAACAGGAAATCAGATTTTAACTTCACACATCAAGCAACCAAATAAACAGAAGACAGAGAAACTGCTGGAAAGGTCCGTTCCCACAAACAAACAAACAACACAGAATGCTGACAGACAGCTACTACAAATGCTTCCAACAGTTGCATGTTGAGCACAGCGCTTTGCTGTGCCATGTGCATCAATACAGTACAAACTGAACAGTGCATGCCCTATCATTGCACACAGCAAAGCAAGGCGCAATGACGAGTACATTTCAATCAAGTCATTACACAGCCACGCAAGGCGCAATGACGAGTACATTTCAATCAAGTCATTACAGTTTACACTGCCACGAAGGGGGCAATGACGAGTACATTTTAATCAAGTCATTACAGCTTTTCCTGATGCTTCCAGATATGCTGTATTGCTACAATTATGAATCGGGTAGTGATGAGACACAACAGCAAAGAGAGAAGTGAGGATCATTGATTCATTCATACTGATAAGATAAGGTATATGATGTGTCTCCGTCAAAACAAAATATTCAGTTTCTTCAAAAATAATTTCAGTTCAAAATGCTACATACTTCATTATTCATAAGATCAACCAAGGAAAAGACTGATCAGTTATCCAGTAGAGCTTTTGTTCTGATCATGTGTCGCTTTCGTTCCGTGGCAAATACATTGTCATTGATTTAATGTTGGTACTAAAGAAACAGAATAAAAAATGACAGTTTTGGAATGGAGCATGATCATTCTTAAAGTAAATAAACTCCTTGGTTCTGGAAACATTAAAAACTGTCTTTACTCTTACATTCTGTGTGCTTCTACTTTGTAAGCAATCCATTGAGAAAGAAAGCAGACATACCTAAAGTTTGTATCCGCAACAGCTGGCGCCAACATATTCACCTGCTGCTCATATTTATTTCTGCTGTTTCTGAATATGCACTGTACTGAAGTAGCAAAGCAGTTCCTAACATTTTTAATTGTGCATCGCGTATTGTGCTCAAGTGATACTTTTTTTGTGGCTATAAAGTATAATAATAATATATACGTCAATTTTGAAAATAAGCTCGTGTACTGTAAAGATCGTGACATGTATTGAACAAGTATACTGAATGCTATAATCTCAACAATAAACTTACTGAATAGTAAAACTTTCTATGAGGATTATTTTCATACAATGTTTTAGGTTTTCAATCCTGCTTGATTTGAACTTCTCAATGAAAAAAACATTACAAAATATAATAAATCAGTTGAAATAACATCAGTTTTCTGCGATGAATCAAAAATACATACTTTTTCCTTAAAATTTAAACAGAATCACACCACGCAGAGCAAGTATAATGTTGGTTCAGTCACACATTAAAATTAAATCAAATGCATAATTATTAAGTTCCAACATATTCCTACAGTACTTTAAAAAAAAAAGGCTTTCACTTTCATCATTCAAAAAACATTATACCCCCTAGGCTGTTTCCAAAGCCAGAACTTAAAATACAAGCTGTAAAACATGGCACATAGTTTTGATTAGCTAGGATGAAGCGGTGTCTTCAACTTGTTGTCGTCGCAGTCGCGTTAATTCTTCTGCCTTGGTGCTGGCGTAATGATGGTACATCATCTTGACCCCAGTGACCACTGACAGACGAAGACGCAGGTTGTAGCGGAATGAGTTCTTCTTGTTTTTGACGGCACGCTTGTAGCGCACCTCCAGGTCCCGAATCTTCTGGTCCAACAGCACAATCTGCTGGCAGGCTTTCTCAAACTTGGTGCGGGCCTCACACATCTTCTCATCCAAATGAGTAGGATCAACAGGAACTGACGCCATCAAAGGTCCTCAAAGTTAGGTCTGAACACAAACGGTGCTTAGCTGCTCACTTCAGTGCAACTTTACAGGTTGCTGCCCTGAAGAAAATGTTTAGTCTGTTTGCAAATTACTACTGGCCACACGCAGACAGACACAAATCACAGAAAAACTGCACTTCTCTCAATTTTTAAAGAGTATTAAAGGCTTCTGTGTTTGTTTGTAAATACTGTATACCTCACAAGTCGTATCACTTGCGACATGCAGTTAGGTACAGTTATAAAATACACTGTTTGTAGTTCACTTCCTAAAAGATTAACAACAGACTTTTCTATTTGTCTAGCAGTAGTGAACACTTTTGGTCCTGTGCACTCTTTTTCTGTGCAAACCTTTCTTATCCAGCTTGCTTCCACGGAAATAAAACACAACGTCTGATATCAGCTCACACCGAATGCGATCAAATGACAGCAGTCTGGTGAAGTTGGGAATCCCAACTGGGCGACCCTTTGTTTTACCTATCTCGACTGATTAAAAACTGACTCTTTTCACTTGAAAATTCTCACAAACCCGCTGAATACGTGGTGGATGGGGGTACCGTACCACACGAACCAAAGCAGACACAGTGCTGAATCTCACGATGAGTCGACTTGTTGAGCACGGGGTATTGCGAACTTATCAGTTTTTCTTCTTCACGTCTCCGGGTCAGAAAGGTCACGGGAGAAAACACTAGCTGGATCAAAGTGTTCTCTATACCACAGAGAGCCGTCAGAGTTTCGGAGACAACAGTCGGCCAACTGATGAATTCTCAACTATTTCCAGTTGGAGACTGTTTCTACAGTGAGAATTCGGCCGACAAAGGCGAGAGAAGCTGCGCTCTTCAGGCGAGTCGGGAAACAGGAAGTGAGTGAGTGTTTTTGCTTTGGATCGAAAAGGAGGCTCAGCATTATCTCCCCTCCCAACTTCCCGCGAAGTCGAAATCGAAAGTACAATGTACCACGCTTTGCATTACTGTTTAGTTAGTAATCAACTATAGGCCACATGTTTCCTATTTTTTTACTAACTCACAGAAGCAAGATAAGAGATCATGTGGTACTTTTCACACATTCAGAATCAGTTCGTTTATCTTTGCCCTCCAGTGCAAGTGATTGTGACCGGTTAACTTTACACGTCAACAAACGGTGAACCGGGAACACAGATAAAAGCAACATTTTTAATATTCACAATAAAATATATAATAGCGGACCACTTGACTTACTTGACTTATTCCTGTAGACTCCCTGTGGAGCATAGGGCCGCTAAACAGGAGAAAAATCCGTCGTAACTGACATGGTCAGAAACCCGCTGACGGCTTTGGCTTTGGCGGGATTGAGTTTGTCGTGACAGGAATACCATACTGAGTGAGTCAGCCTAGTACTGCCTTGTGCTGCCGCCGCTCATGTGTTGTTGTTCCTGCTGTTGTTGTTTTGTTTTGTTTTTAATTTATAAGTGGAGAGCATCTGTTATCAGAGCTGACCTTTTCTGACCCCATCCCCGCATTTTTTCCGACCAGACATTGATTCAGCGCTTCCAGACCTGTCAACCCCATCCAAGGTGAACCTATTTTAATATGATATGACTAGAAACTGTATTCAAGGTAACAATCCCTTATACACACCAACAAAAAATTGTTAAAGTTCAAAAACCAGCTGCAGACCTGTTTACCCCCCAGAATGGCTCTCATGAATGCTCTCGATTTTAAACAATTTTCATCTACAGAACGGAAAATAACCATGCTTAAAAAATTTCTGACAAATAACACGAAAAATAACACAGTTGCCTCCCTTGTCCTGAGGTAAATTATCAATAATTATTTATTCAAAACTTCAATTTAAATGAGAAAAAAGTTTTTAGTAAGTTCAAATTGGTAACTTTCAAAACGACTCACTCAGGGAAGAAGGTTTGGGATATGGCATAGGAACTTCAGGTCTATTTTTAGTCTTCATTTGTATTATCTCTCATGCTGCTTTTCAATTCATCATTTCTGGGGTTAAATTCTCAAATGATGGTTGAATCATAGATTGAATTAAAAGAGAAACAAGTTACTAGTAAGTTTGTTCCACTTCCTAATTTTCAAAAGGACTCCATGTATCTAATTCAAAACAGAACTGGTCAGAGATCATGCAAGTCACTGAGGCCGTGGAAGTGACCTTCATAATTATGCAAGCAGTCGATCACTACAATTAATGACTAGCATATAACTACGTTATGTCCCAAATAGACACTAGTTCTGGGGACAGAAAAACCAAATTAGCATAGCACCCAGTACAACGTGAACCCAACGCTGCAAACCGTGTATGTGTATCTTTGACTCACTTGTCATGCCTGAGTATGTGTGTTGATCCTCATTTGTAAGATCTGTGAACTGTAATTGTTGTCAAGATCACAGCATTGACATGAATTTTCCGTACACTTTGATACAATTTGGTTTGCCCGTACTGCTAGGCCTTGTACGCCGTATATACCTAAATTTGGATAACATATCCCGTACACAATGCGGGAAAACCGTATGGGCTGACAGGTATGCGCTTCCATCAACGGATTGAGACTTGACACACATGTACTTGTAACCCTGAACAGGTGCGACCTTTATTCTGACGCTTTGTGTCACCGTTTCTGTCCGGCGCTCCCGAAACACGCTGATATAAATTATGAAAGTAAACGAGCGTCAAAGCCTGTGTACCAAGAACCGAGGTTTCACGTGACACTCGTGTGGTCTGGCACAGGGCCGGACTACCGGGGGGGTTATGGGGGTTGCGCAACCCCCCCCCCCTAGCCTAATCATGTACCTTACTTATTTAATTTTTATTTTTTATTATTGCTTATTTTATGCCGTTTCATGCAAGGAGCGACCATTTTCCTATCTCAGAATATGACCTACCCATCAGCTTCAGGGGGCTTCGCCCCCTGACCCCCACAACGAGGGGGGGGGGTTCTAGGGTTTCCGGACCCCCCCCAGCCAAAAAATAAAAATATTGAATGAGGTATGCATTTCTTTATTTTACATTGAGTTTCAATTCAGTGACAAAATCTGCTGCCTGAAACTGGTAATGATCATCCTCAGAATGCACCAGATTGCACCATTTTGCATCCTTTTTTTCAAAATTTTCCGGGGGGGCATGCCCCCGGACCCCCCTAGCAAGCTAGGCGCTTCGCGCCGTCGGCTCGGCGCTTCGCGCCTTCACACCCATATCTTCACAATATACTTTTGAAAAAAACCACCCATAAAATGAACTGATCCGCCCCTGCTGCCAGGGGGGACATCCCCCTGGGCCACCACTGGCAACCCCCCCCCTCCTCTTCGCCTAGTCCGGCCCTGTGGCATAAGGTACAGTTACCGAGCGGCTATCGTTCCAATATCAGTGACTTTTTATTTCGGTGTTATGCGACCCTGCTGACATTTCGTCTGACCGAGACCACTTCACTCGGAAGCTCTGACCATACTTAGCACAATCTGAACAGCGTAACTCAAGAAATTAGAAGTTAAAATATCCATATATAACAACATGAAACAGTTGTTGTGTTTTTGAGTGTGTTTTTACATTTAAAAACACACAAAACAAAACAAGAATGGTCGGTTATTGGAACGTTTAATTTATGACAAAACAAAACGTTTAAAGTCTGACTTTTTTTTTAATATACCTTCTGTAAAATCATATACGAAGAAGCTGGTTCTTTTTATTTTTATTTTTTTATTTTTTTAAGATATGCTTACCTTCTGTTTATTCACGTACGGAGAAGCTGGTCAGTTTTGGTCCACCAATTCCCTCCCCTCTCCCCTGAAAAAAAGGCTTCCCTTCAAACCTCCAGCCCTTGAACATTTTCAAATTTCTGCTTGTGACCTATATTTGAAAGTTCAGAGTAGCACAAAACAAAATAATTATGAGGTTGTGTGCGTCTGATCGCGTCTCTGTGTGAGCATGGTTTTTTTTATATATTGTGTATGTGGGTGACGTGAGAGGGGCGAGGGGGAGGGGGATCAGTGGGCGTTGATCATGACTCATATACGTGAGTGTTGAGTGTGTGTGTGTGTGTGTGTGTGTGTGTGTGTCTGTCTGTGTCTGTCTGTGTTTGTCTGTCTGTGTGTTTATCACTGAGTGTCAGTCTGCGCCTCTGTCTGGGTGTCAGCCTGTCCGGCTGTGTGTGTGCGTGTGCGGCGTGCAGTGAAGTTGTTAAGCCATATATGCGTCTGCAATCGGCGAATCGCTGATACTTATTTCATATGTTACCACATACTTTGCCGTCATTTCGACAAAATTGATCAAGCTTTTTTCTATAGAAAAAGGTGACGCCGAGGATTGTCTACAACTTTTCAAAACTTGCCGAATCTGTGATGGTCAATTCGGCAAATGTGTATGTGTGTGTGTGCGTGTGTGCATGCCTGTGTGTGTATGTGTGTGTGTGTGTGTTTGTGTGTGTGTGTGTGTATGTGTTTGTGTGTGCCGTGTGTGTGTCAGTGTGTGTGTGTGTGTGTGTCACTGTGTGTGTGTGTGTGTTTGTGTGTGTTTGTTTATATGTGTGTGTGCATGTGTGTGCGTGTGTGTGGAACGATTCCGAGAAAACTATTCGACCGATTTTCAGGAAACTTTACTCATTCAACACCGCGACTGCATGTAATCAAAGAGTGTATCCCTACGGAAAGAGGGTTCACTCCCTTCTTCACGCCACTTGCAAAAGTGATGCGAAGAGCCGGCGCCGAATCTACAACAGCAAACCGAGGAAAACGTTGCACCGAGCAAGGAGGAATAGAAGAGTGTTTTTGTTTTCGGCTACTTATGTAACTATCGAAAAGACTGTTTTATTTAGTTTCTGTAAAGAAAACACACTGGTCGTACTGTTACCAGCATCTGAAAACTATTTTACAGGCGCTCATGCAGTATTTGAAGAGATACAGACAGAAAATAAGACACTTGAATACATGTAGACAGAAACTCACAGACTTATCTTCATACATTTGCTTTATGAACATATTATTAGTGAATCTATTGAAAGTAATGGGATTTGTCAGTTCTCTACACATTCCGAGTTTACAGCAATGAAAATCAGTTCTCTCTCTCTCTCTCTCTCTCTCTCTCTCTCTCTCTCTCTCTCTCTCTCTCTCTCTCTCTCTCTCTCTCTCTCTCTTATAAACATAACATATATTTCTGTGTTATATATAGTATTAAAACATTGCTAAAACAAAATCTAAATGCATCTTGAAATGTCTTATTGGTTGCTTGACATTTTATTTCTGTCATTTATACTGTATTTAACTTCTATTTAACTTTATTTATTCTTGTAATGGTGTTACCTCTCAATGGGCAATGGCCGGATGAAAAAAAACCCGCCATGTATACTTTGCTTATTCCGTCATCCTCAAAAAATAATTTCAAATTTCAAAATTAATTTCGCTTCAAAAATTAATTTCATATTCAATTTAATTATTTTAATTTTCTCTCCCTCTCTCTCTCTCTCTCTCTGTCTCTCTCTGTCGGTCGTCTGTCTGTCTGTTTGTCTGTCTGTCTCTCTCTCTGTCGGTCGTCTGTCTGTCTGTCTGTCTGTCTCTCTCTCTCTCTCTCTGTCGGTCGTCTGTCTGACTGTCCGTTTCTCTCTCTCTCTCTCTCTCTCTCCGTCTCTCTCTTTCTCTCTGTCTCTCTCTCTCCGTCTCTCTCTCTCTCTCTCTCTCTCTCTCTCTCTCTCTCTCTCTCTCTCTCTCTCTCTCTCTCTCTTTCAATCTATCTCTGTGTGTCTAGTTCTGTTTGTTTGTCTTGTTTCATTTTGTTGTCTCAGTCTCTCAGTGTTAACCTCTTGCTCAAAACCACAACGAAATTGCGCTGGTTTGGTGTGATACAAGACAAACCGTATTCCTCTAACATTCATTTATACATTTCAATTATAGATTTAATAATTGATAACATAAGGCATTCCCATGAAAAAACAAAAAACGGAATCTTTTTTTTTCGAGAATGAAAACCATTAGAAGCTGCACATTAGTTAGCTTTTGCCTTGCTTGCCAATGCTTCCGAGGTGCCAGTGAGAAAGTTTTACTCGGTCAGTGCTGGGACGGCGGGCTGGAATGCGGGAAGGTCTGGCATCACTTTTAGGCCGAAATGCTCCCTCTTTCTGTAGGGATACACTCTTTGATGTAATGATGATATCAAGAAAACGTACAAGACACAAATACGAACGGGGAAAACGATGAGTCAACAAATGCTCGATTCGAAAACTCGGCCCGCACGTGGCAGTTATGTTGTCAGTTCAAGTCTTAGTTTTCACGCCTCGATTGTGTAAGCCTTGTGGCGCGGTGGTAAGACGTTTACCTTCGAAGCCGGTGGTCTCGAGTTCGAGTCCCCAAAGACTTTTGTAAATCATGATTTTTAAACTTGTTTTCTTCTTTTCTGAACTATATGTACTTGTATGTAATTCTTTTACATTTAGTCAAGTTTTGACTAAATGTTTTAACATAGAGGGGGAATCGAAACGAGGGTCGTGGTGTATGTGTGTGTGTGTGTATGTGTGTGTGCGTGTGTGTGTGTGTGCGTGTGTGTGTGTGTGTAGAGCGATTCAAACTAAACTACTGGACCGATCTTTATGAAATTTGACATGAGAGTTTCTGGGTATGAAATCCCCGAACGTTTTTTTCATTGTTTTGATAAATGTCTTTGATGACGTCATATCCGGCTTTTCGTGAAAGTTGAGGCGGCACTGTCACGCCCTCATTTTTCAACCAAATTGGTTGAAATTTTGGTCAAGTACTCTTCGACGAAGCCCGGGGTTCGGTATTGCATTTCAGCTTGGTGGCTTAAAAATTAATTAATGACTTTGGTCATTAAAAATTTGAAAATTGTAAAAAAAAATAAAAATTTATAAAACGATCCAAATTTACGTTTATCTTATTCTCCATCATTTGCTGATTCCAAAAACATATAAATATGTTATATTCGGATTAAAAACAAGCTCTGAAAATTAAATATATAAAAATTATTATCAAAATTTTTTTTTCGAAATCAATTTAAAAACACTTTCATCTTATTCCTTGTCGGTTCCTGATTCCAAAAATATATAGATATGATATGTTTGGATTAAAAACACGCTCAGAAAGTTAAAACGAAGAGAGGTACAGTAAAGCGTGCTATGAAGCACAGCGCAACCGCTGCCGCGCCAAACAGGCTCCTCACTTTCACTGCCTTTTGCACTAGCGGCGGACTACGTTCAGTTTCATTCTGTGAGTTCCACAGCTTGACTAAATGTAGTAATTTCGCCTTACGCGACTTGTTAGTTTTTACTAAGTTTTTCTCCTCGATACATGTCTATGATGACGTCATAGCCGGCTTTTAGTTAAAGTTGGGGCGGAACTGTCACACCCTCAATTTTCAATCACATTGACACATGATTGACACATGATTTTGGTCAAGCAATCTTCGATGAAGCCCATGTATAGCATTTCAGCTTGGAAGCATGAGTTCGGAATTTAAAAAAACTCAAAATTCAAATTTAGATTTCAGAATTCAATCCAAGAAGTATTTCATTTTCTTTTTTATCATTTCATGAATCAAGAAATATAGATATTCTATGTTTACTCTGAAACTGTAATCACAATTAACGAAAATATTTTAACTAGGCACTTTAGGTTCGCATGCTTCGCGGAGACGAACTGGGGCCGTCTCAGTCTTCGGGTTAAGGCTAGCGAAGCCTTAGTAAAAATGTAGTCTAAGTATTGGCTGTTTTTATAGTGTTGGTCTTTTAGTTTCCGGCCGACAGATTGACTAAATGTCTTTATATCGCTTCACGCGACTTGTTTCCCTTGCTAACATGTCGTCCTTGTCCGATTAAAACCTCGTAACTCGATTTTTTGCGAAATCTACTTTTTTACATCAATATAATCTACGATTTTTTCTCTATTTTTTGGTTATTGTGGTGAAAGCCTAAGATCGCTGGAAGTCAGTTAAAAATGGGTATAAAAATACCTCGTATATCATTTTGGCAAAACCGCGAACCAAAATTACACGTAACTTGAGTTACGAGCTTTTTTTTGTTCGTGTGTTTTTCAGTTTTGGCCGATGCAAACCTCGTATGTCGACTTGCAAGTTTTCTAATATCTAAACACGGCGGTAAATGAACTGTTTCCGTTAGATACAAGGTTACGGTAACATGTCCGTACGTTCAGAGTTTAGGTAAAATTAAATATTAGAGTCATTAATGAAGCTAGAAGTGCCCACATTACGTATTGTGTAGTAAAATGACACTCTACGACATCAGTTATTGTTCAAATGATTTTTTTGTTAGTATTTTCCTTTGCTAAGTACAAAAGCATAACTACAAAGAGAGATTAAGCAGTTAAAGTATTCTGAAATATCTCTTAACTATGTAACAGTTCAGTCCTGAACTTCTGATCTTATTTGTTAGCTGAAGATGTACAGGTATGCATATGTCACGTACTGAAGTTGTGTTATAGTGTCTGAATGCAGTCCGTCATGTCTGGAAGTGGGTCCTTCACACCTGAAAGCCAATTCTCTTCGCTTGAAGATCTTAGGTTGATGTGCTGTGTGTGCCTGAATAAAAGTTCTATACCATGGAATTTCGAAACGGAACTTATCATAGATGACATCACTGTTGGTATGGACTCTGATTGTGTTTCGTGGGTGTACTGTGTCCATTATCATGGTCAGTTTCATGTGGACTGCATTGACCCAACAACTGTAAAGCATGACAAAAACTGTATCTGCTCGACTTGTTTGCATTAGGAGTCATGTTTGCTCTGTCTGGTGCAAGCTCCGCATGAGCGAGCAGGAGTCAATTGATGGTGCAGATTTCGCTTGGAAACAAAATCACTATCTTCCAGGAGTAATGGAAGTAGTGAAGCAAACCAAACATTGTGATTCACCAACCCCAAAAACTATGAATGCAACGTTTGCTGTGAATCCAAGTACGGAAACATCCCATAGCATGTGTACCAGATGCACATTCAACGCAAAGACGAAGCTTGCAAATAACAGAACATTGACAAGAGGGTTGCTAAAGAGAATGGTGATGTCCAAGTTTTCACCATGTATCTGCAGGTCGACTTGTTGGCCCTATGTATATAAGCAAATGACAAATACTTCAAGGCCAAGCTGTGCTGCCACTACTGTCTTCACATTGTACAACTTGAGTGACACAGAGGTTACTTGCTACTTTTAGGATGAGTCAAAAAAGATAAGTCAAAAGCAACAGTTGGCGAAACAACCAAGGCAATCATTATCTACAATGACGGCTGTGGGTACCAGAACCGCAGTTTAATAGTCTTGGGAAACGCCCATCTTTACTTTGCAGTCCGTCAAGGAAAAGTCGTTTTCCAAAAGTTTCCCGAGAAAGGTCATACCTGGATGAAAGTAGACTCTGTACACCCAACTATCAAAAACAAACTAAGGAGAAGGCAGATAGTCTGGCCTGCCGAATACGTGGAAGTCATCACCTCTGCAAGAAAAAGGCAACCTTACAAAGTTGTCCAGGTAGCCCACACATTCTTCAAGGACTTTCTTGATCTCAGACACTTCTGGGGATCCATAATTGGTGGATATTCGCAGTCCGAAGTACCTGCCTGACGGTACTTGTCGCTACAAGCTCATCTATTCTGAGGAGTGGCGGCCTTTTTCACAAAGAAGAAGAAGAGCACATGGTGAGCCCAATATCATCCCCCAGCTCTACTGAGTACGGCTGACCATCAAAGACATAAAGTGGCAGCATCTTCAGCATGTCAAGGAGGTTTTTCCAGTAGATTCATACCAATACACATGGTCTACCCTATGGTCGTTAAGCTCTGCATTCTCATGAGTGGTCATCCTGCATAACTACTAGCTGTTCAAGGACATTTAGATGACAATTGCACTCAAACTAAGATATCTCATTGTTTTCAAGGAATACTCTGTTTTCTGTGCATACAAAAAGGCTCCTGTATGGATGTTTACGCTTTCCTGCAAGCAAAGAATGTTATGTACTGATAAGCTTCAGTTTACACTTGGTTTTGTTTGTGTGTTAATTGACAAGGTTGCAAGGAGACTGCAAGGACATTTTACACAAGTATGATTATACATCGGTTTGTACAATCAAAAAACAAATGAACATTGTGACAAAAGAACGATTGTGTGTTTACTGCGTATAATACATTGTTTTTGTCTTTTTTGTTCTTTGGCTATGTTATAAAACCTTGTAAGTCTTCAAGTTTGGTCGGGTTTTAAAAAAGAAAAACTCGTATCTTGCAATTTTGTTGAATATCGTGCGTTTTAATTGTGACCAACACTATTTAATTACACACAGTAATTTGTTTGTGTTCGTAGATCATGTGCAGAAAAAATTGGCTTATTTTGATGACAAGTTATTTTTTAAAGACGTTTTTTGTGTTTTTCTCGAAACGCTCAAAATCGATTTACGAGGTTTCAATCGGACAAGGACGATGTGACACTGCGCAGACTATTGTCTGCGGGCATCACTTGTGAGTTTGTACTGCTATATTTAGTGTCAATCTAGCTTCCAGTCGCATTGCGGCTTGTGGAAACCATTCTTGTAGTTAATCATATCCAATACACACACACACACACACACGTACACACGCGGCACGCCTGTACACACTCACTGCTCCATTGTACACGGGAATTGTTTTTATCACGCTTTTAATGTAACCAAAAAACATAATAACACAGTTTAATCACCTCAGCATATTATCGCTGTCACTGGCAGAAACTAGGGCTCACCATTACTAAAGAGAAAATACAGCAGTGATTTGTCAAACCTTGACAAAGAGCTGTCATGAAAAAAAAACCATCAAATACTGATATGAATGTGTGAAAAGTAACAATGGAGACGATCTAACAATTTCACGTTGTATAATATTCTTGCAACGCTTGATTCACGTTAATAAATGCTTATGCGTTGTCATCTCAAAGCACAACAGATAGTTTCCAAATATTCTGTTGGATTTATGGACCAACTTTTCAAAATGGGAAGGAGGTTCGCTGCTGATGTTGAGTGTTTATCCACGTATCAGTTGACAGCACTTGGACGTGTAATAACCTTTTGGATGACAATGACCTTCCCTCCCTTGTCCCTCTGCTGTTTGTGCTGTGTACCTATAGCTCTACTGGGGCTAAGCGAAATGCTTCCTGAGTAGCAACAAGCAACACACAATTCACGTTTACTCTAACATGCTAACACACAGGTCCTGCTTCTCTTCTCAGCGAGGTTTCACATTCTTTTAGCTCGCACTGAGGTCTGTTCATCTGGTTGACAGAATACTGTTATTTTCAGAATTCTTTCTTTTACAGAAAACAAATCATCTTAAGATCAAACACTGCACAAAAGTGTGAGAGACTCAAAAGGTAATTGATCAGTCAATCATCATGCCACCCCCGCCCATGCCAAAGCCATTCCCTCCAAAGCCTCCGAACGTCGACCCTACCCCTCCCGCGTTGGGCTGGGGGAAGTAGGACACCTGTTTGATGTAGGACGCGGGCTGGGGGGCACCAAACCCCCCGCTGAAGGGCACGCCCCCAGTGCCCATCATCATAGGGGTGCCACCGAAGGGCACACCTCCGCTCGACATCATCTGGCTTCCATAGCCTGGCACGCCTCCAGTGCCCATCATCATAGGAGTTCCACTGAAGGGCACAACTCCGCCTGACATCATTTGGGCACCAGAGAAGGGCACCCTCCCGGTCATGGGCACGCCCCAGCTGCCCGAGGAGCCCCAGCTTCCCGAGGTGCCCGAGTTGCCCGTGACTCCGGTCTTCTGGTAGACAGGGATGAAGAAGCCCCCGCTGCCAGAGCCGCTACCGGTGCCGCTGAAGCCTGACGTCTTGGACCCTGACCACCGCTTGCTGCGACTGTGAGGGACCGTGTTCTCTGCAAGTCAGTAAGGAACAGCACAACGGCGTCAAATTTGTTGTTTGGTTTCTTAAGATCCACTGTAAGAAATGAACAACTTCTCGTCGTGTGTAAAGTGCAAGTCAAGTACACAAATCATAGTGTTTAAATTTTTTTTATCTCCCCCACCCCAAACACCCCTCAAATTCGCCGGCCCCCACCCCCTGTACATATGAACACTCGTGGCTCTCGTGTTGTGCGCTCTGCGGCGATCAAAATGTAGACCACACCCTTTAAATGTACCGTGTACTGTACTGTCTACCATTGCTCGGTAAGATCCATATCTAAGAAATAAACAGATTTGTGTGCGTGTTTGCACACAGCCATTGCTGTGTATTCCAACAGCCTATGATCCCAAACCTCCAAACTGAAACGGCGGCAGGCTACATGAGCTGTGAGGTGGCATTGGGCGAAGGGAAGTGTGTTTCCGCCTATCCGCATTCCAATAGCGGGATGCCCCAACTCTTACCAAAGATAGCGTTAGTGTAGCATGCTTCAAATAGGAACATCTATGTTGTCTTGTACGACTGATGTAATATTTGTCTTTCGAAAACACTGCACTGAACGATTCGTTCTTGTGGGGGAAAATTTGGCTAGCATGTATAGAAAGATGGATAAGACAATTACAGGCAATGACAACTGTGTGGTTAAAAGCGAGAGAAGAGAAGGACTTACCATCGGACGCTTGTTGCAGTAGGTGTGCAGGCAAGCCGTGATGGAGATCTGCGGCTGTGGCCCATGCCACCAAGGACATCACACCCAGGCATACACACGCCAAGCGGAGACTGCACGCCATTATTAGTCACTTTTATCTTTCAGTATCCACGAGAAATGACTTTTTGAGCCAAGTCCAACACTCCCAATCCTTCGTGAAGTTATCAAAGTTCAAGTTGTTTGGCCAGGTTTTTGGAGACTGAATTTTTAGACAGCTTTCCTGAATCTTTACTGAATCCAGTGCACGGTTAGAAAACCTGGTGTTGGTCCTTTATATACCGAGTGGTGGCAGGGGTCAGCAAAGATGTACGTGAAGACGTTCACACGGCCACTGTACCTGACCGAAGCCAAAGAAAAGATCAGAGGAGAAGTTCACCCCGCCCTCTCAGGTACTACAAGGGGCAAAAAAGGAAAAGAATCTCATACAAAGAGAAAGCATCGGAAGCAACGCGCTGTCTGCTGGAAACTGACTTTGTCGTGTGTGTGTGTGTGTGTGTGTGTTCGTTATTTTGCGGGAGAGGGGGGGGGGGGCTGAAGTAAAGAAGGTCACAGTGAAGAATTCGTTACATGGACTGCGTGTGTCACTATTATAAACTGCAGTGCTCTCTCTCTCTCTCTCTCTCTTTCTGTCTGTCTGTCTCTCTCTCTCTCTCTCTAGTGTGCGCGTGTGCACTTGCGGCTTGCGATTTGTATCCGTGTTAACAAAGAAACAGTGTTGAACATGAAACCCTGCTGGATACTTGGATGAAAATATAATCCGAAAAATGCAGACAATAGATGCATGATAGTGCCCGGTCCCTGGCTGACGCTTAGGAGGATGTTATATGCACGGTTGTTTTTCTTTTATCAGAAAAGTCAATTGTCCCCCCCCCCCCCCCCCCCCTTGTCCTATAGAAAGCCACCCTAAGGTTCACGCCCGGTGTAACACGACATTTTTTTCTCCACGAAAAATTTACTCCGGAGTAAACATTTCGTCCGAAATTCTTACTCCGAGTACACCTTTTGTACGAGAAAAGAACTCCCCAAGGCACGAAAGAATTACTCCCCCACGAAATTTTTACTCCCCGTTTTGTTTACTTCCAGTAAAAATCTCGTACGCGAAAATGGGATGCGGGCGAAGGGATAATGCCAATAAGATGTGATCTCGAACAAACGAGTGTCGCGCTACCCTTCCTTCACCCCTTCCACCACCAAGTGTGACTAACAGGGGACAAGGGAGTAAAAATTTCGTACACCGGGCATGGGAAGTTAAATTGCTCGTGTTAGGGACTGGGTGAAGTAATTTATTCGTTATTTATTCGTCAGGGGAGTCACATTTTTGTACGAAATAATTACTCGGAACTCACCGATCGTGGGGAGTAATGTTCTTGTGTAATGGGGGAGTACTTTTTCGTAAAGGGAGTAACATTTTCGTACGAAATTTTTACTCCGGAGTAAAAATCTCGTGGGAGTAATTTTCTCGTGTTACACCGGTTCAATGCCTATCGCCCGCGCCGCTGACAATCTGAGACAAATCGAAGGTAAATGCTCGCACAAAATCAATGGCACAAAATGTGCTAGGATGTGTGAAATGATTTTTGTATATTGGCAATTTTAAGGTGGCAACTGCAGAAACCCTTTCTCTATCAAATACGCGAACTTTTTCCACATAGTAGCCTACCCTCTCTGTATGTGGGAGAGAAATTCACGTTTTACGCCCTCACGGCAAAGCCGTTAGCGGCATGTTCCCAGGTTTAGTACCCCGACTGGGGTAAATGAGATACACAAGTGTATGCGTGTTCAGGTGGTATCAGCCATCTACACTTAGTACATTTAGTTTCATTCTGTGAATCCATAGATGGACTAAATGTATTTATTTCACTTTACTCGACTTCTTTTTCTAATTCATTTTCTTTAGAACCTTATCCTCTTCCTCCAGTGGTAGGATGCAGAGTAAAACAATTTGTCATCTGGATGTTTGCTTTTTGCAAGGTCTAGTACCAGCAGTTGAACTTGATATCCATACACAAAGTGCGTTATGCTGAAGAAAAAAGTATACTCCGTGTGAGAAAAATGACACTCACGCGATTGCCGCACACACGCACAACTATTAGTTGCGTTGAGGAGTATCGATACATCACGTTTCGAGTAACTGTTAACTGATTTACTTGCAATTTTGCCAACCAAATGTGTCTTTAATGCAGCGACATACCTGTATCTCTTCAAGAAATCCCCCCCCCCCTGTAAATCTGTAATTGCGCCCTTAGCCTACGGTCAATATTACGCACAAATCTAATCACGGAGAATGACCTCAGTGAACTTTCACTGGTAAACACAGTGCGTGCATACCGTAAACAAGAGGACGGTATTGACGGCAGTGTGTGAGTGTATGAAATGAATGCGTGGATCTTTGACACCTATCTGTCATCGGGCCGACTGTCGCGTGCTGCGCGTGCTACCTGTTGTCCCACATCAAAAGCACCGCGCGCCGACACGCACCTGTGAAGCTAGCCTTCCGTAAGGACAGCGTAGGTCACTTCAGTGGAATACTTGCCTCTCATCCTCTTTCGTGTTGTCTGCTTCTACAGTCTTGTTGTCTGCTTCTTTACTGTTGTCGTTTGTTTCTTCAAAGGCTGGGAGAAGGTGTGAATAGCTGGGATGTCAAACAGGCGGAGGACGCAACACCAGGGAAACTACAGTCTCTGCTAAAGTTACGGAACTGAAAAAAAGTGATGAGAAAGGACTGGGATGGGTAAGGGGAGGGGAACAGTACGGATGGTGTGGTGGGGTGTCTGAAAGTGTACTGACCCAGTTTTTTGGGTCTACTTCATTCAACTCGTCAGTCTCACGGAGGATCTAAGACAGATCTATACATATCAAACACTGACGTGAAGTCATTGCACTGATCATCAGTTTGACTTTCCTTTTCTTCCGAAGTTGGCCTACACGGCACAGCCTCTTGGCCTACACGGCACAGCCTCTTGGCCTACACGGCACAGCCTCTTGGCCTACACGGCACAGCCTCTTGGCCTACACGGCACAGCCTCTTGGCCTACACGGCACAGCCTCTTGGCCTACACGGCACAGCCTCTTTGCTGTTCACATTACTGTCCTTTGGTTTGGGATTTGTCATTGTTGTTTGTTACACCCCCGGTATAGGGGTGTGTATTAGGTTTCGGTCGATGTGTTTGTTTGTGTGTTTGTGTTCGCATATAGATCTCAAGAATGAACGGACCGATCGTCACCAAACTTGGTGAACAGGTTCTATACATTCCTGAGACGGTCCTTACAAAAATTGGGACCAGTCAAACACACGGTTAGGGAGTTATTGGTGGATTAAGATTCTACAAGGACTTAAAGAGAAACATTATAATGGTCAAAGGGAAATAACCATTCTCACTCAGTCACTGCCACCAACTGAGGTTATTTCCCTTTGACGGGGGTGTTTTTTCTACCTCGGAGAAATTTCTTGTTTGCTTTAGTTTAGGGGATTGCTTTTGGATTAACATGGAAATATGGATCTCTTGTGAAGAATTTTGTTTTAAACAAGTGAAATCACGTTTTATCTGCATAAAAGTGTATACAAAAATGTTTTCTAAATTCGCAAAAACAGAATGCATTATATGGAAAACATGCCCATGCATGTGGATGAAGTTAGCATAAAATGAAGGACATGAATATCTATTTTACACAGATTGGACTGAATGCATTATCACACAAACAGACACTCAGTCTCAGACTCTCTCTCTCTCATACACACACATATTTTCACTGACAATAAAACCATAGCATGATTTTTTTTGTTTTTTGTTTATTCAGGTACAAATGCATTGATATAAACAATCAACCTCTGTGCAATATCCTTCAATGTTCTCAGTTTTAAAGATGTGGCTATCAAAATGTTTTTCCACACAACAGATCTTTTAATGATATTCATGATATTTGAAACGTCTCCATCTCTAAAACCGGTATCTCAGCTGTAAAGACACTTGCATCTTATATTGTATATCGTACAATGTACTAACACATACACGAAAAACACTGCACTCACACAAGCATGCACAAACAGACACACAGGCATGCACTCCCCTTACACACACACACACACATACATACACAGAAGTCAGCACAAGCAGTCAAATTATAAGCCCTGTCTTTCTACATGAGAGTGTTGGTGTATTATCTATGGTCTAAACACAGAAGCAGACGCTGGAGGAAAGGTTTGCCTTTGGTCAGCACCCATTGTGGAACAGGTGTGTGTGCTGTGAGAGTCTCCAGTCTGTGTGTCAGCCCCTCCAGGTCTTCTAACACTCTGTCATAGCCGTCCTGTAGAGAAGACAACAGATTATGTCATAGCCGTCCTGTAGAGAAGACAAGAGATTATGTCATAGCTGTCCTGTAGATAAGACAACAGATTATGTCATAGCCATCCCGTAGAGAAGACAACAGATTATGTCATAGCCATCCTGTAGAGAAGACAACAGATTATATCATAGCCATCCTGTAGAGAAGACAACAGATTATATCATAGCCGTCCTGTAAAGACAACAGATTATATCATAGCCATCCCGTAGAGAAGACAACAGATTATATCATAGCCATCCTGTAGAGAAGACAACAGATTATGTCATAGCCATCCTGTAGAGAAGACAACAGATTATGTCATAGCCATCCTGTAGAGAAGACAACAGATTATATCATAGCCATCCTGTAGAGAAGACAACAGATTATGTCATAGCCATCCTGTAGAGAAGACAACAGATTATAGCATAGCCGTCGTGTAGAAAAGACGTAGAGGTTACATGCCGAGTCTCAGTGATTATTAAAAATAATGGTCGAAGTTTGCGGATCATGAAAAATGCGAGCTTTAGCGAGCTTTTTCATGACCGCAAACTGAGACCATTATTTTTTATAATCACTGAGACGAGGTGTGTAACCTCTTTATTCCTCCTTTCTTCAGTTATTCAAAGAAAAGAGGAGTTTTTTTGCGAAAGTTTGATCGAATCCTATTCACTCAACTTGCGCAGGCGATCGATTAATGCGCGGTTGTATAGTTCCGTGCAAATCATTCCATTCTGTTAGCACTTCTTGTCAGTTTTCCTATTTTGGACTAAAATCAAGTACACAGATATGCTGTTATTCTGCTGTGGCGGCAAAGGCAGATATTAGTCTACTTGCCAAAAAGAGTACCTGGAAATGTCTGTTCCTGTAAACTTTTATGACGGAAATGTAATCTATAGGGTATGTAGAGTCAAATTAGCTTGGTTGCCTAAAGATGCACTTTGGGAAATTCTCAGAATCCAAGATGGCCGCCCAACGGTCATCTTGAAGATGGTCAATATATAACTTTTGATCCAGATGGGCTAAAGAGTCGTGTAATACCTCAATATAGGGGTTTTTGATGTCAGCGAGTTCATTTCTGAGGTTGGTTTGTCAATCCTGTCAACAGAATCCAAGATGGCCGCCAAGATGGCCGTCAAAATATCTAAAAACACATTTCTCGCCATATCTGGGTTTCTAAAGCAGCTAGATTCATGATCTTAGTGCTGACCATGTTTCCAAAGGCTGGGAAGCCGTTCTGATATCACCCAGATGCAAGATGGCTGCCAAGATGGCAGGTAAACGTCATTTACGCTCAAATCAATGTCACACAAAAATAAGGAAAACGCCATATTGTTTGTCTTTTGTCTGAAAGAACATGTTAGCATCCAGTCAAAGATGCAACTTTCAGGACCTCACTCAAGTCCATGTGGGAAAGTCCATGTCCTAAAGCAGTTTAGCTGGCACGCCACGACCGAAATAGAAATCTACTGCTCTTGCGTTACAGCAAACAAACAATTTAAACTTTGAAACCATATCTCCTTCTTCATTGTCAGCTTCTTTCTCGTTTTACTGGTCGTCTTCAACAAACTCCTCCTCTTCCTCTTCCGCCTCCTCCTCCTACTCCTCCTCTTCTTCTTCCTCCTCTTCTTCCTCCTCCTCGTCCTCCTCCTCCACCACAGGCTCATGCTCCGTGTAAGGACTGCAGCAGGCATCTCCTCCCTCGCAATAACAGTATTCAGTGCACGTAAGTCTCCCACTGTGGCAACTGCACTTCTTCTCGCTGCACGCTTTCCCCTCGGCGCTGCAACTACAGCTCACGACATCTAAGAGCTGCTGCGGTGCTATCGGCGCATTAGACAGCGATGGTGTTACAGCACCAGATTCATCGACACCCCATCCGAAGCAGCGGATATCATGAGCCTCGGCTGGTGGATCTTTCTGGTCTGCTGCCTTCCACAACATCATCTGCAGATGTGCTCGGAGAGCATGCAGCCTCAGGTTGCAATCTGTTGGTCGTAGCCTCTTCAGAGGTGGTGGTTTCTTCCTGCTCAGATACAGTTTGGATCTTGCACCATTGAGGGACTTGGCCTTCTTCTGACTGTACAGCGCGAGGAAGAATGAGTCGGCAGTGGCCTTAAGTTGGTCATGACTGACGTCTGGCTCCCCAAGGACATCTTGCAGGCCTGGGATGTCGCTGTTTCCAAGCACCTTGAGCGCCGACTTCTTGCCCTTGTAACAGGGGTACGACACGGTGTCGCAGCCCGATAAGGCGTGCATGCCGAGTAGCTGACCACACTTGTCCCCCAATTTGTCCACTGTTGCGCGAATGTCAAGCACCGTGCCGTCCCACTTCTCCATCTGGATGCTCTTCTGTATCCTCTTCCTCCATGCCAAGTACACGAGAAGGACGAACACATCAGTGTCGTCACACAGCACCCTGATCGTCTCCGACCCGCCTGCTGCAGCCTTCAGCATGTAGCTGCACAGCGTGATATCCGCCTCCTCATGAGTGACAAGACAATCGAAACTGCTGACAAGCTCCACGTTGTTCTGCAGAGGATATCCACAGAGGATGTTGCTGAGGAGGCGTTTGTTGTTGGCGTTCTTCATGATAGCTTCTCTGTGTGGGAGGGGGGTTGTGGGTGTCAGACGGAAGTCCTTTGATCCTTCCCCTGCCCTCCTCATCCTCTCGTGGTCCTTCGCAGTTGGCTGATTCTCATGGTACCTGTCAAACAACACCAGTTTCTGTGCTGCTGGAGGATAGCGGCTCAGTCGAGCGCCGAAACTTGCGACAAGATCTCCTGCTGTCCCCGCAACAGGCCACACAACATGGTACAGGAGCTGGCTGGCGTCGACCAGCACCACGTCTGGTGCAGGTGCGTTGTTTACCGGCACACCAAGACACTTGACGAGCACAGCCTTGTCTCCTTTCCTCAAACACCCGAACTCGTCGATGAGAGATGGAGGTACGGGACTGAGTTCGTACTTGAAGATGTCTGTCGCCTTCACACCACGTTGTTGTCCAATGATCTGAAGCCGTACGAATAATGTTTCAATGTCAAAGATGGCCTTGTCTTTCACAACCACTACCTTTTTCATCTCCTGCATGGTCTTCACTTTCCTCTCGATCGGGCCATGGAATGTGCCGTGAAGCGAAGCGGCGAACTGCTCACTTTGAGTGCTGCCGATCTTCAGTGCATCTTGGACATTTACTTTTGCTGGCGCGATCTGCCCGTTGACGATGTTGTACAGGTCAGTGGAATCAACAATGAGAGGGTGCGAGTGCTTCTGCAGTTCCTCTGCAATCTTCGTCCGGTCTGCTGCGTCCATCGCTCGTCTTCTTTTACCTTCCTCTTTGTGCTTGCTCTCCTTCTGTCCATCCCCACCATCGAGACCCATCGGCTTTTCTGAAAGTTGCCTCTTTTAACTGGATGCTAACATGTTCTTTCAGACAAAAGACAAACAATATGGCGTTTTCCTTATTTTTGTGTGACATTAATTTGAGCGTGAATGACGTTTACCTGCCATCTTGGCAGCCATCTTGCATCTGGGTGATATCAGAACGGCTTCCCAGCCTTTGGAAACATGGTCAGCACTAAGATCATGAATCTAGCTGCTTTAGAAACCCAGATATGGCGAGAAATGTGTTTTTAGATATTTTGACGGCCATCTTGGCGGCCATCTTGGATTCTGTTGACAGGATTGACAAACCAACCTCAGAAATGAACTCGCTGACATCAAAAACCCCTATATTGAGGTATTACACGACTCTTTAGCCCATCTGGATCAAACGTTATATATTGACCATCTTCAAGATGACCGTTGGGCGGCCATCTTGGATTCTGAGAATTTCCCAAAGTGCATCTTTAGGCAACCAAGCTAATTTGACTCTCCGTACCCTGTAGATTACATTTCCGTCATAAAAGTTTACAGGAACAGACATTTCCAGGTTTCATACATGACATAGAAGGCTGGCTGGTAGACTATATTGTGTGTTCTGTATATGTTTTGGTATCGCTTAGGATAATGTTCTTTCGTCAAATGGGACTAGCAGACGAACTTTTACACCCGTGTTCCAACGTTAAAAACTGTATGAAGTTCAGTTTTCTGGGGAAAATAGTGTATGAAACCGCTTTATGTTGTTTAAATTGATGAGATGTGTGCATTTGGTTGCGTGTGATCTGTTTATTAAATGAAATATTGTTGAAAACTGACCGTCGGATTGCAGTCTGTTGTCGAAGAAACTGAGTGAAAAGAAATTTGAAAGGGGAACTACTCTTGTCGCTAGACAAAGTATGAGAGTTACTTGCCTTGGGAATTTGCTTGTGATGAACGTTTGTGCACAGCAGATCTAGATTCAGAAAACAACCAAACTCATGGATTTTATATGGAGATTCATGTGTTCAAGCCTGTAGTTGTTAATTTAAATGCGGTATGTTTGTATTGTTTGCTCCAGAGATGTATACTTCGTACATTAGAGCATGGGTGTTACTGGGAAAAATCAAAAAACCTGAAAGGCAGGGGTCCAGGGGCCGCTGAGGCCCCGGCGGGGCACAGGGGCAGCGTTGCCCCCCTGAAGCTGAAGCAAATTTGCCAAAATGAAAGCATATAGTGGCCATTTCCAGCGTTCTCAGTCAGAAACCATACAAGAAGAAAAGAAGCAGAAACAAAAAAAGTCCACAAAAATAATACAAATGGGATACTTTACTGTCCCAATCAACCAAGCAAAATCACCGTCAATAATTCAAAAAAAATTCTAGAGCATTCGAAAAATGTCTGACAAGAAACAAGGCTTCACTGTCTTGGAGCAAAAGATGCAGAAACTCGTTCCAGGCAAATCTAGCTTCTTCAGCCAGGTTCGATATTCCTCACCATCAGCGTTTTTTTCCAACAACCATTCCCACCTCCACTTGTTTGTAACACCTTCCTCTAGTTTTTCAAGTTTAGAAGGATCGACATCATCACTGATGTAAGGCATTTTGATCGAGCAAAATGCTCAAGTTTGAAAGAAAGTTTCTGGACACCGACGAAACCAAATCATAATAAGCAAGATGGCGGCAAATCCAAGGGAGCGAACCGAGAAAGCACGCGAACCGGTGTCAAAAGTCGGATCGGAACCGCTGCTCGTTATTTCAACTTAGCGAAACAAAGCTTTTTTTTTTTTTTTTTTTTTTTTAAAAACCGGAATTTCCGGCTTCAGATTTTTTGAAAAACCGGAAATCCGGCAAAAGCCGGAAGAGTAACACCCATGTTAGAGCGTTCGGAACTTTTCAGTCGTAAAAGTAGTACCGATGCAGAACAGCTTCTTAACCCATTGCGCTATCGAGGATTCAGGCTGTTGCTGGGTCGTTATTTGTTTGGTTGCTGGGTGTTTATCGAAAAATAACTAGCTCTACAAGTTTACAGAGGTAAAGAAGCAGAGGGGGGAATAAAACAGATTATGTCATAGCCATCCTGTAGAGAAGACAAAACATTATCACCAAACTCAAGGAATTATACATGTGTGTATGTATGCCCTTTTCACTTATCTTAATAGACGAATTCCAGAAATAACTCTGTCGGGTTTGTACAGGTTGTGAAAGAGTGCTTTTGCTGGGACAAATATTGACATGTGCTTTGAGACACACCCTCTCACTAGTGACTGGCCTGTAATTTCATTATTTCCCACGTGACATTATAGGCCAGTCATTAGCGAGGGTGTGTGTCTCAAACACATGTACAGGAAGCACATGTCAATATTTGTCTGAGCAAAAGCAAGGGTACTCATATACCATTGAATCACCTGCTTATTTAATTACAGCTTTCCTATTCATAGCATGTTCTGACCTGCCCATGAAGGGACACAATCACATGTATGAAAGAAAACAAGGCTTCTATGACCTAGTTGTCACTGTTTAGAGTTGAGCTGTGTAATATAAGCAACTTTTCAGGGTCGTGTCACTGTCAGTGAAATTCACTTTGATGCCAAAATCTGTAGACACTTATGACATGTGAGCAACAGTTGCTTGACCTATTTCTGCACAATGTGACATGCCTACACACACACCACAGAGCTGGCCCAGTCATTACCCTCTAACAACTGCCATGCTAACTCCAAACAAATCTGAATAGGAGATTTTCCTGTACAGTTGTCTGTTAAATGTTGGTTTAAATCTGGACCTCTAGAGCTGATATAAAACAAAATGCACACTTCCATGCATAGTTACCTGAGGCTGTCCAAGGCTGGTGGAGTGATCCAGTCTTTGTCGTTTGCACTGTGGTTGTGATGTGTTGTCCGGCTGGTTCTCTGGCACCGTGGCTCGTCCAGGTGAAATCACTGTGCGATTGAAAAAGCCTCGCTGCTGTTCCCTCAGGTACTGCACTGTGTCAAACCCATCACCTACTGGATACGGAACCTTTAACAGCCATAAAGAAACTTGTTTTTATAAACTGCTTACACAAACTTTAATGTATGTGTATCAAAGAATACATAATGAAATTTCTCATACAATACACTTAGACACCCACCCATACAGATCCCTTCTTTTCCTTAGAGAGTAAGATTAGTCAATTTAAAGGTATTTGTGATTAGAGTGAATACATTAGACCACAATCTTGCAAATGAAAATGTTATCCAGCAAACAACCATCTTCTGTTTCAGCAACAACCAAGTCTACAAGTAAAGCATAACACTGGATTCAAAGTGTCACAACACAAGGTCAAATTAATGAAAGTTGAGACTGAAGATGAAGAAAGGTGAGAAGAAACAGAAGATGAAGAAAGCGCTATACCTTCTGCAAGAAGGCGGCCACTTTATCCTGCAGAGCCTCATGCTGTGCCAGACACTCAGGAACCACGTCCTCATAGACTGTGTGCTCTGCAAAGCGTGTGAAAGCCTCCAGAGCTGCGTACTGCACTGACGCTGACTTGTGTGCCAGACCCGCTGAAAACAGCTCGCTGATCTTACGCAGGATCTGACCTTGCTGAAAAACACAATGTTTTGCTCTCAGGAGTTTGACTGAGTAATTTAATGTTATAACAGTTTTGACCACAAGAGTTATGAACCAAAACAAAAAACAATATAAGCTTAATTTCTCTCCAAGGTATGTGTAAGTGACTTTTACTTCAGACATTTACTGGAGCCCATACACTTCAATTTGAGGAATGTAGGGAGAACAGGTGAAAGCTTACATTCAGAAAACTTTGCATACTTGATGACATTTACAAGCGCACTAAATGCAGATAAAGGATCCAACAATCACAAAACAATTGGTGCATACCTCGAAGGAAGGAGGGAATTTGAGTGGTCCGAGGGCTTGCATGAGGTGCAGGACAGCAGCACAAAGATGGTGTGAGGAAGTGGTGGTCAGCAACCTGTGAGCCATCACCAACACCTGCACATGGTCAACAGTGTCATTGATGGTGTGAGGAAGTGGTGGTCAGCAACCTGTGAGCCATCACCAACACCTGCACATGGTCAACAGTGTCATTGATGGTGTGAGGAAGTGGTGGTCAGCAACCTGTGAGCCACCACCAACACCTGCACATGGTCAACAGTGTCATTGATGGTGTGAGGAAGTGGTGGTCAGCAACCTGTGAGCCATCACCAACACCTGCACATGGTCAACAGTGTCATTGATGGTGTGAGGAAGTGGTGGTCAGCAACCTGTGAGCCATCACCAACACCTGCACATGGTCAACAGTGTCATTGATGGTGTGAGGAAGTGGTGGTCAGCAACCTGTGAGCCATCACCAACACCTGCACATGGTCAACAGTGTCATTGATGGTGTGAGGAAGTGGTGGTCAGCAACCTGTGAGCCATCACCAACACCTGCACATGGTCAACAGTGTCATTGATGGTGTGAGGAAGTGGTGGTCAGCAACCTGTGAGCCATCACCAACACCTGCACATGGTCAACAGTGTCATTGATGGTGTGAGGAAGTGGTGGTCAGCAACCTGTGAGCCACCACCAACACCTGCATATGGTCAACAGTGTCATTGATGGTGTGAGGAAGTGGTGGTCAGCAACCTGTGAGCCATCACCAACACCCGCACATGGTCAACAGTGTCATTGATGGTGTGAGGAAGTGGTGGTCAGCAACCTGTGAGCCATCACCAACACCCGCACATGGTCAACAGTGTCATTGATGGTGTGAGAAAGTGGTGGTCAGCAACCTGTGAGCCATCACCAACACCCGCACATGGTCAACAGTGTCATTGATGGTGTGAGGAAGTGGTGGTCAGCAACCTGTGAGCCATCACCAACACCCGCACATGGTCAACAGTGTCATTGATGGTGTGAGGAAGTGGTGGTCAGCAACCTGTGAGCCACCACCAACACCTGCACATGGTCAACAGTGTCATTGATGGTGTGAGGAAGTGGTGGTCAGCAACCTGTGAGCCATCACCAACACCCGCACATGGTCAACAGTGTCATTGATGGTGTGAGGAAGTGGTGGTCAGCAACCTGTGAGCCATCACCAACACCTGCACATGGTCAACAGTGTCATTGATGGTGTGAGGAAGTGGTGGTCAGCAACCTGTGAGCCATCACCAACACCTGCACATGGTCAACAGTGTCATTGATGGTGTGAGGAAGGGGTGGTCAGCAACCTGTGAGCCATCACCAACACCTGCACATGGTCAACAGTGTCATTGATGGTGTGAGGAAGTGGTGGTCAGCAACCTGTGAGCCATCACCAACACCTGCACATGGTCAACAGTGTCATTGATGGTGTGAGGAAGTGGTGGTCAGCAACCTGTGAGCCATCACCAACACCTGCACATGGTCAACAGTGTCATTGATGGTGTGAGGAAGTGGTGGTCAGCAACCTGTGAGCCATCACCAACACCTGCACATGGTCAACAGTGTCATTGATGGTAGTGCTCACAATTTATATCCACAGCACTTCTATGATCTTGCTAGGTACATCATAATGAAATGTTGATGCTGAAGTGTTGAACAAATTAAAAGTTTATGGTATTTCAACAGGACTCAACAGTCTGAGAGGATGCTAACCATCTTTTTTTTTAATTTCAAAGTGCTTTTTCCAAATCCAGGTATACCAGTTAACCTATGAGCTACTTTCTTCCTATTCTTCTTCTTCTCCTACCATTCATGGGCTGAAACTCCCACTCACACCAATGTTTTTGCACGAGTGGAGTTTTACATGTATGACTGTATACCCCCCTGCCATTTAGGCAGCCATAAGCCGCTTTTGGGGGAAGAAGTTCAGTGGGTTATAGAAACACGAAAATACCCAGCATGCTTCCTCCGAAATCGGCGTATGCTGCCTGAATGTCGGGGTTAAAACGGTCATACACGTAAAAACCCACTCATGCAAATACATGAGTGAACGTGGGAGTTTCAGCCCATGAACGAAGAAGAATAATAATAATAAAGAAAAGCACCATTTCAAGGACCAACATGTAAAAATCCTTTCACTGTTTCTGCCGAGTCATTTCAAGAGCAGATGACTTTCAGTTTTAACACAGATATGCTGATATTCACTTGAATGCCCCAACACTAGCATTTTGGGAATAGTGAGACCATCATTCATGCACAAATAACAGAAAAATAGTGTCTGCTTCTAGTACCTGCAGCAAGAGTTTGGTGTCCAGTTGATCCATCACATCTGAAGTGAGACTCAGCAAGGCGGCCAGGTAACAATCTCTGACATCTGCGTCTCCCCCTGAAGACGCAGTGAAGGGATGTTCCAGTGGAATCACTCTCCACAAAGCTGACACCACGTCCAGCACTTGAGCCCCTTCTTGTGGGCTGACTTGACCAGCAGTGGTGGTGTTGGACACTATGCTGTGGATGCATTGCAATGGAGGAATCTGTAACAAAATAGTACACACATTGTTTGCTTCTTCCACTCTCTATTTTTTCTCATGTCATTGTCAAACTGAAACAAACATTGTACATGTACTTGAACCAGTGGAAGTGCCAGTGATTGCATCATACTGACCACTATTATTGTTTCTGTCCATCTTTCACATCAGTTTTAAAGATGCTTCAATAACATAAGACCTTTAAAACATTAACATACTTTAACTTTAAGGCACTGACTTTGGGCAGAAATATTCCCCCTCACAGAGAACTGAAAGGCAGCCAAAACACAGTAAATCAATTAGACTAAACACCATTTTAGCGTTGCAGCAGAAAAGACACAGGAAGCATTTTAGAAGCAGCATTACCACAGCAGCAGCATCCATCAGACTAGGGTGAGAGGACTGGGAGAAGGTGTGTAGAGACTGGAGGCAGGCCGACAGCAGGCCGTGTGACAGGTCCCCGCTCACCGCACCGCTCACTGCACTCACACCCACCACTGACCACACCCTCACGTTGCTCCTCGGGGGCACCAGGGATAACAATTCTCTCTGTCCACATGCAAGCAAAACACTTTATTTCTGAAGGAAAGTCTACAGTTAAAACTCTTCATGTCATCGCCTTGTAAACTTCTTTCTTAATTTAACTTTTTAACACACAATTGAAATATTTCACTTTACATATCAAGAATCATGCACCACACATGTTAATAGTATGAATGTTGTGCAGGATACATACATCACCTGCTTCAACTGATACCAGGTGGAAACATATTTGAAGGTGAACGTTCACACTGGATGTGTGAGTGTGATTTCTACTTGAGTATTATACCTAACAACAACGAGCACTGGATATGGGACTATGAGTCTTATTTCATAAAACACGACAATACTCTTACCTGCTATTGCTGGCACAGGTTGTTGCAATGAACACACAAGCACACTAACACAGACTGGCTTACACACGCAGACACACACACAAGTTACCTGATGCTGAGGTGTGAGGAATTTGACCAGACGACAAAGTAGTGAGGTGAGAGCACTGTTGGAAGAAGAATGTGGCGCTGAGCGGTGGACTTGCAGGACCAAGGATAGTAAGTATTGGGCGTGCTGCCAGCACAGGGCTGCCGTGCCGTACCTGCAGGGAGGGGAGTCAACTCAGAAAGGTGTGAGGGAATAGCCTTACAGACCACGTAACAATGTTTTGAATGCATGCGTGTGCTGGAGTGACTTCGCTACCGATCATTGGTACGCGTGCACTTTCGTAGCTTGACACGATTTTGATGTGACGTAATTTACGAAGCACGATACTAGTCAGTATGACGGCGTAGAACCGACACTTCGAGCAGACGTGACTTGACTGCAGACGACCAGTCGCTAATTTGTTAATATCGATGTGCGGGAGTTGTTTGATAAAATGACAAGTTTCTTTATGTTAATAGTCACTTACGGACTTGGTTGTTTAACGACGGGTAGCGGAAAATAGGGTTATGTAATTCAAGAAAAAATCGGATTATTTGCCGGAAGGTAGTGATCCAGGGTCAGAGTTCACTGTAGCGCATGAGTATGCGAAATAGTCCGAAGATTTTGGGGTCTATATAATGTTTCGAAATTCGCGCGCTCGGGGATTCCTTGTTAATCGGGAATCTTACTTTAAATCACTCCTTGTCAACCGGGAGTTTAGCTAGCCCTGAATTTTCTCAGAGTAAGCTACTTTTCTTTTCGTTCATTAGTGAGGATTCGGGCAACCTGTTTAACGGTGTCCAGGAGTAATCAGGGGAGATGATAAGTAGTGGACAGTGATGACTATGACTGACGAAGACGTACGATGAAAGTGAACGAGAGAAAGGAAGAGAGACAGTAACCAGAAGGGGCGTGATAATTGCGTGAGAATAACCGGAGCGCTTGAAATGAAATAAAGATTCTGTGAAATGTTCAACCACGGTGTGGGCCACATTATTTGAAAGGAAGACGCTGATTGCATCGGGGAAAAGAGGGGGAAACAGAAAATATTCTCACATACATACAAAACACAACGCGAGGCCACTAATAACATCAAAGAGACAGAGAAACATTCTGCACAGTCTCCCCGGGCAGCCCCCGGTCTTAATCAAATCTGCCACAAAGGAAACAACCTTGCATGGGTCCAGCATCAGTTGAAGGGACGTAAAGAAACAACCAACCAACTTGCCCCTTCTCTTCACCGTGCACATATTTGGTCCAACCAACTTGCCCCTTCTCTTCACCGTGCACATATTTGGTCCAACCAACTTGCCCCTTCTCTTCACCGTGCACATATTTGGTCCAACCAACTTGCCCCTTCTCTTCACCGTGCACATATTTGGTCCAACCAACTTGCCCCTTCTCTTCACCGTGCACATATTTGGTCCAACCAACTTGCCCCTTCTCTTCACCGTGCACATATTTGGTCCAACCAACTTGCCCCTTCTCTTCACCGTGCACATATTTGGTCCAACCAACTTGCCCCTTCTCTTCACCGTGCACATATTTGGTCCAACCAACTTGCCCCTTCTCTTCACCGTGCACATATTTGGTCCAACCAACTTGCCCCTTCTCTTCACCGTGCACATATTTGGTCCAACCAACTTGCCCCTTCTCTTCACCGTGCACATATTTGGTCCAACCAACTTGCCCCTTCTCTTCACCGTGCACATATTTGGTCCAACCAACTTGCCCCTTCTCTTCACCGTGCACATATTTGGTCCAACCAACTTGCCCCTTCTCTTCACCGTGCACATATTTGGTCCAACCAACTTGCCCCTTCTCTTCACCGTGCACATATTTGGTCCAACCAACTTGCCCCTTCTCTTCACCGTGCACATATTTGGTCCAACCAACTTGCCCCTTCTCTTCACCGTGCACATATTTGGTCCAACCAACTTGCCCCTTCTCTTCACCGTGCACATATTTGGTCCAACCAACTTGCCCCTTCTCTTCACCGTGCACATATTTGGTCCAACCAACTTGCCCCTTCTCTTCACCGTGCACATATTTGGTCCAACCAACTTGCCCCTTCTCTTCACCGTGCACATATTTGGTCCAACCAACTTGCCCCTTCTCTTCACCGTGCACATATTTGGTCCAACCTATTTAAATCAAATACAGTGGAACCCCCATTTTAAAACCTCACTTTTTAATTTCAAGACCCTTGTTTTGTTATCTCAAGATTTTCGTTCACAACGTCTGTAAATTTACTTCCCTTTTAAGACTAAAATATCTCAAATTTTTAGTGGCTCTAAAAGGGAGCACAGTACAGCAAGCATGATATTTAACCATCCATTCACTCACCTTGCCAAGAAACACCAGCAGTCTGCTGCCGCTTGTGACGAAATGGGGTTGGGACCTAACAGGGCATCCAGCAGCCCCTCTTCCTAGATCAGAAGGAAGAAATGTTGTCATGAACAAACCTTGATGCTTATTTTTTGACACAATAATCTTTATATTTAACATGAAACAGCTAAGATTTTTAAAAACTCACCAAACCCTGAGCTCCTTACGACATCATAACCAGGAAAAAAACTACAAATAAACAGATCAAGTAAAACACATGATATATCATTTCTTACAAAACTTGCATGGATAAAATTTGATCAACATGTCAGAACCCTCAAATGTCTTGTCTTAGGCACCTTGTAGTCTATCTGCAAGGCCCTGACCACAAGTAGTGTGCGGTAAGCATACTCACAATAATATGAAAGAGTTTAGCGGGGCAGCTGGCAATGAAGCCACAGACATGTTCCACTACATACTGGTACAGGCTGACCGTTCTGCAACACAAAATACAGGTAGTCATCACCTCACGGAAAGGGGCTGCATGGCAGTGGAAGAGAAAGATCTCCACACTAAAGTGTGTGTGTGCGAGTCTGTTGGTGGGGGGAGACAGAGACAGAGCACAAAGACAGAGAAGATATTGAACAAGTACCAGTGATACAGCGAATGCAAAGGTCTAGCTTTAGTAGTGTTGAGAGACAGCGCAATAGCCTAGTGGTTAAGACGTAGGCCTGCCCTGGTGGGATAAGGGTGGAGATTTTTGCTATCTACCAGGTCAACTTATATGCAGACCTGCTAGTGCCTTATCCCTCTGCGTGTGTGTACACGCAAACAAAAGAGCAAGTTAAAGGCAGGTTAGACGTTTCGAAGAAAGTTTTCCATTTTAATGTATTCATTTTAATGGACAATAAAGTGTTGTTATTGTTATAGTTGTATACTTGAAAAAGATCGTGTCATCCATCTCAAAGTTTATAAGGTTTCAGAAACATGAAAATATCCAGCACGCACCCCTCTAAAATGGATCAGGACTGCTGGCAGGAGAAAACGGGCATACGAGTGAAGTGCAAAACAGGAGTGTACATGGGAGTTGCAGCCATCAAACACAAAACAAGTACTGTTAAGAACAGGATAGAGATCTAAAATTGCCAAAAAGGAAAGAAAAAGGTTTACAACTTTCCAAGTTGGAAAAAATAAGATTTGCATAGATTTTCATAGACCATGATTCACACAGGACCATGGTGCTGGTAACGGCTTCACAATGAATAAAACATGACAATTTTTTGTCCAAAAGTTCAAAAGGAAGAATTCTTCAAAAGGAAAGGAAGAATCTTCTCGCTGTAGAAAAAGACACCTACCTTTGAGGTTTTCCCTCACAAGGTGGGCCTGGCAGGAACACAGGTAGGCACAGCTCAACATGACCTGACAGTTGACACAAGAGATATGCTCTTAGTTCAGCTTCAGGTATTACATTTTGGGGAGACATTACACAGCATCCTTGGATTGTATTGAAATACAGAATGTGTGCACAAAGGCTACAAAGCTTGTTTTATCAACAAGAAAACTAAAAACTGAAATGTGACCTTGCACACTAATACTGAATTGACTTAGATACAGATGTGAGTTATCAAATATTTGCACACGCACAGATGTCGGCAATGAGAAATGACTTACAACTGTTGAGAGAAGAAAATATGGCTGACAGCAGGTTGGAGCCAGGTTCAGAGCCAGGAGAACATGAGGACTTGCCGAGCCAGTGAGCCACAACATCAACTGTAAGGAAATCAAGCTACAATATCACAGTGTCCTACAGACTGCCATTTTTCACTTTCTTCAGTAAATAATAATAATAATAATAATAATACGAATATTTATAACGCGCACATATCTCACGAACAGGCGACTCAAGGCGCACATACACTCATTCACACACACGGAGACTTAAAGTCACTAACACACACACACCATCAACCATTAAAATATGTACAGTTATTCAGGGTGGGATGGGGTGGGCAGTGTAGAATGCATGGATTATTTGGAAAAAAGGAATGTCTTGAGTGCAGATTTGAATGATTCGAGGGACTGTTGTTGACGGAGGGGGAGAGGTAGTGTGTTCCATTGGCTAGGTGCTTGGAAAGAAAATGAGCGTTGACCTGCTGTTTTGAGTTTGGTGTGAGTGCTCGTGAAGGGACATAGAGAGAGAGAGAGAGAGAGAGAGTCGGAGAGATAGGCAGGGGCGAGACCATGGAAGCATTTGTAGGTGAGAGTGTTGATTTTGTATGTGATACGGGCAGGAACGGGCAACCAGTGGAGCTGATTTAGGAGGGGGGTGATATGATCTCTCTTTTTCTTTCGTAGGACAAGACGGGCAGAGCTATTTTGAATGCGTTGGAGACGAGAGATAGAAGAAGAGGGAAGACCCGCCAAGAGAGAGTTACAATAGTCAAGAGGTGAGAGAATGGTGGAAGTGACCAGTTTGGCGGTAGCATCTGTGGTGAGGTACTTGCGGATAGTGGCGATGCGGCGGAGTTGGAAGTAGCAGGTGCGAGAGACAGAAGAGATGTGTTGTTTCATGGAAAGGGTGTTGTCTAGAGTGACTCCGAGGTTTTTGACAGCAGAAGACAGAGGGACAGAAGAGTCAGAGAGTTGAAGAGAGTCGGAGGTGGCTTTGGAGAGTTTGGATGTAGTGCCTATTAGGATAGCTTCAGTTTTGTTGCTATTGAGCTGAAGTTTGTTTTCTGTCATCCAATTCTGCACGTCAGTGATAGTGTCAGAGATAGAGGAAAGAAGAGATTCAGACTGGTCAGGGGAAGAGCTGTTGTGAAGTTGAGAGTCGTCGGCAAAAGAGTGGTGGAGAACGTTGTGTCGGTCAAGGATGTGGTCAAGAGGTTGGGTGTAGAGAGTAAATAGTACAGGCCCAAGGACTGAGCCCTGAGGGACTCCGCACTCAAGCCTGATGGGGTCAGAGTTCAGTTTGTCAATCGAAACAGTCTGGTAGCGGTCGGTGAGATAAGAAGAGAACCAAGAAAGAGCTGTGCTATGGATGATCTTCAAACAGCACACAACCAGTTACATAATATTCTTTTTTTTTTAAATGCACAAACTCTCAAAGTGACAAACCACCTTCTTGTAACCTTTCCTTCTTTGTATTACAGAAGCAGTAATGACAGGCCCCTCCGATAAGAGGACACCTCTCAAGAAAAGATACTTCCTTCCCCAAAATCCCTCACGTGAAAGGCCATGTGTAGGGACACTTTTGGCTACATGGTCCCCAAGGTTTCATTGCAGGTCCCATACTACACAGGTTGTGAAACCAAGATATCTTTATCATGTAACTGGCTGTGGGTGAGCAAATAACCAGGAAAGCTCTCACAAATATCATTTTAAAAACGGCCACAACACTCACTGACTGAATAGGTAATTAATAAATGTCAGCTGCAGATAGTATTGTGCTATCCCTAAAAAAAGAAATGACCTGACTACTTTTGTATTCACATCTTTGGTAAACTGCTGTATATCTGTGTTTCAATAATTTGAAAAGAAATGAAGACAGTGCAACTTTTTGAAAACTCTTCATCACAGGTTTAGACTTGTGGCATATGATGGGGTAGGGGGTGGTTGGAGTGATGTATTCTTTCTTTCTTTATTTATTTGGTGTTTAACGTCGTTTTCAACCACGAAGGTTATATCGCGACGGGGAAAGGGGGAAGATGGGATAGAGCCACTTGTCAATTGTTTCTTGTTCACAAAAGCACTAATCAAACATTTGCTCCAGGGGCTTGCAACGTAGTACAATATATTACCTTACCGGGAGAATGCAAGTTTCCAGTACAAAGGACTTAACATTTCTTACATACTGCTTGACTAAAATCTTTACAAAAATTGACTATATTCTATACAAGAAACACTTAACAAGGGTAAAAAAAAAGAAACAGAATCCGTTAGTCGCCTCTAACGACATGCTGGGGAGCATCGGGTAAATTCTTCCCCCTAACCCGCGGGGGGTGAGTGATGTATTATCCCAGCGAAACTGGAGGTATCCCACGAACACTATTCTGTAATCGACTTGAGAAATTTTCATACCGATAATACATGATAAAGAAGGATTCGTTGTGCCCGATCAGGGGCTACAGTTGGAGATGGAAGTTCACCAAAAATTAGGAACATACTAACTAAAATACGGTGGGTGCAATAGCCGCCCCCATTTTTTGAGTAAACGCCACCCAAGGCCGCTTTGGACGGGTAGAAATTCCGTAGTTTCCAAGTCTATGGATAAAGCTCGCGTAAGAAGATTACATCACGGTCGAAAGTCTTTGACATCAATTAATGCATCATGACGTCATGCCTCCCTGTAGTCTTTCTCTCTCGTGCGGTGTGTGTGTGTGTTCATTTTGTGCACATGTGTTAAGTGTTACTGTTTGTGTGTGTGTGTGTGTGTGTATATATGTGTGTGTGTGCGCGCGCATGAGTCTGTACTCGTGTGTGTGTGTGTGAGAGTGTGTGTGTGCGTGTCTGTTTGAGAGAGAGAGAGAGAGAGAGAGAGAGAGAGAGAGAGAGAGAGAGAGAGAGAGAGTGGGTGTGTGAATGTGCGTGTGCGTAAGTGTATGTATGTTTGTAAAGGTGTGTATGTGTGTATGTCCGTCTGTCTATATGTGCGTATGGGTGTGTGTTTTGTGTGTATGAAGTTTGGGTGAGAGAGTGAGTTAGTGCGTGTGAGTGTGTGTGTGTGTGCGTGTACGACTTGGGGTGTGTGTGTGTTTGTGTGTGTGTGTTTGAGAGAGAGAGAGAGAGAGAGAGAGAGAGAGAGAGAGAGAGAGAGAGAGAATGTGGTTATTTATGTGTGTGTGCGTGCATGCATTCGTGCGTATGTGTGTTTGTGTTTCTGTTTAAGAGAGAGAGAGAGAGAGAGAGAGAGAGAGAGAGAGAGAGAGAGAGAGAGAGAATGTGTATGTGCGTGAGTTTGTGTGAAGGGCATATGTTTGTGTGTGAATGAGTGTGTGTGTGTGTGTGTGTGTGTGTGACTTGGGGTGTGTGTATGTGTGTGAATGTGTGTGTGAGAAAGCGAGAGAGAGAGAGAGAGAGAGAGAGAGAGAGAGAGAGAGAGAGAGAGAGAGAGAGAGAGAGAGAGAGAGAGAGAGAGAGAGAGAGAGAGAGAGAGAGAGAGAGAGAGCGGATTTGTCCTTCGCTGGGGGTATGCAGTGCCTTGGCATTGCACTTCTACTTAATTGAGTTGTTGGCTTACCTGAAGCTTGTGAAACCTCATCTAAGACCATCACCTGTAGCAACAAGTGTGCAAATGTTTCTTGGTCTTCCCCGCCTGCAAAATGCCCAAGAACAAACATTTAGAGCCACCACAATTACAATCCGCAATATACTTCATCACACAACATAACTCAAGAAAACACAAGTCAAACTCCTTTAGCACTCATTTTGGATTTTTCACTGCTGCTATTGATAATAACTTCGCCTATAACTTTTTGAAAATGTACATAGAAGGAAGAAAAAAACTCAGGCATTTTCTCCCCCGCTTTGCATCACGTACCTAGTTTATCCAGCATAGAGTGAGAAAAGGAAGCGTTGTTCACGAGGTGTGAGAGCACAGGCTGTGTAGCATGACACAACTGTTGACGTAGCTCCTGCTCATGCTTGCCTTGCAGTCTGGGGGCTGACAAGTTTGGTGGCAGCACGCTGCAATGCAACAAGACTCACTACACCATGTATTTTTATGAGCTGTGGAAGACTTTCTCACTTCAATGCAAGGTAAGCGCTGATTAAACAACCATTGAATCACCTGATGTGCATGTTTTCGAAAGAAAAAGGCATCATATCAAGCAGACACGGCCGTTTACAGAAAACAAGCGCATAAGAGCTCATCACACGCTGTGACGTCATAGTCGCTTACCTTCACTGATCAGTGCTTGCTTTGCATTCAAGCAGATCATCTCTTCCACGGCCTATAAAAATGCTGACAGAGTTATTACTGAACATCATCTCTTTACTCACACTGAACAAAACAAAGCCCATCAAAGTGTACAACTCACATTGGACCTGTAGAACAATATCTTCCAAGTGTAGTTAGAAATGTGCCAGCTATCTTATTCTTATCGTGTTTGTCTCCATCTTCTTGCAAAGTGATGCAAGTTGTCAAAAGCCTTCTGGCATTACTGCATTTCAATCATACCATTTGTTCCATATAATTTAATTGTCGCACGCAGCAGGACTGACAATGTTCACTGAACATCACTCTCACTGTTTCCAAAAATACATTTCAGCATTAGGCCTTCACATGAAAGTTATAGGCAGGCAGTTCCAATGATGGTTCTCTGCTGTTGTTCCCAACACTTTTGAATCGACAAAAAGATGCTGTTCGCCTTTTTTCACACCACAAGGGCACATTCTGATTGGCTCTGACCTGCCATTGAATTGCAGAGAATAGAGCCAGTTCTATTGTCTGAAGCTATGACTGCATCGCTTGCGAGTGAATCACAGATCAATCGTATGCAAAAATTCCAGCGTGTGACGGAACACATTTTTAGGAAAATGGTACCGCATGACCGCACTCTGAGAGTGGCTACTAAGAGAAGTGGCCATAAACTGCAGCGGAACCTGCTTTATTAGACCCCCGATTTGAGACTCCCCCTTTCTCTTTCAGACTTTCTGTTCCAAACATCTGTAAATTTGCTTAGATTTTAAGACCCTCTCCCTTTTAAGATGTGATTTTCTAATATTTAGCAGTCTTATAAGGGGGGGGGGGGTCATTGTACACTGTACCACACATAAAAAAGCTTACCCATTTAAACGAAGCAACAACTTGTGGATGTTGGAAACACAGTCATTGAAATATTCATGGAAATCCCTCACCAAGGCAACTAAGACTTTCATCTGAAAGTTGAGAATCCTGAGAGATTTCAAGAACACTCTCTCGTCTCCCTGTGAAAGAGTCTGCCACAAAAGGAGTAGAAAACGGCAAGGAGTAAACATACAACAGAATATGACAGAAAAGGAAAAATAGGTTCTTTCACTTCTTGTCAATTACTACAAAGGTACCTGTGATGCGAGGCCCCTCTGATGAGAGGACACCTCTCAATCAAGGACATCTGAAGTCCTGTTTGCTATCATTTTGATGAAAATATACCTGTAATGAGAGGCCACCTGCAGTACGGGGACACTATGGGCTGATCCCAAGGATGTCTTTTTACTGCATGTACCACTGTAGAGAGACATGGCTAAAGTGATCAGCTAGTGGAATTCTGAAAATCCCCAAGCAAAAAGTTCATTCTGTGACCAATATTCATTACACAGTACTAATCTTCACATTGTCTCTGAATTAAAAATCAACATAACTTTAAGCACGTCAACTAATTCAAATCTTCATCCTACAACCCCCTCTGCTTTCCACCCTCTCCCTGCCTCCCATCAGAATAACTCACCATTTCATCTTGGTCATTAGCAGGTGGCGCTGACTGCAGGAGCTGTGTGACACCAGTGTCAATCTCTTCACACAGGTAACACATCATGCCAGACAGGTCAATTTGTTGATGATACACACCTGCTTGAGTGCCTGCCAACCTGAAATCACACACATTGAGCAGGTAAAAAGACACCATGAATCAGTCAATGTGTCCTACCAGACAGATCAAATGTGTGAATGATACACACCTGGCTGGGTCCCTGCCGACCCGAAATGACATTCATTGTGTGGGTAAAACATCACAAATAGCAAAAGAAACTATGACTAAATACAGTGTGACAGACTGAACCTGACATGCACACACAACACACTAAACTAGCTCAAAAGGCACCTGTTTTTCCCCCGTTTCTACCATAATAGACTCACATTGTGTGCCATATGTTAATGTCAGTCAGCAAAAGGGCATACATGCTAGCTGCAGCTAATCACTCACCTTATGTTATGAATAAAACAATTGAAAGGCAAAAAACCTAAAACCGTGCTAAGTGGAAGCGTCTGTGGTCTGTACTCACTTGGACAAGGCTTTCCACAGGCTGATGGTCAGCTTGAGGTCCAGGCAAGCAACCAGACGACACAGCGTGAACAGTCCCTCACACACTGCACATCACCCATTACTTTCAATTAACTCTTACAACACTGTTCATACTCATATTTTTTGTTTGTTTTTGTTCTCTAAGTCGTGTTTATTGGGCTGTACAATTGATTCCTTTCCTTCAGTTTACTCTTTTTTACTGCCTAGACACGCAAAAAATACTGAATAGCCATGTTGATAAAAATGTTACTTTATCGAGGGCATTTTCTGTCTGCGAGCAAAGGCAATGTTATGTTAAACCATGTGAGGAAAGTCCTTGTCTAAAAAATGGAGTTGTGTTTCGTTTTATTGATGACTATGTGGAGAAAGAAGCTAAACACTTACCCTGGGCTATGTCATGGACATCTTGCTTGCTGTTTGTTGGAGCTGTGGTCAGTTTCTCCACCACATTCAGCAGTGACTGGTCAACACAAGAGAAGAAAGGTCAACACAAGAGAAGAAAGGTCAGTTTAGCCACTAGGACACCATCAGTGCCTCAAGATCACATTCATGTTCAGCCTTCACAAAACTTAAAACTCAGGAGAGCAAAATCAACTGTGCATGAAACAGCAAACCTTTACAAATTAAATTCATTGGTCAGTATGCAACAGAGGGCATTTGTGAAGTCCTGCAAAATTAAAACAGCTACACGATGGCAGAGTGTCAGTGACATAGACGTAGTATATACGAACGCATGTCTCACCATCTGCAGTGAGTGAGCAGCCCTGAAGACACAGGAGAGGGAGTCAGAAAGAAGTGGGAGGCTGTCTGTGTACAGGTCACTGCTTTCCTGTGTGAGAGAGAATAGAAAGCCATGCTTTACCTCAAACACAATGTAAAGAACTAACTTTCGCTACCGCAGTGCACGTCAGTTGTGTAAAGTGGAACCATCCATGTTTAAAGTCCCCCAATTAGAGACTCTCTACCATTTTCACAGATTTTCTGTTTATAATATCTGTAAATGCATGTACCTCCTTTTTAGATGCAGGTGTAGACCGCTTATGCGGTCAAAACCAGGACATTTTTGTGTCAATTTTAAGAGGTATCATGACAAAAAGCGCTGTATATCAGCAATGATCCGCTGGATTGTTTTGAAACTTTCAGGATCGCATGCCTACTTGGGTTCCAGTTTTGTATCGTTATAAATATTTGTTGAGAGGTTATGCAATATTCCAGAAATGTTTTAAAACTAGTCCTAGGTTTGTGGAAAATCATGACTTCACATGCATACAGAAAATGATTGATACAAATACAGCCAAAGTTTCATTTAAGTGTGACAAATAGTGTCAATTTACTAGTCCTATAAAAACGATTGACCTTTTGTGGATGATTGCTGTGCTACAGCGAAGCCCGGTCAAGCGTGACATCAGCTTTTTGATAGGCAATCAGCAGTAATTCTAATTCCTGATTTGATGTGCCAATGACGCAAGGCGCACTAGTAAACCGAACCCTGGCTCTTGGCATCGACACCTGCATGACGTAACACAGGAAATACACAAGATAGTGAAACAAAACAACCTGTTCTGTATAGACAATTGGTTTGATTTTCTGCTTATATGCCAAAGTTGCCAAGTTATGCCTATTCTGAATTTTTGTCTATTTTTTAATTGGTACCTTAAGTTTTTGTCAGGTCGATTTTGGGGGTACCCTTATTTGGAAGGGAGTCACATGACCTCTGTAAAAGAAATCTTTGATCCAAAAAGTGTGTCAGACAGCCAAGTTGAGTGCCTTTAATGGAATAGAAAGTTTGAATAAAATGACACGGGAATGAATGTTTTAGCTTGGGTACGAAAATGGGTGCAATCATTTGTTTTTGCAGAGTTTAAATATATATATACGTATGTGTGTGCCCATAATGTACATGTGTGTGTGTTCAATGACACTGTGGAATAACAAACCCTGCAGTGGGTGTATGATCCTTTCAAAACATGCAGCGTACAGATCACCAGTGAGCGAACATGACACGTGTGTACATTCGTCAGGCCTGCCATGTGTTTCACACACTCCTCCACACACCGCAACACGCTCACTACACACTGCAAAACAAACAGGCCATCATTTAACCACCACCCTCACTCATGAAACATTGAATAATGTCAGGAAAATGTTCAATTGGTAAGTCTGAATTAACAGAAATACGTATTTTCAAATGTAAGACAAGCTGACCTTAACAACAATTACATCACACAAATATACAGTACATGTTCATAAATGCACAGCAAAAGTGGTGATCGATATATGGAGAGACTTTTTGCGCAGATCCTTTTTTTTTTTTTTAAAGCTAAAACTCTTTTTTATCATGTACGAAAATAAAAGTCAAAAACAAATTCTAATCACTTGAAACTAAAACTTGGAACTGAAATCTTGCATTCGCTTCTGTTAGTTTTATATTTGTTTGCCATTCAAATCTAAAGCCATTCTTGATAAATCCAATACCTCATCATGAATCAGAAACAAATTATGAAGTCATAAAAACACTTTTGTCTGGTATACACGCTTCACATAACCCACACAGCACACATAGCACCATGAATGAACATCTCCTTTCCACAGTTAACAGTAATGAATACGAGATTCTAAAAACACCTAACATGCCGGCATGGCATGTAAGAAGAAGTCTTTTCCCAAGGCTGTTGAAAGCCAAGCTACAATGTGTGTGCTCTCACCTGCAACATTTGTGTGAGGTGTTGAGTGTCGGTCTCCTGGTCCTCTGTCGCTGCCTGGTGCAGGTCTTCTATGATGCTATCCAACAGCTGACACACCTAGGCACACACCATACAGTGGAACGCCGCTTTTAGTCAAAGTCTGATAATAGTTTTGGTCCTACTAGTGAATAATGTGTTGTCATTTAATGATTTATTTCCATTTTGTTGATGAACTCCAAATGAAAAACATTTGACATAAGGATCAAATTTGTCCATTTTCAAATTCAATGACACAAGGTAATGTACAAAAAACGCTCTACATTCAGTCCTCGGTGTAAGTGTGTGCGTCTGCATGTCACTGTGAATACATACGTGTGTGTGCCTGTCACTGTGTGTGCCTACATCTGTGTTCATACACATTCATGTGTCAATATCCATTGGAGTGGATGTGTTCACATCTATACAGTAGTTGCATCAAGTGTCAGCCTATGTCAGTAGAGACAGACCGTGTTTGTACTTGTAGATTTACCTGATGTGACATTTTGCTGAACACTCTCTCCTCCAGTTCATCCTGTTGAACCATAGGCACAAAGGACTGGCACAATATTTGAAGAATACCTGAATCAGTGAATGGATACAAAAATTAATAATAACAAAATAACAAAAACATACAATTTTCATCTGCTCTATGTCCATTTTGAAACATGCAAAAATAATTACAGTTACACATTAATTAATTAATTAGGAAGATTTTTTTTATCTCTACCGCTGAGATATATGTCATGGGAGAGTGTGTGATTATGGTCAAACCGTAGACACATAAGGTTTTATTAGAACATCTGAAGTTGCAATTCTTTGATTAAAGAAGGTGCATTCTCTTTTCGTGCAGGATTTAATACAATTCAAAATACAAAAAGTAAGTAATGAATTGCGAACTCTACATTCACTATACATCAGTACATAACATGTTCACATTTTTTTCAATGGAAAAAGGATCAGTACTTTTGTCAATGACTTACCTACGGCTTCCTCGTGTGAATTATGATTGTCCAAACATGTCTTACTGTAGTTAAAGAGATCATTACAACAGTAAGAACTAGAAAAGACAAATGAAAAACAGCAACAGTTAGTGTTAGGAAACTATTAATTGTAACAAAAACAGGATTGATTCCCAAAGAAAGCTGATGTTTTCTGTAATTTCCTGCACAACACATTTGACTGTTCGACTCAACAACATGTTTCAATTCAGATTAGATAGAGATTAGATTTGCACCTGAATCATTAATACACACCTAGGCAGTTCATGCACAAAACTAAAATTAGAGGTTTAACAAGCAAACACTTCAAGGTTTCTGTCGTCTGCTCTTCTGGCAACAGTAAATTTTGTTGTCAAACTTTAGATGTTCTTCCAACTCACAATAATGATCGACCGTTGTGCAAGTGTGTCACTGTGTATAATCTGTTGGTGTTTGTTTCAGTGACTGCACGATAGTCTGAAGTACGTCAGAATTGTAAGTTTTCATGTTTTAGTCTAGTATTGTTTTTGGAAATACATATATATGATATATGACGTAATTCTTCCTGTTTCTCGCTTTTGACATAATTCTATTTTGGCATTTTCAGCGGCGTTCTCACTCTAAAATTCTATATTTTAGGCAGTCATGCAAGCAAACCTTTTTCATGCATAAATTGTATTGTATGGACAATAAATTATCTTGTGACTAATGGGGTTATAGAATACTGTGTGATGACTTATGGGTTTATAGAATACAGTTTCAAAACCTGTGGCATATATAATATATATTTATATATGCAGCTGCAGGCCGTTTCGCAGAATAAAACGTCCTGGAACGTTTTACCGCCGCGCCTATGAAACCCTTTGCCTACCGTGAACGCTCAGCGGCGCGGACTGCTTTGCGAGGTAGTGCAGACGGGACAAAAATGGCGGCCGTAGTAGTGTTCTGGTTTCATTTCGACGACAACACTTTCTTTAATACGATGGTTCTAGCGCATCAATTACACCATTTAAGAAATGATAAAGAGTATTTTAACTCTAGATTATTTTGAAGTAAACTATGACTGAAAATGTTTCCTATAACGATTGTAAATTCTACGACTTTGTCATCAAACATTTCTTTGCTTGTAATCAATGCCTGTTTCGTCTGTCAAACTCGATCGGCAGTAGAGAGTTGTTTAATATCGCCGAAATCCACTCTGAAACAAAGCAGGGGCGGAGCCAGGGGGGGTTTCCTGGGGTTTTCGGACACCCCCCCCCCCCCCAGCCTAGAAAAAAAAAAATACAGAAAAAAAGAATGAAAATAAAGAAAACCTGATGCTCTATTTTCCTTGATTTTTATCATAATTTTCCGGGGGGGCATGCCCCCGGACCCCTTTACAAGCCGGCCTTTGTCTTCTAAATGACAGCTTTGGAAGGTAGTTGGGTAATTTGTTGGCTCAGGTTGTACCAGATCGGTCAATTGTCCTTGTTTTGATCCATATTTGACTTCTTAAATTTACTTTTTGGAAGGTGTATTAGGGGAAGTTTCTTGGCTCAGATTGCACCAGATTGCTCAATTTTCCTTGTTTTTATCAACATTTTCGGGGGGGGGGGGGGGCAAGCCCCCGGACCCCCTAGGAGGTTTGAACGCATCGCGCCCTCAACTAAATGCATCTTCTTCTTCTCTCCGTTGGGACCGGGTTTATTTGATAAACGTAAGTGGTCCCGCGTTGATGTCACTTGTCGATTCCGGATGCGGTGTGTGCCTCTTGGAATCGGGATGACAATTTAAAAAAACCAGCACTGAGAAAGGGCAGGAACTGGATAGGTTGGGAGGCGTTTAAAACTATGTACAGGGGTTGAGGAATTAGGGGTTGCCCACTGGCGGTTGCAGGGGACTGCTACCGCGGAGACGTGAGCGGAACGACTCAAGGCTTGGGGCTGATGTCGTCGTCGTGGGAAGATGGTTCCAGTTGGAGATAGTCCGTGGGAAAAAGGTGTTGCATATGGCTTTATGGAAGTCCTGTTGCTGCCTCAGCCCATCTCCTCTTGTTCTTGCGTCGGAGCTATGGAGATAGTTCTTTTCATCTATGCCGACCATCTTGTGCTTGATTTTGTACAGCATCATGAGGCGATTGTTTTCTCGTCTATTTTCCAGAGTTTCCCATCCTAGGTTGTTCAGCATGTTGGTAACTACGCCAGGCGTTTTTTCGAAGTAGTTGTTATGGGCGTATCTGGCTGCTCTTCTCTGGACCATTTCTAATGCCTGCTTGTCATTTTCCTGATGTGGGTCCCACACTGTTGACGCGTATTCGAGCGTGGGACGAACCATGGTTGTGTAGGTAGCTGACTTCACCTTCATCGTGCATTCTTTGAAGTTTCTTCTGAGAAATCCCACGGTTCTGTTTCCTTTGGCGGTCACGTTCTTGATGTGATTGGTCCAAGATAGGTTTTCGGTGATGGTGACTCCTAAGTATTTGCTCTCCTTGGTAGTTTCGAGAGTCTGTCCATGTAGGTGGTAGGTGGACAATATCGGCGGCTTATTCTTGCTGGGAAGTATGCGGATGATGTTGCATTTGCTCGGGTTAAACTCCATTTGCCATTTCTGTTCCCAATTTTGGAGTGCGTTCAGATCTTCTTGAAGGAGGAGTGGATCTTGCTGCTTTGTTACTTTTTTATACAGCAGGCTATCGTCCGCAAAGAGCTTTAGTTTTGAATGTTTAACTGCCTCGGGCATGTCGTTTATGTAGATCAGGAATAGGAGGGGGCCTAGGACTGTACCTTGGGGCACCCCTGACGTCACTGGTCCAGCCGATGAATGAACACCTTCAAGTACTACTTGTTGCGTTCTTCCTGTCAGGAACGAGCATATCCATTTAAGTGTGTTGTTCCTCACTCCGTAGTGGTCGAGCTTGTGAAACAGTCGCTGGTGTGGAACCTTATCAAACGCCTTGCTGAAGTCGAGCAGGATTGCGTCGACTTGGTCCTCTGAGGCCAGGTTCTTCGCGATGTCGTGCACAGTCTCGATGAGTTGAGTCTCACATGACCGGAATTTCCTGAACCCATGTTGTGCTTCTGTCAGGATCTTATGGGTGTCAAGGTGATTCATGATGTTACTGTGGATGATGTGTTCGAGAAGTTTGCACGTGATGGACGTAAGTGACACAGGCCTGTAGTTAGCTGCCTGGTGACGGTCTCCCTTTTTAAAGATTGGCACCACCAATGCATCCTTCCAATCCTGCGGCACAGCGCCCTCGTCAAGTGACCTCTGGAACATTTTGGTAAGTAGGGGCGTGAGTTCCTCAGCTCCAGTTTTCAGAATGAAGGCTGGGATTGCGTCGGGTCCTGTGGCTTTGTTAGTACGCAGATTCAAGAGTAGCTTCGCGTCGTCGAATTGTCCCTAAAAGCAATTTGGAAACCCCCCCTTAAAAATGATGTGATCCGCCCCTGCAAAGCTAGCCGATTCCTTTATTAGCACAGAAAATGAACAATAGGTTTGTCCACTGAACACCTGCAGTGACAGCATGTGACACAGTCATCAAATCAAATCAAATTTTATTTTTCGAGGGTTGTGGCATATAAGCAATACAACAAGCTTTTTTTCAACCAGCCCTCGCCCAGAGAGGGGACTAATCTAATCACATATATTTACACGGACATTTACGTGGAGAAAAACAACAACATATATATGAATGAATACACATTACATATTATACACAAATATTAAGCGTCGTATATGTAACGTAGTGAAAACAATGCTGAATAGACGTGCATGAGTAAATGTGTTTTAAAAACTTTGAGTGTTTTTGTGTTGATATAAAGAACACTGATGATTTAGACAAATGAAAATAAAACTAAACGAAGTCTTCCATCACTGTGATTTTTCGTAATTTAACATTAAATATAGTGAAAGGTGTTCAACTGATCAAGAGGCCACCAGTCAAAATGTCAGATCAAAACATAGTAACTCGTCAGCATTTCCCAAGAATGTGTTCTCAAAACGAAATACAAAATGCAGTGAAGGCCTGACGGGTTAATTGTTCTTATTTTATTGTGTTAAATGATGGCACAGATATTGAGATAAGGATACAATCAAACGCGGAAGAGCTTCCTCTGCCCTCTCCGCACGTTTGCCTTCATCCCAGCTCACAATCTCTTCAAGGAAAGTTGTACCTGACATGACTTGTAACTGTGAATTAATTCAAACAATACGCCTATATGCTTTGATCAAAACATGGTGGGGTTTTTCCCACAGAAACATGCTGATATATATTGCTAAAAGTTGATGTCAAAAATGGCGCCATGTCCACGTGAACTTCCGTTTCCGTCGTCTGCTACACAGGGTAAAGTTACTCCCCTTGCAATAATCTTTCGTGCAAGAAATCCTGTTTCAAGGCAGAACTTGGTCACGAAAACAATGGAGTACACTAGGCTAAGATGAGCCGATTAAATTATAATCAGCCACAGTTTGTAGAATTTCTGGAGACTTTCGTCAGAAAAAACTTTCAAATGGTAACTGCATATGTGCCTTGGACACTAATTCGCGCAAGCTTACGTTGCAGAATTTGTTTTAGGGGTGTGATGCGTTTGGCAACAATTTTGGACTTGGACCATAGCATCAATGTCATTTATGTTACTGTTTTGTTGTATTTATTTCACGAAGTGTCTTGTAACTCGGTGAGAACGCGCCGTTTCTGCTTTGCTCAGTATGCTTATTTGCTTTTGCATGGTTGTCGGCGGTGGCCATGACACAGTCACAACGGGAGTAGAGAAACCAACTGCATAGTGCATGGCATTTGGCCAGGAATTAGGATTTGGTGCTTTCAGCTGATGTTTTGCCAATTTACTGCTTTAATCTGTCATATGCGTGCAGAGGACAGGTTGTTGGTATTGATTATAATAGACACTATCAGTATTCCAAACTCTTGCAAACTTCAAAGCCTAACAAAGCATAGGTTGACAGTTCTCGCGATGTTCAAAGCATAACAAAGAGTGTGTCTCGCGGATATCAGTCCAGTCATTCTATGGTTAAGCCGCTTTACGACAGGGTGGCTTCTCTCACTCTCTGCAGTTTTGCTGTCGTAAACCGATTCTAAGATTCTAATGTTGCGCCTCATCCCAGTGAAGCTGGAAGGTATCATATGAACCCTAAACTGACTTCCACTCGAGGCAGGCTCCTGCATGATAAAGAAGCATTTTTTGTTACATAACTGAGGCTACAGTTGGGGATGGAATTAAACACAAAAATTGAGAACATACTAACTTTAATACCGTGGGTGTCAACCAACTCTTCGATCTTTAATCAAACGCCGCCCAAGGCTGCTATAGTAGGGTGGAATAACCCGAATTCCTAGTCTACAACATATGCTTGTGCAAGTATATGTCATCAAGATGTTTTGATGTCAATGCATTGTGACGTCATCCCTCTCTGGGGTCTTTCTTGCGCGCGTGGTGTTAGTGTGTGTGTGTGTTTGTGTGCACATATGTTAGTGAAAGAGAACCGCCCTGATATGGCCCTTTGTGGTCGGCTGGGCGTTAAGCAAACAAACAAACAAAAGTGAAAGAGAGAGAGAGAGGTGATTATATAAATATCTGCATTAAAGGCACATTCAGCTTCCCGTAAACCATCAGTTTCTGGTCACAGACACTGTCAGGTATTTGCACACAGTACAAACACCCTTTCGTTTAAACACTCACCGCTTGAGAACATCCTAGGTGCCCTTTGTAAAGAGTGAGCATTTTTCAAAGAATTTATTTTTGCTAGGCCAGACGGATTTACAATGAGACAAATCGGACGCCTCGTTTTGGGGCTAGAACTAACTTTTAAAATCTCAATAATAAATTGACAGCTTGTTACACAAACATTCTTAATCATAAAAGAATTATTTATTCATCTAGACAACATCAGTACAATTCGAAGTTTTGAAAGTTTTAAAAAAGGGAGTCCGGAAGCGTGTCACACAAGGTCGTGTTTCCTGTAGCAGGCGAATGTTCTGCATAGCGCTTGCTTGTTTGAAGCCGATAAGTTTGTGTGACTCGCAGCCGTTTGTTGCGTTTTAGATTCAGAGGTACACAATAACGTGCTGTTGCAGATACAGCCAGTTGCATTGAAATCACAAACTGACGACTAAATTGTGAAAAAAAGGAAAGTGGATCACACAGGCTCAGGGGTTAGACAAACCACGAAAACTGGTGTGTGGTTTAAACAGCAGTGAAAAATTCATTAAATTACATATTCTTACTCCGAATCATATAAAGCATTGACGCAGTCTGAGATGCTAAGGTCTGAAAAGGCTACCCGTCTTAAACAATTTTAAAGGAAAGCAACCCCACCACAAAAAGTGTAAATGGAGCCTTGGTAATGACCACAGACCCGGGGAGTTACCTCCCATTGGTGTGTACTACGTCACTACCGCTCCTCAACACGTGGTCAAGATTATACGACTTTTTCAGCTCTGAGGAGAAGGTTGTTGATTTTTGGCTCTCTCGTGGCTGTGCTGTTTGGTGTTTGTTTGACACCCACCGGCCACTTACCTGTCTTACTTGCCTTCTGCTTTGTTAGTTGGTGAGCTCTTTCCTTTTTGGCACACGTAAGTGTAGCCTATGCGATCGTAACTTTGTCTGTGCGTGCATGAGTGCGTGCGTGCGTGTGTATGTCTGTGGTAGAAACTCTAACATTTGAAGACGTCACATTACATTGACGTCACATTATGACGTAAGAGGGTTAGACGTCACGCGAAGGAAGTACTAAAAGTCTCGGTCATTATTATTTTGAGCGGGCCGAGACTAGTTGGCAGTCGTGTCCCTGTAAGTAGGCTACATGCAGACAGACAGATCTAGATCTAGTGTCTCGCTTTCTTGCACAGTTTCACCTATGCTCTTTCTGTGTGTGTGTGTGTGTGTGTGACGGAGTGATTGAGTTTGTGTTACTGTTTGTCGATTTCTTACGTGAGCCTTGATGGCTTCGCCTCTTGTTGGTCATTGTTTTGACAGGAATGTTGTTGTAGTTGCTGACTTTTCGTCCGTTTTTGGACTTGTAAATTTCTCAGTAACTGATTGTTTGGCCGCCATTTTTGTTGGTCAGCTTGGCTGACAGCTATAAAATGTGGCAAGGCCGATATAATGGTGACGTAAACCTAATTTTACCTTCTTTCTTGCCTTCTGCTTTGTTAGTTGGTAAGCTCTTTCCTTTTTGGTCATTAGTTTGACAGGAATTTTGTTGTAGTTGCTGACTTTTCATCCGTTTGGACTTGTAACAGTGACTGCACGGAAAGTCAGCAACTACAACAACATTCCTGTCAAAATAATGACCAAAAATGAAAGAGCTCACCAACTAACGAAGCAGAAGGCAAGTAAGACGGGTAAGTGGCCGGTGGGTGTCAAACAAACACCAAACAGCACAGCCACGAGAGAGCCAAAAATCAACAACCTTCTCCTCAGAGCTGAAAAAGTCGTATAATCTTGACCACGTGTTGAGGAGCGGTAGTGACGTAGTACACACCAATGGGAGGTAACTCCCCGGGTCTGTGGTCATTACCAAGGCTCTATTTACACTTTTTGTGGTGGGGTTGCTTCCCTTTGAAATTGTTTAAGACGGGTAGCCTTTTCAGACCTTAGCATCTCAGACTGCGTCAATGCTTTATGTGATTCGGGTAAGTATATTAATCAAATGAAAATTTATTCTTAAAATTTTCGAAAATGAGTGCTAAAGGAGTTTGACTTGTGTTTTCTTGAGTTATGTTATTAAATGCTATTGCAAGTGCGTTCGATAAGGTTAGAACTGCTTTTTTCATGAGAAGATTTAAATCGTTCTGTAAACCATTGGAGACCATTTAACGTGTACTCCATTTTTCTCGAATGTATTCAAGCACAATTCAACAGAACAACACCTAAAATGGTTGAAACCAAAAGTGCTTCAATTTTAAAGACAACAGTAAAGACGACGGTTGTTATAAATGAAAGAGACAGTAGAATATATCAACTGATTGGAGTTGGCAAAACTGCTTTGCAAAACAGAAACTAACGGCTCTCTGGTGCATGCATTGTTTGTTTAACGGGTGCATATTAATCTTTTCTCAGCTACGTTTTTATTCAGAGACAGAATATATGAAGGCTCACAGTTTTCTTATCTCTGAAAAATCAGAATGCAGATCTAGACAGGATTGTCGAAGAAAGACAGCCAAGTTGAATAATGCCTCGGAGCCAAAATTAAGGTTGTGGCGTAACGCGGATTACGCCGTCTAAAAAAGATGTAACTGTAGCGACTGCGATCAGCATTAAACTAAAGCATGTGTTTGTTTTCTGTTGCTTAATTGATAGACTACAATTAATATTTCAGATTGATTGATTCATTTTCTTTGTTGACAGAGTATTCTCATCACCATTTGTGTGGCCGCCTTTACTGTATGTGTGGTACTGTTCTTTGGAATATGGAAGTACAAATCAAAAGGTGAGTCACACCTTCTCAGGAGTTGAACCTGTGTCTCTAATTCATGTACTACTGATAGCTAGCTGGTTATTTATGCCAGCGAAGCTGGAAGGTATCTCGCAAACCAAATACTGACTTCCACTCAAGGCATGTTTATGCCGATAATACATGATAAAGAAATATTCTTTGTTATAAAACTGTGGGTACAGTTGGGGATGGTAGCTAGTTCACACAAAAGTTGAACATACTAACTTTTGACTGTTTTTTGATCAAATGCTGCTGCCGGGGTGGGGGGGGACTCTCTCACTTTGTCACTATTTCTTCCTCTTTGTATATTTGTGTCCAAAGGGTTCTCTCTCTCTCTCTCTCTCTCTCTCTCTCTCTCTCTCTCTCTCTCTCTCTCTCTCTCTCTCTCTCTCTCTCTCTCTCTCTCTCTCTCTCTCTCTCTCTCTCTCTCTCTTTTATTTATAATTATGATGGAGACACACATGCGGAAAATACTCACATTTTAATCACTTTTGCCACATAGTTAAAATCGGGACCAAAAAAACCTTATAATGTGCACTGTGCACTTTATTACAAAACTTTGTCAACATTTTCAAGAATTTCCATTCATAACAAGCTGGGTAACAAAAACCAATGTTCATATGTGACAAATCCGAGTAGTGAATGGGTAGAATGAGCTTCAGTGAAAAGTGGATTGTCAAAGTAAAGGCCAATCACGCTGTTTGTTTGATATACCGTAAAATCCCTAACAAACGCCCACCCCCCCCCCCCCCCCTCCGCACAGATTTTGGGTAAAAGGAAGGGGGTGGGCGTTTGCTAGGTGTACACCCCTTTGCAAAATAAAGTGTCATAACATTTTCAAGAGAGAAAAAAAGGTGATGCACGTTCAACCATGTGATGTATGCAGTTTTAAGGAAAAATAAACACACCGTTTGTTTACACAAATAAAGATCAACGTTCTTTGATAGAAAAAAAGAAGAAAAAAAGAACACAAGTGACCTTGATTCTTCTAATTCTCAGAATAACGTCTGCACAAACACAATTTCTTCTCTTGTTTGGAGATCTGTCCCCCGTTTCTTACAGGCGAGAAGAGGCAAGATTGGTGAATGGGGCGAGGAAGGTCTGTTTCTTGGGCAACTCACACCGCGAGGTACGCTAGGATTCTCGCCTCGAAGGCTAGGTAACTCTGGGCTTGTTCGCTTGGCGAGAAAACATGGTGGCCACGCAGCTGCAAGTCCGATTGGCTGTCCATGGCTGTTTACCGACCAGTGCAGATGACCTTTTCGATATCAACCAATGGTGTTTAATTCTTGCGTAGCTAGTCATCAAACCGTTTCATACACACTTTAGCCCCGCGAGCAGCTAGCCGAAAGAATATCTCGCCTGAAAGAAACACGTGTCAGGTAGGGTTGATGATCGTGGGCTCATTCTAGTCCTTCGAAGTCACTCAATAAAAGACGTCACTAAACGACGTCACTTAAAGACATGAAATAATGTTATCCTACCCCCCCCCCCCCCCAAAGGCGAACAATCGAACAGTGTGCACAAATCGTAAATAAAGGAGGCCGACTGTCTTAAAACAAATTTAAAACAAACAAGAGGCGAAGCCTTCAAGGCTCACGTAAGAAATCGACAAACAGTAACACAAACTCAATCGCTCTGTCACATATACTCACACACGGTAAGCATAGGTGACACGGTGCAAGAGTGCGAGACACTAGATCTAGATCTGTCTGTCTGTAGCCTACTTACGGGGACACGACTGCCAGATCGACACTGCGCAAACACTGGAAACACGCTGTGCAGATTAACCTGTAGGAAATTTCCTTGGTATCTTCTGTATCTATTTTTCTGGAGCTACGAAACCGAACAATGTGAAATCGTCTTCTCTGAATCGGCGAACTGCAGCTCGGTGATGACTGTATCTATACCACAATCCTTCACGCGATCTGACCTAACCTTGACCCCTGACCTGGTCTACATACCACACACGACACAAACCAGTCACCTGTGTTTACCCCCCCAAAACGATGGACTTAGTCTGTCGCTCACACAGAGCGTCTACTTCGTCTGTTTATGCTTCACACTGGAGGTCCTGGGCCGCCTGGTGTTCTGCTCGTGGATTGAACTCGGTTGCTCCTCGCTCCATGCAAGTTGCCAACCATCTTTCCTTCTTGTCCTCCCAGGGGGCTTCCGCTTCCTCTCTGAGGGTACGGAGATCAGCTATCTCAGCTACTCTTAAACAGATTGGACGTTCCATTATCGTCAGCGGAGTCATTGCGGCAGTCATTAAGGAGGCTAGATCTCGCTCTCCCACTCCTAAGTGGGATCTCTTCCTCGTGTTGGAATTCTTGCGTTCAGCCGAATTCGAACCTTTGAGCGACGCTAGCCTTTCCAATCTGACACGGAAAACTCTTTTTCTGTTACTGTTAGCAACAGCCCGTAGAGGTAGTGAAATTCATGCCCTCTCTGGAATTCCAGAGGATATCTCGTATGAGTCGGACGGCTCAGTCTTTTTGCGATTTCGCCCGGAGTTTCTGGCAAGGAATCAAGCTCCGGAAAAGCCTCTCCTCTGATTCTTTTCAAGCCCCTTACCAACGTTTTGGCTCCTGCGGATCCAGACTTGGTTAATTGCCCAGTTCATGCCCTTGGCTTTTACCTGGCTCATACTCAGCCGGTCAGGTCTAGCTCACAGAAGCTCTTATTCATCTCGCTCAACACAGCAAGAGAAAAAGACATCTCTAAGGTAACGTTGGCCCGGTGGGTGTCTTCCCTCATCAGACAAGCTTATGGGTGGAGCCACTTGAACAAAGGGGGGGGGGGGGGGGGTGGCACAGCCTGCCTTTCCCCTGGACTCGGCCCGAGCCCATGAGACAAGGGCTTGGGCATCATCTTTAGCCGTCTTGCGCTCTAAGAGGCTAGAAGAGGTGCTGTCCACAGCATTTTGGCGCTCTGAAGATGTTTTTATAAACTGTTATCTTCGGGACGTCTCGGCTGTCCGTCAGGATGGCTCTCATGGACTTCCTGCATTGATTGCAGCTGGCCAGTTTCTGGCAAGGATTTGAGAGTGAGTTTGAAATTTTTTCTTTCCCACCGCCTTGTTGAAGCTATCTGCTACAGTGGTCGCCGGTTAATATGACCACTTTGGGACCGGGATAAAATGGTCATAATAAGCGGCTGGTCATATTAACCGATGTTAGAGAAAACGACTTAAAAAAAATCGCAAAACGAAACATTTTTTTTGTAATTAATAATTGTAAGAAAATGTAACTCCTTCCTCACGCTGTCTTCATTCTTGAGAATGTTTGTCAAAAATCCTCTGTTGACGCCCAACTGTGCAGCACTCTCACGCATACTACAGGATGGTAGAGCTTTAAATTTGTCAATAAGTTCTAGCTTTTCCTCGGCTGTCCGATCTTGGCGTTTTCGTTTCGACATTGTTTCCTCTTGAATCAGACTGAAAGATTGGTTGGCTCGTGCTCTGTTTGCCAAAAAGAGAGAGAATAATGTTCGTGATCACTTTAGATTTATTCACGGGAAATGATGAAAAGATCGCACCCTTTTTTGCCTTTTTTATGACGCTCTGTCTCGGGGAAAAAAAGAGAGAGAATAATGATCGCGACATTGGAGATCACTGAGCACTGATCACTGATCACTTTAGTTTCATTCACGAAAAAGAAAGAAAATATCGCACGCCTTTTTGCCTTTTTCAAAAAATCGTATGTATTTTTTTCCCCCGAGTGATTTCAAACTGAAAAAGATGTGAACTTGTTGCCATTTTCTCGAAACAATGTGGCCATATTAAGCGGCGTTGTGGTCATATTAAGCGACTTTTTCTAATACATAACAAAGAAGGACAATTCCGGACCGGGTAAAATTGGTCATAATACGCGGCTGGTCATATTAACCGCGGTCATATTAACCGGCGACCACTGTATATGTGATTCGGAGTAAGAATATGTAATTTAATCGAAAATTTTAAAAGTAAATTTTCATTTGATTAATATACTTACCCGAATCACATAGTTTATGCCCTCCCACCTGCCCCGCGTATGGTTTTTACATTTAGTCAAGTTTTGACTAAATGTTTTAACATGGAGGGGGAATCGAGACGAGGGTCGTGGTGTATGTGTGTGTGTGTGTGTGTGTGTGTCTGTCTGTCTGTCTGTCTGTGCGTGTGTGTGTAGAGCGATTCAGAGTAAACTACTGGACCGATCTTTATGAAATTTTACCTGAGAGTTCCTGGGTATGATATCCCCGGACGTTTTTTTCATTTTTTCGATAAATGTCTTTGATGACGTCATATCCGGCTTTTTGTAAAAGTTGAGGCGGCACTGTCACACCCTCATTTTTCAATCAAATTGATTGACATTTTGGCCAAGCAATCTTCGACGAAGGCCGGACTTCGGTATTGCATTTCAGCTTGGAGGCTTACAAATTAATTGATGACTTTGGTCATTAAAAATCTGAAAATTGTAATTAAAATTATTTTTTTATAAAATGATCCAAAATTACGTTCATCTTATTCTTCATCATTTTCTGATTCCAAAAACATTTAAATATGTTATATTCGGATTAAAAACAAGCTCTGAAAATTAAAAGTATAAAAATTATGATTAAAATAAAATTTCCGAAATCGATTTAAAGACAATTTCATCTTTTTTCTTGTCGGTTCCTGATTCCAAAAACATATAGATATGATATGTTTGGATTAAAAACACGCTCAGAAAGTTAAAACGAAGAGAGGCACAGAAAAGCGTGCTATGCAGCACAGCGAAACCACTACCGCACTAAACAGGCTCGTTAATTTCACTGCCTTTTGCACGAGCGGCGGACTACGGTCACTGTGAAAAAATGCAGTGCGTTTAGTTTCATTCTGTGAGTTCCACAGCTTGACTAAATGTAGTAATTTCGCCTTACGCGACTTGTTTAGTTTCTTTAAAGCATGACGTAGTACACACCAATTGGAGGTAACTCCCAGAGTATGTGCTCATTACCATGGCTATTTTTAGCCCTTTTGGTGATGGGGTTGCTTCCCTTTAAAAATGTTAGACGGGTAATCGTTTTCAGACCTTAGCATCTCAGACTGTGTCAATGCTATATGTGATTCGGGTAAGTATATTAACCGCTTGCCTGCCTTAGGACGGGTATACCCGTCCTGCGCTTGTGCAGCCGCAGCGCCTTAGGACGGGTTTACCCGTCTTGACGGTTCCGGGATTTTCCAGAAGTGCGATGTCACTGCTGACACAAAAATAGCAGCCAATGGCTTGGTAGGATACCTCATTCTCATGAATAAACATAAATGGTGACGCGGTTTTGCGTCTGAAGGCTATTTTCGGCCTTGGCGACAGGATAGGGGAGAGAAATCTCGACTCGTCAAAATGGCAAATGGTGACAGTCGACCGGGCCACGGTAGGGAAAAACAAAGCCGGACTGACGCTACAGGCGGTGCAAATGACTATGGATACTGACAGGGGAAGGGGGAGATCTTCTTTCGGACAATTCGTTGCAAACAGGTAGATGATAGTGATTATAATCCTTTCTTGGAGCGAGCAAAACAGCCACCTGTGTTTGATCCACAGGCACCGGAAGATGCGCCGGACTGATTTTTCAAAAGTTCATATTTAAACATCATTATAAGCCAAACTAATTATTATTTCCATGATTAGACACTAAAAACAGATTCTTGGTTCAATTTCCCTTAAAAATAAAGGTTTTACTTACCTACCTACTGCCAGTTTGGAACTAGAATATTTTGTGAATTATTACACCCCGAACTCCAATATTCCCTGGCAGTCAGGAATGCACATACGCAAGTTTTGATTGGCAGCGGGTTAATCAAATGAAAATTTACTTTTAAAATTTTTGATTATCACAAGTTGTTTGACTGGTACGCAGGCGGTCTCTTTGATGCTCACCTCACGGAATTTAAAAAAACGACTACTGGTATTTAAGATGGAGGTGAGTTCTTGTCACGTTTTGTTCCCCATGATTTTTTCCTATTTTTGAGTCACTTGAGAAAAAGTGACTCTATGTAATCGGTCAGTGTTAGTCTGTCTGGCCGGCCGTCCGGCCGGCCGTCCGTAGACACCACCTTAACGTTGGACTTTTCTCGGAAACTATCAAAGCGATCGGGCTCATATTTTGTTTAGTCGTGACCTCCAATGACCTCTACACTTTAACGATGGTTTCGTTGACCTTTGACCTTTTTCAAGGTCACAGGTCAGCGTCAAAGGAAAAATTAGACATTTTATATCTTTGACAAAGTTCATCGGATGTGATTGAAACTTTGTAGGATTATTCTTTACATCAAAGTATTTACATCTGTAGCCTTTTACGAACGTTATCAGAAAAACAAGGGAGATAACTAGCCTTTTCTGTTCGGCAACACACAACTTAACGTTGGGCTTTTCTCGGAAACTATAAAAGTGACCGGGCTCAAATTTTATGTGAACGTGACTCATTGTGTTGTGAATAGCAATTTCTTCCTGTCCATCTGATGCCTCATATAATATTCAGAACTGCGAAAGTGACTCGTTCGAGCGTTTGCTCTTCTTGTTTATTTTATTTTCGTATTTCATACGCGAATTAGGCGCTTCGTTATACAAGGCGCAGGGGTCAAACTCGAGGAAAAAAGTCGCGCCTTATGACCCGGAAAATACGGTACTTTTAAATGTGAACAATAGTCAAAGCAGTAGTTGGTTGTGACGATTCTGTCAGTCGTGGTGTTATTAACAAACGGACATACTACAGTCTCTTACCTTCACGTGTTCGTGTGGCCATTTTTGGAACTGAAAGTGAGGCTCTCCTTACATCCGGCATGTTCCGGTTAATGCAAAAGCTAAGATCGGACCAGCTACGCATTGTGTTGTGGAAAAATCGGTGAATCTTTGGTTGTGACGTTCGGACAAACTATCGGCCATGGCACACATTTTTTCAAAATACCGGTGATGTTCAAACTTTCCAATATGCAGTATATAGTTTTATCGTTATTACTGTTGTTTATAAAGGAAAACATGTTTAAACTTGTCCAGGAAGCGATCAGGTGAAAACAAAAAAAGATAAATGGGAAACACATCGGTGGGACATACGCGAGTCACAACCGACTGACTGATTCTTTTGGGTCAAAATCATCTGAATTTACAACAGCTTAACCATAATGTTGACTGAGGTGTATTTTTCAAACCTCAGTTGTGTGGTTACTTGCTAAAAATTAGTGCTTATGATTTTGGATTATTTTTTTTTTATCAACAAAGTGGGTGAACACAACAGACACGTTCTCAGGAGGAAAACAAAGAGAATAATTTATACATTTTTTGTTGTTGTTAAATAACATCCAGATTCACAGACATCAACATGTTGTCATATGTATCTCTCATGGGTATATTCAAAACAACAAACGAACACAAAAATAGTAAAGCTTTTGTGAAAACATTTTATTTTCTTTGCAAATGCACAAGGGTATACCAAACGACCTTTTGTCACAGGCTCAGAGGTTTTACGGTATATATATATATATATATATATATATAAAACATAAGAAATTGTGAAAGAAACAATTGAAAGTCAGCAGAGACTTTCTTCCGAGATTTGTTAAAATCTCTTAGCAGAGAAAGAGAGAGAAATAAGTATCCCTTCACAGACAGCCTATTGGGAGCATCAAACCCTCCTCAAGGGGGACCGAGATTTACAGAGCAAAGTCCCTTTGTGGGGGACGTATCGCAAGGTAATCTAGTCCTGAGGAGGACCATTGTATTTGTACCTAGACCAGACACGTGTTTCGACACTATTGTGTCTCATCAGTGGTCAGGTGGTACTGATGGCGAGAGTAGTCAACCCATGGTATCCAACTAAGAAGCAAACCATTCGCTGAATGGTAGCTTCTGTTGGCATGGGAGACTACCCTCATCTGACAACCCCATATATACATGTGTGGAACCATCGTGGCTTTGGATTCGTGATCCCGAGGTCAATGATTCTAAATATTCACTCTCTCACACAAACACGCGCACACACACACACACGCACACACACACACACACACACACACACACACACACACACACACACACACACACACACATACACACACACACACACACACACACACACACACACACACACACACACACACACACACACTCTCTCTGACACGCACACAATAATAAACAAACACGAACACACCCTAAAGACACCTTTCAAAGAAATATTTTCTTGAATTTGTGGGAGAGTTATAAAGATGTTGTTACTATATTTTAAATTAAAATGCACAGTTGATGAGTATTATTCACCACCAAGGCCAAGCACAGGGAAAAAAATAGACAAGCAGAACCTCAATCTTTTTGTATCCTGATTGTAATCTATTTGTCTGTATCTATTAACTGCTTGGTACATGATGTGATTTGCCAATTTGCATGGTCATGACCTCAACCTGTCTTGTTTCCCCAGTCCTCCCAAGTCAGAACGAGGAGGTCCCTCAACCAACATATCGCTTCAGAAAGAGGGACAAAGTCATCTTCTATGGGCGCAAAATGCTCAGAAAGGTAATGCATACTTTTGACTGAAGATTTATCAAAATAGACTTTTTTTGTTGTGGGGGGGGGGGGGGAGGGGGGAGGGGGGGGGGGGGTAGGTGTCTTTAAAGATATTCCACTGTTATACATGTGAGTTGAATTTCCAGGAAGCAATGATATGTTTACCTTCTTTACTTTGAGTACTTAATCTCTAATTAATTTAGATGGCTCTGGATGCATTGACTTATTTCTCTGTTTCTCTTGTACTTTATACTAGTCCCATTTATTTTGAGTGGTGGGTGGTCGTTGCAGGTTCGGAGCTTTACGCGCAATACAATGGGTGTGGGTCCTTCAGGATTGGGACGGAGGAAGTCTGCACAACGACTCATGCTGTCCAAATTCAGAAAGTAGGTCACTTCTCTGGTGTTTAGTTGTCTTTTTGTTTCTTTTTACATTTAGTCAAGTTTTGACTAAATGTTTTAACGTAGAGGGGGGAATCGAGACGAGGGTGTGGTGTATGTGTGTGTGTGTGTAGAGCGATTGAGAGTAAACTACTGGACCGATCTTTATGCAATTTGACATGAGAGTTCCTGGGTATGACATCCCCGGACGTTTTTTTCATTTTTTCGATAAATGTCTGATGACGTCATATCCGGCTTTTTGTAAAAGTTGAGGCGGCACTGTCACACCCTCATTTTTCAATCAAATTGATTGAAATTTTGGCCAAGCAATCTTCGACGAAGGCCGGGGTTTGGTATTGCATTTCAGCTTGGTGGCTTAAAAATTAATTAATGACTTTGGTCATTAAAAATCTGAAAATTGTAATTAAAATTATTTTTTTATAAAACGATCCAAATGTACGTTCATCTTATTCTTCATCATTTTCTGATTCCAAAAACATATAAATATGTTATATTCGGATTAAAAACAAGCTCTGAAAATTAAATATATAAAAATTATTATCAAAATCAAATTTCCGAAATCGATTTAAAAACACTTTCATCTTATTCCTTGTCGGTTCCTGATTCCAAAAACATATAGATATGATTTGTTTGGATTAAAAACACGCTCAGAAAGTTAAAACGAAGAGAGGTACAGAAAAGCATGCTATGCAGCACAGCGAAACCACTACAGCGCTGAACAGGCTCGTCAGTTACACTCCGTTTTGCACAAGCGGTGGACTACGATCATTGTGAAAAAATGCAGTGCGTTCAGTTTCATTCTGTGAGTTCGACTGAGCTTGACTAAATGTTGTATTTTCGCCTTACGCGACTTGTTTGTCATTGTTGTTTAATCTGCTTAAAATGTTTTTAAGTTACCAGATTTGTTACAAGTTAGTCATGGTGGATTGTTTGTGTGAAAGTGTTACTGATGGTGTCAGTTTATTGAATGGCTTATATATTATGTGTGATGGTTTGTGTCAGTAACTGAATGGATGACTGGACATATCCCTTCTCCAGACCTCTGTGTTCAGTTTTATCTGCTGCTTAAACACATTTTGGACTTGTGCTACTCTCATTCTTTAATGTATGAGTGTCTGTTTGTAGTTGATTTTATTTTCTGTTATCACAATGGAGAAAACGTATAGTAAGGTCAAAGCTGCTCTGAAATGTTGAACTAGCTCTTGGTATAAACCCTGACTATATTCTGTGTAGCATGTGCAGCTATATAACTCTTATTTGTGAGTGACTGAGAAAAATATAGGACTCAAGGTAGACCTACACAAAAATAAGCAGGGATGCAGCAACAGGCATACAGGCGTGTGAGTAGCAGTAACCACATCACTGTAATAAAGCATTTATTAAAGATACCTTCCTTCCTATGTAGACCATCTTGTAAAACATCATTGGTCCATCCAGGCATTTACCTGGGGTTATAAGCACATCCTTCCTTTGTGGAAACATGTATTACAAAAATATACAGCTTCAGGCTGCTTTCTATGCAGATTGTGACATTTTCGTTAAATTATTTCTGTAACCGCATGATCATTGTCAATCTGCGAAAAAAAATGTCACACAAAAGTAGCACTGTGCACAGGAAGCAACCAGGCGGTAGAGTTTTTGGCATGCGTCCTATTGGCGGTAGTGTACGTCATCATTTGCTATTTTTAATGGCATTAGCAGACTTGTGATTGAAAGTTGGTACTGTTGCCTCTGCCCCTCAGTCACAGGGACAGTCTGACGAGGGTGTCGAAAGAAGTGGAGGAGAGGTTGCACGACCTTGTAGAAGGCATGACTGGGTATCTCTTGTTTGTTATCTCACGTCTGGTCTTGACGTTGCCTGCTGTGATCTCACTGTGTGCTGCTGATGGAGAAAGAAGTGGAGGAGAGGTTGCACGACCTTGTAGAAGGCATGACTGGGTATCTCTTGTTTGTTATCTCACGTCTGGTCTTGACGTTGCCTGCTGTGATCTCACTGTGTGCTGCTGATGGAGAAAGGGCTGTGTAACTCTCAGTTTCATCCCTTTGTCACCACACAAAAAAAGACTCTTAATTCTTGTCTTGTGTTGCGATCTCATTTTGTGCTCCTGACGAGAAAGAGTCTGATAAATCTCAGTCTCATCCATTTGTCACCACACAAAAAAGACTCTTAATTCTTGGCTTGGGTTCTGATTTTATGCTCCTGAAGAGAAAGAGCCTTATACTACATGTATTAGAGTTGTTCTTCAGTACTGGTGACAGAAAGGGGGAAAAGTGGTCAAAATTCAAATCTCTAGTTTTGTTTTTGAAATATTGCTTTTCATAAAGCAGAAATACTGTAGTATCTGTTGTACATAAGAAAAAATCACTGGTTCACATGGTTCCTACATAATCTAACTTTTAAAGGTGGTTCTTGTGTGTCTGTCACTCTGTGTGTATGTTTGTATGATGACGATAGGACCCGAAACGGCTGCACGGACTGAGACAGGAATTGCAGAGAATGTTCTTTGCCACTCGAGTCGTGTCATAGGGTACTTTTGGAATAGCAAATTTGAAAGGATTCTTCAAAAAACGGCGGAAAATATTATATACCCTGTGACCTATCGAGGATCCTCCCCGTCTGGGCTGTCGAAACATGGTCTTGTTAAAAGACATTTTCAAATGCGGTTAACGGGGAGATACACTCGAAGCACATTTAGCGAAGTTATGTTGCCAAATCATCAAAGATCAACATTTCACTACACGGATCGATGCACACAGTCGAAATAGATGTGACTTTCACACGACCGAAGACTACTTACCGTACTAGCAGACTAGCAGACGACAAGATCTAAATATTTAGATCAGTGAGAGCAATCCGTTGAAGAACAGTTACTCCGCTTATTCGTCTTCAGTTAAGCTTATTTCCCCTGCCATAAGTTTCCTTGCAGATCTGCAGTCGCGTAGTGAAATGAACTAGTGTCATCGGAAGATTCTTCTCAGTCAATGATCAAAGCACAGTAAGTTCTATGCTGACAAAAGTCACTTTCGGACAACACGACGATTGACTTAATTTATGAGCCCAAAGGTAACAATATCGACAAGAATGTACGCATTTGACATTAAATGAAACATTCATAGACAGTTTCCAACTCACCAGATCTGCCAAAGAGCCGTCTTTCGTGAAAAAAAACGATGATTTTAATCAGACAGGTATTTGAAACAAGTCTTGGTCACCTGCGTTATTCCTTCCGAGGCGACGTGACGGCGCCACATTTGTTTGTTTATGGCTGTTTATCGCGAAACAACAGAGTTGAAATTTGTGTGTAAAATACCACAAATGTGTGGTGAATCAGTTCGTCATCTGCGTTTCGATGGTAATTCAGTCAGATTGGAGTTACTTTGAATCGAAGGCGAGGGTAACCTGCGTTATTTGTGTGACGGCGTTAACAAATTTGATTGCAATATTTTATACAGAAAGTAAATTTCAATGATTCTGGCTCAGACTTGTAGATATGTTATGCAGTGTTTTGGCAGTGTATCTGCTTTTCTGCTATGAAGCTCATTTGGAGTGATACGCTGATCGAAGTGGGGTACCCTATGTGGGACATCAGCCGTATGCAGATTACGCCTCAGAACACTCTCGCATTTCACAAAGACAACAATAATTTGCAACATTTCAAGAACTGCATCAGTTTTATTAGATACTATTTCAACAAAAACAGCACAAACACGACTATTATCAACAACACAGAACGGGAGGTAAGTCTTCAAAGACGCACCAAGTGTGCGTTCCCATTTTTGGACGCCATTTTTGCTAGCATTTCTTTATTCTTGGCTTGTGTTGTGATCTCACTTTTTGCTCACAGAGAGAAAATGGCTAATGTAATACTCAGCAAATTGTCCCCAAAAGACTAATGACTCTTAATTCTTGTCTTGTGTTGTGTTTGGCACTGTATTCGGTTGTGCAAGATCCACACCACAAATTATTTTACCAAATGAAGTGACCAAAAGTAATCACAAGTAACAAGACATTTGTTTGCTTACAGTGTTTGTGTGTGTGTGGATGGGGGGAAGGGGGTGGTTTTGCTCAAGTATTTAGTGAATGCAAATGTTCGTAGATTTGATGTGATTTGTACTTCATGCGGAGAATTTTTGCTGCTAGATTAGAATTGAGACAGGGGGATTTTTTCTATTGAGTGTGAGTGGCACTGCGCATTGTATGAGCTCTAGGTTGACTCACCTTGCACACAGTTAATGCTTTGAGTTTGACATGAGTGTTGATTGTTAGGAAGATTGCCATTGAGCTGTTGTGGTAGAACAGTTCCAACACTCTTATCTTCTTTGTTTTCTTTGTTTTAATCCTAACCCCGAATCATCATTATTAATTTGGTCCTTTAAGAATGTCCTGAATCTGTTGCATCTGTCTCCTTCATCCTTTAGTCAGTCTCACATACATAGTCATTTCTGTCGGGTTGGTGTTACTTTCCATCACTCATGTTTCTGTCTTGTTGATTTCTTTGCATACCATCGCTGGCTCTCTCATGCATCTTCATTCTTGTTTGGTGAATTAGCACTCGCTCTCTTTACTTTGGGCGTGCGGGAATCTCACCTGTAATTGAAAGCTAGCTGCTGATACTCATCCTGAAAAGAAATGTTGAATTACTTTTGTCTTTTGTTACAATAAGTTTTCAGCTTAGTTGGAGTTGAAGCTGTCCCATGCAATGAGTAAGCCCTTGAATATAATATATTATGCCGATGCGCACATGCGTTAGTGAGACACTGCAAACAGTCATAATGATGAGAATTTGCCGTTCAAAACCAAAGAAAAAACCCTTAATGAGAAGATTACCGTATTTTCAGGACTAGAGGGCGCTTCGTTGTAAAAGGCTCAACCCCATTTTTGAGGTTAAAATGAGAAAAATCCAACCAGTGCAAGTCAAAGGAAATTGACAGTTTAAAAATAAATATTACAGTGGAACCTCTCTGTTGAGACCTCCAACAATCTGAGAGAATCGGGTCTTGAAAAGGAGGTAGTCTTGAAATGGGGGTACATTTACACAGGTTATCAACAGAAAATGTGATAAAGTAAGGTGTTAAAAGGGAGGAAGTCTTAAACTGGGGGGTGTTAAAAGGGGGGTTCCACTGTACATGTATTGCAAACCAAAAACTATTTTTATTTGCAGAATATTTCATCTCATTTAATTTGCATCTTTGATACATATATAATAACTAAACTTTTTGTTTTGTTTTTCCCTACATGAGACTGCTGTGATCAAAAACATTACACAGGAGTAAATAAGAAATGTATGCTTTGGAATCACAACAATGATTATGTTCAGACTGCTGATGTAAATTGTATGGTCGTGACATTTCTTTTTTGCTCTTAATTGATCTGTTTCCTTTTGTGTTGAAAGATCTGGTTATCATAACCTCTTCTCTCATCCTTCAATCACTTGACTGTTACAGATTTCTGAACAAGCGAGATAACAGTTTACCTCAGCTGAAGAAAAAGGCGCCACCGTCCAAGTTCCTGGAGGCTGACTGGTCGGACTTTGAAGAGGCTGACCCACGCCTCCCACCAGAGATTTTCTACCTGCTGCGTAGTGTCAGGTAAGTTTCCATAGCTACTGCTGCTCATCTCCCATTCCCAGGCTGTGTCTGGGTTTTGTACCTTGGTTTTTTTTCCTCACTTTGTCATTTTGCCTCGACCTGAAATCAGGAGGAGGCACACTGGGTGCACATGATGTCCATTCCCTGGTCTTTGTGTCAAGGGATTCAGATCATACAGCCCACAAGGAGAGCAATGGATTCTTTCAATTCTTGAGCTTGGTGTTCTTTGCAGTGGGCAGTGCTTGCATTGCGTCCGCCCAGTGAGCGGGAGGTCGTGGGTTCGAACCCCGGCTGGGTCATACCTAAGACTTTAAAATTGGCAATCTAGTGGCTGCTCCGCCTGGCATTATGGGTTTAGTGCTAGGACTGGTTGTTCCGGTGTCAGAATAATGTGACTGGGCGAGACATGAAGCCTGTGCTGCGACTTCTGTCTTGTGTGTGGCGCACGTTATATGTCAAAGCAGCACCGCCCTGATATGGCCCTTCGTGGTCGGCTGGGCGTTAACACTTTCGCGACGGGACGCTAATAAATCAGTAACAGCGCTGACACGCCCATGGACGGGACGCGCATTTTTCAGTATCAGTCATACAAGGTACAAGACTCGTGATTGCTTCCCGGTTTTTGAAGATTGCAATAAATTGAGTTGTTTCCCTTGATACACGTGGTTTCCTCTTCCGGCTTGATCAAATTAGTGCAGATTTGCGTGGTGTTTTCGAACCAAAAAAATGAATCGAAGGCGAGCCTTGTCACGGGAGGAGATTCTCCGGATGTTGGATCTTGAGGATCCTGTAGATCATGATACATCGTGTCGTTTTCGCCTCAAGAAAGCGATAATAGCAGTGATATTGAGGAAGAAACAGTCCTGTTGTTGCTAGTACGAGTCGGCAAACTACACGTGGTAGGGGGTGATACTGCTAGACGAACATGTATCTCGGAATCGTGTAGGAGCTAGGGGGCGTGGCAGCACTGATAACAATGGATGGCTGGAGCCTCCTAATCCTTTTGGAAATGTTCATGGGTGTACAGTTGGTACTTTGTTGTGAAAATGTGACTTATATTCAATATGGATTACCTAGACATCATTTGGTGAGTGTCACAGTTTTGTTTCATTTGAGTCAGGATGCTGTGAGTGAATGCGTGATTTGCTTGTTTTTTTCTTTGTACTGTCTCCTTATTTCTGTGTACAATGTTAACAATATTTCAGCTAATTCATAGGTTTTACACCTTGTTTGGTTATAACATTATTTATAATACTTTCTGTTAAAAAATAACTTTTAAAAAAAGCAGTGGAAAATAAAACACACACAAAAAAACGTTAAAAAACACAAATTATCCCCCTTTCACCCCCCCTTTGCTAAAACAAATCGCGTGACAAACTTATAAATAGCACGACTGAACTGGGCATCCATTTTTGAATTAGTACACAAAATTTGGTGGTGATTGGACTTAATTCAAGCTTGCTAGACAGATTTCTTTACAGTTACTGTTTTTTGGGAAGTTTCTTGGTGGCAAGCTTGGGCAGGCAGGACGTTAACGCCGTGGCAGTGCTAGTCACAATAGTGTTAAGCAAACAAACAAACAAAAAAGTGCTTGCATTCAAAGAAAAATGGATAAACCTCCGTACGAAATGGCATAATTAGCATAGCTGCTAAAGCTTGGTGGTGAGATGCCAACGCCAGCAGCTGACCAACGTGTTTTCTTCCATTGCGCAGAGTGTTCGGTCACCTGGAGAAACCCTTCTTCCTGGAACTGTGCAAGTTCATGGAGTCTGTGAAAGTGCGTGGAGGGGATTACCTCTTCAACGTCGGGGATGAGGATAACTACATCTACGTTGTACAGAGCGGACTGGTTGAAGTTTTCATCAAGGAAAAGGTATTTTCTGTCTTTGGGGAGATTTGAACATAGAACTTTACTTTTTTTTTCTTTCTCTTCTTTATCTGTGCGATGAGGATATTTTGGCCCAGAAATGTCTGTTGTGCTGCACCGACTTCATACAGAGCTGCCAACTCTTACGCTTTCAACGTAGCATGCTACGTTTTAAGACGTATTGCTGCGCTGTTACGCCAAACTTAGAATTGTTAAGCACAAACAAATAATCACAAGCATGCAACAGTTCAATCAATCAATCAATCAATATGAGGCTTATATCGCGCGTATTCCGTGGGTACAGTTCTAAGCGCAGGGATTTATTTTTTTATTTTTTTATTTTTATTTTTTTAAATTTTTTTAATTTTGTACAATTTATATTGCGCACATATTCAAGGCGCAGGGATTTATTTCTGCCATGTGAGATGGAATTTTTTTTACACAATACATCACGCATTCACATCGGCCAGCAGATCGCAGCCATTTCGGCGCATATCCTACTTTTCACGGCCTATTATTCCAAGTCACACGGGTATTTTGGTGGACATTTTTATCTATGCCTATACAATTTTGCCAGGAAAGACCCTTTTGTCAATCGTGGGATCTTTAACGTGCACACCCCAATGTAGTGTACACAAAGGGACCTCGGTTTTTCGTCTCATCCGAAAGACTACAGTTTACCCTTTCTTGTGAATCCTGGTACTCATTTCTGATTCTCACTCTGTGTAGGTGTCAGAATTTGTGTCAAAAGACATAGTCCACACTTATAAGTGACGCTGCAGTCAATACACTTGTTAACAATTATGTATAAATACCCCAGATGTGGATGTGCCAATACATTTTACACATTGCTGCACTAAAACACTGTTTGCTGAAAATTCCCCCCAAAATGTAAATTGCTACACTTGAGTTTTCATAAGGGTTGGCACAGGGTATTTAGAAAATTACTTGTGTGCTTGTAAGAAAGCTGGGTTAGAAAGGGAATTGTGTTACACTCTGCTTTTTAGATAGGGAATTATCAGCAAGATTCTAAGGCATGTGTGGTACTTGTATTGGACAGAGACTGGTACAATCAGGACTTAGCTGAAACAGGGTGACTAATGTCTGTAAAGGCTGCCCAGAACACTTGTATACTGTGTGATTATGAATGGACAGAATATCCACAACAGCTGTCAGGCGAAATGTAGTTTTCTTTTTCGTGGTGTTGAATATGATAATGGGTAGGATGGTAAATGATGGGGACACTGTTGGCTGAAGTTGTCAGGGAGGACATACTGTTTGATTGTTTGTTCAACATGACGATGGAAAAGGCTGAACAGGGTAGTGGACTAAAGTGACATGAATGACAGGCTATGTTTGATGTGTTGCTTGTGGCCAGGATGCAGAGGAACTGACTATTAGGGTTTAACGTCCTCTTAGACCAACTGGTCTATATTGGGACAGGTATTGGTAATACGTTGAAGATATGGTGTGATACTTTGATTCGAACAAGCCCGCTGTGGCAGTCTTCTTCGACACACCAGCATTGGGTTTGTCTCGTCAAAGTATCGAAATACGATCATAATAATCGGAGACGAGAGATGATGCATGCGTGTCTTCGTGTTTTCCAAGCCCTGAGACTTTCGCTGTGAACGTGGGATCTTTTTTTTTGCAGAGGAACGTGAATGACAGGCTATGAAGAAAGACTGATGTTTGATGTGTTGCTTGTGGTCAGGATGCAGAGGAACGTGAATGACAGACTATGAAGAAAGACTGATGTTTGATGTGCTGCTTGTGGTCAGGATGCAGAGGAACGTGAATGACAGGCTATGAAGAAAGACTGATGTTTGATATGCTGCTTGTGGTCAGGATGCAGAGGAACGCCTGGTGAAGGTGGTCAGTACAGGGGACAGTATCCACAGTCTGCTCAGTATTCTGGACGTCTTGACCGTGAGTAGTGGTCCTTGCTTCTTGTCCTAACAGTGCTTTTGTTGCCAGACTTATTTCTGTTACACCTGCACATGCAAGCATGCATTGATAGACAAACACACAGTCTTGCACATGCACACATATACACTCACTGAGAGGGAGATGGTAAACAGAAAAGCAGACATGAGGATTTTCTCTGTGTATGTTCGCGAATTTGTTTGAACTAGTTAGGGTAAAGTATATGATCAGAAACTGTCTGATGAAAATGTGCAGGAATAAGCCCACAGCTACACCTAAACAGGATCCTATCAGAGGAAGTGAGTCACATTTGCAGAATCGTTCATCCTAATCGTCATGGTTGATAAGATTTGTCATGTGTTGGACTGTGTAAGACATTAGGGCCATGTTTTGTCCATGTTTTGTAGAAGTGAATGTCCCTCTTAATGCAGCAGGCACATGTTTGTGTGCAGGGCCAGCCCGCTCCCTTCAAAACTGTGTCAGCAAAGGCTGTGCTCGACTCCACCATCCTCAAGTAGGAAAACTGGGAATTGTTGTGTATCACTGTGGAACCCCCACCCTCAACCGCCATGTTAACACACACACACACACACACAAACACACACACAAACACACACACACACAAACACACACACACACAAACACACACACACACAAACACACACAAACACACACACACAAACACACACACACACACAAACACACACACACACACACACAAACACACACACACACAAACACACACACACACACACACACACACACAAACACACACACACCTTGGGGGGGGGGGGGGGGGTCCACTGTACTTGTATCTTTAGCTGGTGATTTTAGACATGTATATGGTGGTCCATGCAAAGTGAGACACTTCTGATGAGAGGACATCTCCCGGTAGGCTTAGGGGATGGGACAGAAAGTAATACAAAGTTTGTGTTGAAGTTGGAACAGTTGCATGAATAATATGAGTCAAAGATTAGTACGACAACACTTTAAACCAGAGTGCATTCTGTTAAAACTCAGTTCATTGGCTATCAAATTGGATTATTAATACTATACATTTATCAGTAGGCCTCAGAAAGAAAGAAAGAAGTGTGGATGTACATGCTGGTGATTGTTTCATGTATTTGTTGCCAGGTTGCCAGCCAGCGCTTTCACCTCCATGTTTGATCGGTTTAATGAATCTGTGGTCAGAATGGTACAGGTGAGTGATATTATGTCAGTAATAAACACATATAGATTCATCCCTTATGATCAACTCAAATACATTCTTATAACGCAGTTATTTGCCACCTCAATGTACTTGTTAATTTTGATAGTGGTAAATGATATGCCTCATTTGTCACTCTTTGTCCAGCAAAACAAACTCATGCTGAAGAATGCTTGATGTACCTGTTCATGGTATAGCTCTTTCTTGAGAACTGCAAACAAGTTGATGTGTGACTGTATCATACCCCTGACTGGTATTCAGAAAGTTAAATTTACTTCAGTTTCACTGATGGTCTTGATATAGTGATGTTTAGTTGATTCAATGACATGGGTGCTAAAAACCAGATTTTTTAGCTCGTCCGCTTGGTCATTGATCCAGCAAAAGTCACTGCTCATCTAGAATTCGTAGTTGTTTTGTCTGTGATACTTTCACATGGAACTAAACTGGAGTACAGAAAGAAATGCAGTGTGCAAACTGAAAAGAAAATTGCAAAAGTAATCCAGCAGTCTGGTAAACAGAAAGCTTGATGTTTTATAGATACCTTTTTCTTGTGTCAGTGATCAAGTACACCATCACAGATCTGTCCAGGAATAAGAGCATGCTTTCACTTGGACATGCACGTACCAACAAATCAGCAGCCTGCATGCTTTCCGTGCTGTGGAGACATGGTTTTGCTGAATTAATTCCGCAGCTTGACATAGGTGTCAGTTATGAAATGAGAGAATAAGCCCACTCTGCACTGAAAGCAGTCAGGCGGCACCATTTTGGTGTGTGGCCAAGTGGAAAGATGAGTTTCTCCCAGGTGAAAGCCTAGCTGGACCTGTCTATAGTGATTTACATTTAAGATCTACATGAAAGGAAGGCACCTTTAAGTGAGATTTTTCAGTCATCAGTAATGACAATGTCTTGCTGTTATCAGTCTGTACTGAATGAGTGGATTGGGTGTATGTGTGCAGATCATCATGATTCGCCTGCAGAGAGTAACCTTCATGGCTCTGCACAACTACCTGGGCCTGACCAACGAACTCATGAGTGGGGTGCGTAGTACAGTGGTACCTCCCTTTACGACCCCTCTCTTTTACGGGTCCCTCAATATTACGACCGACTTTTCTCTGACGGATTTTTTCTCCTTCTTTGTCTTAGTATTTCTCACCTCCATATTACGTCCCCCTCTTTAATACGACATACGACCGTCCATACGTGGACTTATAACGACTTTTCCCAAAATTATCACAGGTTTGGTTTACTCTAACTTATATCTCCAGTCGAGTGAATAAGCGATACGGACACAAACACGTGCTGAAATCCTGTCCGTGTACAACATCACTTCGGCACGCAAACGGCTGAAGCCATGGTTTTTCGTTTCTATTTCAGTTCATTACTTTATTTTGAATAGATAAAGGTCATTCGCAAGATGTCTGCTTCATTTTGCAACGAACTATGCAGGAACTCCTACCTTTTAAACACGCAAAGTTACAGAAACGTTATGAAAGTAATCTGAACATCGAACCAAAACCGAAAGTTGTGGTGACGTCATGAAATTTTGCGATGTACGTATGCAAAGCGCGTGTAAATATTTTCAGTCTAGCTAACAATGGCGGCCGACGAAGATGGGTTTTGAAATCTGGAACTATTCTTGGTTTTCCCCGATCCGTGACCGAATGACGCGATATACAACCACGCGTTCATTTGAATCAATACATTCTCCTCAGAATCCCGTCAGTGAAGTTTGAAGGTGAGCAGTGGAGTGTCCTAAATTACTCAACTCTGTGGACAGTCCGTAGTGCAGTTGTCCCTTGAATGAGTGAGTCAAGTTTCATCGTGAAAACTATATATACTGACACTTATTTTCCACAGATATAGACTGGCTGTTCTCTTTTTTGTTTGACTGGTTGCATGTGCCTGTGAGTGTGATCCTCCATAATACGACCCCTCCATAATACGACCGAATTTGACTAACATTTTCAAAGTCGTTATATAGAGGTACCACTGTATGTGCTTTTTACATTGTACCCTTCGCATCACTGTTCCTCACGCTGTCTCTGATTTCTGTTGTTGCTTGCTTGTAGGTATACTCTGATGAAATTAACAAAAAAGGGTGTGGGCTTGCACTTCTCTAAATGTATGTTGAGGCTTTATTCCTCTTCTCTAAAACTTTATAAAGTACATTTGTATCTACCTGTCAGTCAGAAAGCTGAAATGGCATAACCCGGAAGCCCTAAATTTACACTGTGTGCAGTCAGCATGATCTCATGTGAATGAAATGACATTTGATATTTTATGGGGATCAAGAGTGCAGCCAAGAAGAAAAGTTAGGTGTTGAACAAAGGCCACCCTCTGTTCTGTTTGGGGTTGACAGGAATAAGTTGTGAAGCAGACTGCTAAGTTGTTCCAAGGTGAACCAGTACTCTGTTGAACAGATTTTGTGTTTTGTGAAGAATATAAGAATAACAAACAAGGTAAGTTTATGTGTATTGAATGTTTAACTGACAAAACGAAACATTCAGTAAAACCTGAATCTGTTGATCTTTATAGCCAAACAAAATACACGACAGAGACACAATTATGATGATTATGATATGGAACAGCAAGCAGCCTGCCTGTTTCAGATTTGATTGTGAGGACTATACATTTGTTTGCACTGTCGATGGTGTTTGTGTTGTGTAGGTTCCAGAACACGATGGAAAGACTCTACACATCCACTCCCTGAGTCGCAGCACACTGCCATCCTCCCCACAGAAGAAAATGTCAAATCCATTGGCAAACTTTTCTTCAGTGGATCCTGAGTCCTCCGGTAAGGTCTTCAGCATCACTCTGTGCGTGTGTAAACATGTATGAGGAAGTGGAGGTTGTTTTATGCTTCAAATGAATATATATGTTTGTGGATGGCTGTTTGTGTATCAGGCATGAAAATTCTCCGTATTTTCCGTATTTTTGAAAAAAATAAACCGTATTTTTTTTTTTTTTCCGTATTTTTCCTTTTTTTTTTTTTTTTTTTTAATTTTTTTTTTGTTTTTTTTTTTTCCTAGTCATAGTTATAGTAAAATAGTTTTGGGGCCATGTTTGAATCCAATTTTAAGGCTCAGATAGCCCCAGATTGCACCAAATTGCACCCTTCAAAAAAAAAGTTCCGCCCCCCTAGAAGTCTTGGCGCTTCGCGCCTGCAAAACTTGGCGCTACGCGCCTGCGAAACTTGGCGCTACGCGCCTTCGAATTTTGTTTTCAGTATTTTTTTGTTTTCAGTTTTCATGCCTGGTGTATGTGCAGTGTGTCAGATGAGAAGAAAGGCAGGTCACTTGAATCATAGACTGTAACCTGTTGAACCATGCATTGTGCTGGTTGAAATGCCTCATTGAACAGATGGCACTGCATGCTTCTCCTTGCTCCTGTTTCTGTGACATTGCAGACTTGTGGCTTGGCACTGTCAAGTGAAGACAAAGAGCGCCTTGTTGCCTGTCTTTCTCACACTGCCTCTGTTGTAATACAACCTATGTGCAAGACTGACCTTCACTATACACTGCTTGTTAGCAGAAGAGACGCTGCTTGTGTCAGTGTGTGACATCCAGTGCTAATGTAATGGTGAAACAGTATTCTCTGTTGCTGGTACTGAACAAAAAAAGGGGGGGGGGGGGGGGGGGGGGGTTGTTCAGCAGCAGGAGAATATCAGCTTATGTCTACATAAGGCTCAAGAATTTCCTATAACATCTCACTGTGTATCTCAACACGGTGTTTCTCAATAGAAAAGGGTTTCAGCTACATTTCAGCTTAGGTGTGTGAAGCTCTATATTAGCTCTGTATGCACTGACTTGCCTATCTCAGCTCTATTAGCTGTGTGAATGTAGTGACTTGCCTATCTCAGCTCTATTAGCTGTGTGAATGTAGTGACTTGCCTATCTCAGCTCTATTAGCTCTGTGTGTAGTGACTTGCCTATCTCAGCTCTATTAGCTCTGTGTGTAGTGACTTGCCTATCTCAGCTCTATTAGCTCTGTGTGTAGTGACTTGCCTATCTCAGCTCTATTAGCTCTGTGTATGCACTGACTTGCCTATCTCAGCTCTATTAGCTCTGTGTGTAGTGACTTGCCTATCTCAGCTCTATTAGCTCTGTGTATGCACTGACTTGCCTATCTCAGCTCTATTAGCTCTGTGTGTAGTAACTTGCCTATCTCAGCTCTATTAGCTCTGTGTGTAGTGACTTGCCTATCTCAGCTCTATTAGCTCTGTGAATGTAGTGACTTGCCTATCTCAGCTCTATTAGCTCTGTGTGTAGTGACTTGCCTATCTCAGCTCTATTAGCTCTGTGTGTAGTGACTTGCCTATCTCAGCTCTATTAGCTCTGTGAATGTAGTGACTTGCCTATCTCAGCTCTATTAGCTCTGTGTGTAGTGACTTGCCTATCTCAGCTCTATTAGCTGTGTGAATGTAGTGACTTGCCTATCTCAGCTCTATTAGCTCTGTGTGTAGTGACTTGCCTATCTCAGCTCTATTAGCTCTGTGTATGCACTGACTTGCCTATCTCAGCTCTTTTAGCTCTGTGAATGTAGTGACTTGCCTATCTCAGCTCTATTAGCTTTGTGTGTAGTGACTTGCCTATCTCAGCTCTATTAGCTCTGTGTATGCCCCGACTTGCCATCTCAGCTCTGTTAGCTCTGTGTGTAGTGACTTGCCTATCTCTGCTCTGTTAGCTCTGTGTGTAGTGACTTGCCATCTCAGCTCTGTTAGCTCTGTGAATGTAGTGACTTGCCTATCTCAGCTCTATTAGCTCTGTGTGTAGTGACTTGCCTATCTCAGCTCTGTTAGCTCTGTGTGTAGTGACTTGCCTGTATCTCAGCTCTATTAGCTCTGTGTGTAGTGACTTGCCTGTATCTCAGCTCTATTAGCTCGGTGTGTAGTGACTTGCCTATCTCAGCTCTATTAGCTCTGTGTGTAATGACTTGCCATCTCAGCTCTGTTAGCTCTGTGTGTAGTGACTTGCCTATCTCAGCTCTATTAGCTCTGTGTATGCCCCGACTTGCCATCTCAGCTCTGTTAGCTCTGTGTGTAGTGACTTGCCATCTCAGCTCTGTTAGCTCTGTGTGTAGTGACTTGCCATCTCAGCTCTGTTAGCTCTGTGTGTAGTGACTTGCCATCTCAGCTCAGTTAGCTCTGTGTGTAGTGACTTGCCATCTCAGCTCTGTTAGCTCTGTGTGTAGTGACTTGCCATCTCAGCTCTGTTAGCTCTGTGTGTAGTGACTTGCCATCTCAGCTCTGTTAGCTCTTTGTGTAGTGACTTGCCATCTCAGCTCTGTTAGCTCTGTGTGTAGTGACTTGCCATCTCAGCTCTGTTAGCTCTGTGTGTTGTGACTTGCCATCTCAGCTCTGTTAGCTCTGTGTGTAGTGACTTGACATCTCAGCTCTGTTAGCTCTGTGTGTTGTGACTTGCCATCTCAGCTCTGTTAGCTCTGTGTGTTGTGACTTGCCATCTCAGCTCTGTTAGCTCTGTGTGTTGTGACTTGCCTGTATCTCAGCTCTGTTAGCTCTGTGTGTTGTGACTTGCGTGTATCTCAGCTCTGTTAGCTCTGTGTGTTGTGACTTGCCTGTATCTCAGCTCTGTTAGCTCTGTGTGTTGTGACTTGCCTATCTCAGCTCTGTTAGCTCTGTGTGTTGTGACTTGCCTATCTCAGCTCTATTAGCTCTGTGTGTAGTGACTTGCCATCTCAGCTCTGTTAGCTCTGTGTGTTGTGACTTGCCTGTATCTCAGCTATGTTAGCTCTGTGTGTAGTGACTTGCCATCTCAGCTCTGTTAGCTCTGTGTGTTGTGACTTGCCATCTCAGCTCTGTTAGCTCTGTGTGTTGTGACTTGCCTATCTCAGCTCTATTAGCTCTGTGTATGCACTGACTTGCCTATCTCAGCTCTATTAGCTCTGTGTGTAGTGACTTGCCATCTCAGCTCTGTTAGCTCTGTGTGTTGTGACTTGCCTGTATCTCAGCTCTGTTAGCTCTGTGTGTAGTGACTTGCCATCTCAGCTCTGTTAGCTCTGTGTGTTGTGACTTGCCTATCTCAGCT
>NC_090259.1:35933913-36188913 GCF_037325665.1 Littorina saxatilis | reverse complement strand
AATATTTCAACTACATACAATGTATATGTTCATGGTACCAGCACGTGTTTGTGTCTTGTCTTATGATGGTCCCCAGTGATTCATCGTTAACAGTCTCATCTGTTCCCTACTTACAGTAACACAGAGGTTGCCAAGATTCCATCAGAGCTGTTGTCCTTGATCAAGGTCAAATACCCACAGGTTGTTACCCGCCTCATTCATTTGCTGGGCCAGAGGATTCTGGGAAATCTACAGAATCGTAACAGTGTAGCGCTTGGACAGGCCGTCTCTGTCAGTAGAAGTGGGGGTAAGTAGTGCTGGGGGCTTTTGTATCTGTCAGCGAGTTTAAAGGCAATTTGTTATCCATGTTTTGCTGTTGATTGCACCACCTGTCTTTCAATGCTGTGTTCTTAAACAGGCATCAACCCATGCTCCCACAGTAACGGGTCAATCCATTGAATTTTTGTTTGTTTGTTTGTTTGTTTGCTTAACGCCCAGCCGACCACGAAGGGCCATATCAGGGCGGTGCTGCTTTGACATATAACGTGCGCCACACACAAGACAGAAATCGCAGCACAGGCTTCATGTCTCACCCAGTCACATTATTCTGACACCGGACCAGCCAGTCCTAGCACTAACTCCATAATGCCAGATGCCAGGCGGAGCAGCCACTAGATTGCCAATTTTAAAGTCTTAGGTATGACCCGGCCAGGGTTCGAACCCACGACCTCCCGATCACAGGGCGGACGCCTTACCACTAGGCCAACCGTGCCGGTATATCCATTGAATGCAAGCAGACAAACAAAAGTCATAGCAGGCAGTGATTATCAGGTTTTAGCCCATCAAATACAGGAAATTACAGGTTGATCTTATCCATTGTTTCATATTTTTGATATTTTGGGTAGTGGCATAACAGTCTAGCAATTTATTCATTCACGATCAACAAATTTGTCTGTCTCTCTGTGTAGGAGAGAACGTACGTAATTTTAAAAAAATAAGAAAACGGAAAAAAAATGGACAGCCATGGTGAATGTTTATGGAATTGTTTCAGAGGGTACCCTTGACAACCCGGCAATGGTGGCAAACCTGGCAACGGTTGCCGTAGTACCGGCCACTGACAACGTTCCCATCGACAACTTCACCTTGGAGTTGCAGCACGCCCTGAGTGCAATAGGTACACTGTCTTGTATTCTGAAGCCTTGTGGCTTAGTACATAAAGATTCTAGATTTGGAGAAAAAAACATGAACAGATATGACTTGGTGCATAACAGAATCATTCAAGATTAAATTAATTAAAATTGTAATTCAATCAAGTTCGCGTTTTAATGAAACAGATCCTGTGATTGGTCAGAATGCCCCAACTCATTAAAAATTACCGGTCATTAATTGTCGATGTAAACTCGCTAAAAAAGCCATTAACAACCTGCTGGTGAGGCGCAATGATACAACCTCAACTAGTCTCGGTTAGCTTTGAGGGTCATTTTACAAGTAGGAAATATGAACTTCCCAACAAAATACCAAGTTATGCGAAGTGATGACGTCCAATATGTGACGTAAGTTGATGCATGAATTCTTCCGGACTACGTCAGTCAATTCCAAAGATCGCATTTGTGATGACAAGAATTTGTTTTAGAGTTTGTTGTCCAGAAACCCGTCAAAAAAGAAGGGAAAATGTCTGTGAAAGAAAACAAAACAGGAGCAGAGTATAGGAATAGGAATACAGAGACATATTTCTTGGGACTTGACTGTTGCAGGTAGGTGGACTGAAAGTAGTGTGTGAACAGAACAGAACCAATTCTGTCTGTTTACAACCGCAGACCTGTTTACCCTCCCGGATTGTCCGGAATTATTACGGATTTGGGGTCTAAATTCCGGTATTACGGAAATCTACCGAAAATTCCGGAAATTCCGGTCGAGAGAACCTTTTCCGTGCGCGAAAATTCGAAGTCGAAACTGTGGTAGTCACCAGGACTGTGATTTCAAGGCTGACCGGAACAGCCTTGTCTGCGCATGTGCACAGCAAGGTATTTGTCGGATTCCGCACGGTTTTGAGATCGATATTGTCCGAAGTGTAAGGCCGATCTCTGTGGGGACGAAATGCCAACCAAAAAAGCGAAAGTTGTACAGAAATATCGGCAAAACTATCAAGTCAAGTGGCGGTGTCTGGCGAAATCTAAGAAGAGCGAATCACATGCATTTTGGTGATCGACTTGAGATCAGTGCAACAACAAAGGAGTCACGTCGCGGCACGTGTCCCGAGGTTAGACGCAGCATTAGTTTTAACAAAATGCAGTACACAAATGAACATGGAAACAAACATAAACACCAAATTATGTTTGGCAAAATACGAGCCTTCTTCGCATCGAGTTTATTTGACCTAGGTCTCTACTTCGACAGAATCTCTCAGACCTGCGAACCGATCTCTCGCTACGGTCAGTCGCGCCAGAGACATAGATGTAGGTCTATGGTCGCGCTCATCAGTGACTTGCGCTGTTGCCGAAATTCAAGTCTTTCTGAGTCTAAAACTGATCTCCATTAATATTTCTCCAATGTAGCAAAGATCACAGTTCTTTGAATCAAAAAACTTACAAGAAAATGTTTAAATGAAATAAAAGACTCGGTCCTCTAAAATTAAATTTAGCTTCTGGAGAGTGTTATTATAACTGGTTTTAATGCAGGATGTCTGATGTGACAGAATGTAAGGTGGTTTTGTTCACATGCACCTTGACTGTAAATAGTCCAGGGGTGGCTTAGGGGGGGGGGGGGGGTGTTACAGGGGTTCCGCCCCCCCACCCCCTGCTGTCAAAAAAAAAGTTGTTTTCTGTCTGTGGAAAAAAACTAAACATTTTCTGTCTGTGAATTTGTTGTTGTTGTCGGGAGCAGATATCAATGAAGATAAATTGCCATTATTTAATACTAACTTTAAAAGAAATAATGAGTGGCTGCTGATACGAGTTGATCATGTTTAAAATCAAGAATAAGCCACAAATTGTTTATAAAATAGCTAAAATTCTTCAGCTGTAGGGGGGCTTTGCCCCCCAGACCCCCCAACCCCTGGACCCCAGGTTGTAACCCCCCCCCCCCCCCCCCCCATATCTGGCTCTCTTGCTCCGTCCCTGAATACTGTGTGCGGTTTTTTTTGTAGATAAAGTAAACTTGTGTTTGTTACCTTGTTGTGGGTTTGTGTGTGTGTGTGTGTGATCGAGCTTCTGTTTGTGTAGTACAATACTGTTAAACATGGTTATCATCAATTTTGTACTTGTTTTGTATGGTAGCGCGCGTTTGTTACGCGTGATTGTTCTGAAAAGTGACTATTACATGATTGTTCTGAAAGTCTACTATTTATTTCATCGTAATCATGTAAGCCCTCATACGTGATTGTTCTGAAAGCTTACTAATTTACATGATTGTTCTGAAACTCTACTAAAGGTAAACTTGCTTCACCCGTGAAATGTTGTCAGATATGGAACAATATGTATACCCCTGCCCAACGAAGTTGGAGGGGGGTATACTGGATTCACTTTGTCCATCTGTCTGTGTGTATGTCTGTATGTATATGGAACAATATTTTGATACCATGATACTTCTTCTTCTTGTCGATCACTCGATACCATGAAACTAAATCTTAAGTGATATTGATATTTATACCCCAGCCAAATGAAGTTGGAGGGGGTATACTGGATTCACTTTGTCTGTGTGTATGTCTGTATGTAAATGGAACACTATTTTGATACAATGATACTAAATCTTAAGTGAAATTGATATTTATAACTTGTGTTTGTGTGTGTGTGTGTGTGATCGAGCTTCTGTGTGTGTAGTACAGTGAATACAAACTCAACAAGTAATACGTTTCATACATTGAACATGTCTTCTTTATTGTTCTCAACTCAAAATTGAAATTAAATGTCCAAAGACAAAAATTATTTATAATCTTCAAAAATGTAATGATTCTTCTTGAGTATTCCCAACTCAAAATTCAAGTTACAGGTTCAAAGGGACACATAGAAACTTTTGAATTTTCCTCTTTGCCATGCTTAGGTGGCTTGGTCACCAAAATGGATCGAAAGGCATGGCAAAGAGAGAAAATGGAAGCTACTTTTTTGCCCCTTTAAAGACGAAAGGCACAACAAATAATTTTCACAAATGAAACTTTTTTTTTTTATAAACTAAAAATTCAAGTGGAGAGGGGATGAGAGACGTGAGGAGATGGCCGGGGTTGCGAGATGGGTGGGGAGTCTGGGCTATAAAGTTCTTGCACGCGAGACAATATACTTCTTTTTGTGTGTGTGTGTGTGGGGGGGGGGGGGGGAGTATTTTGTTTATCAACTCTCTCTCTCTCTCTCTCTCTCTCTCTCTCTCTCTCTCTCTCTCTCTCTCTCTCTCTCTCTCAATTTCTCTCTCTCTCTCAATCTCTCTCTCTCTCAATTTCTTTCTCTCTCTCTCAATCTCTCTCTCTCTCTCTCTGAATATTTTTGTCATCCTAAAAAGACATGTTTGCCCCCCCCCCCCCCCCCCCCCCAGAAACAGCTGCGCCCCCTCCCCCCCGTTTCCGACGCCAGTGCACTGAGTACATACGCACACACATACACACACATGAAAGCTAAATTTATTAGCACATCTGTTTTCAGTGACACTTTTTTTTTATTACACAGCAACCACCAGGGGTAGGGGTTTACATTATTATTGTTCCATATCTGACAACATTTCACGGGTGAAGCAAATTTACCTTTAGTAGAGTTTCAGAACAATCATGTAAATTAGTAAGCTTTCAGAACAATCACGTATGAGGGCTTACATGATTACGATGAAATAAATAGTAGACTTTCAGAACAATCATGTAATAGTCACTTTTCAGAACAATCACGCGTAACACGCGTTCAAACGTGTCGTTTTATCGTTTTCGAGCTGGTTTATGGTTGATAAAAAAAGATTACTGAAAGATGCCTCAAATTACTGAAAAGTACCAGTTGCATTCCTGATTTTCATTTGGGGGGGTAAACAGGTCTGCAACCGCATGAAAGCAGGAAAAAGATCGTCGTCAGATTGAATTACAATAACATTAACATGCTTCCATTTGAAACTTCGAGGTCCTCATCGTGGATTGACACCCTCCAAAAGCCTAATTGAAGCCCTCCGTCGCTTTGCTCCGTCGGGCTTCAATAAGGCTTTGGTCAGGCGTCAATCCACGATGAAGACCTCGAAGTTTCAAATGGAAGCATGTTAATGTGTAATTGATTGAAGAAAAAAAGAATCATTCAAGTCTTCAAAAAGAAAAGACATTACTTTAAGTAGCAGATTGCGCTTAAGGTTGTCCTCAAACTTATGACCTTATTATTTTTGGGACTATAAGGCGCATTGTTGTAAAAGGCGCAATCCTGACTTTTAAGGTTAAAATGAGAAAAATCCACACAATAGGTGCTTCTGGTGTATTGGCCGCAGGTCAAAGAAAGTATACAGAGTGGAAATACATTTTCTCCACGATGTGCCTTGAGATCAAAGACTGCATTGTGATAGCTGTTTGGCCTTCTGACCTCGGGTTAATAATCTCATTTTCAGCTGAGACCAGCTGCCTGCCCTAGTTTACAGACAGGTTAATGACTGAGTTTCTACTATGAAACCGATGCCTTTGATGTCTGAGAGGAAACTTTGTCCAGGTCATAGAAGCAAAAACATTCATTTCACTGGAGAGGGCGACAGGCGAAGTGGCGCAGTGGTAAGACGTCGGCTTCCTAATAGGGAGGTCGTGAGTTCGAATCCCGGTCGCTGCCGCCTAGTGGGTTAAGAGTGGAGATTTTTCCGATCTCCCAGGTCAACTTATGTGCAGACCTGCTAGTGACTTAACCCCCTTCGTGTGTACACGCAAGCACAAGACCAAGTGCGCACGGAAAAGATCCTATAATCCATGTCGGAGTTTGGTGCGTTATGGAAACACAAAAATACCCAGCATGCCTACCCAAGGAAAGCGGAGTGAAACTGACTATGCTCTCAGAGTATAGTGTGGGGAACCCAAATGGGCAAACAAGCTCACACGTACGTCACCAGAATTTCTGGAACGCTGAAGAAGAAGAACTGGAGAAGGAGTCTTCTGTTTCTTTGAATAGCGATATGTGTACATCTTTACTCTTCTTGAGCCATACACAAGGCGATACCGGTCAATAGGGGTCAGAGTTGAGGAAAAATTGTGCCTTATAGTCCCAAAAGTATGGTACACCCCAGTCCCAACCATTGGTACCAGCTTTTTTTCCCGTACCTTTTCTCTCTCTTGCAATCTCTAGCTGTCATTCTTTGCTTAAAGATGGAATAAGTGCATGGTTGATGATTGAGAGTGGCCGTGAAAATTAACACTGGCCAAAGGTGTTTGTGTCAGGAAAAAATTCTGTCAATCTTTTTCTGGCAAAAGGTTTGATTTGATGAATGTGTGTGCCTAGGTCCCACGACTCGCTTGACCAGTGCCATCATCAAGAATCAGCTGGGAGTTGCAGCCCTGGACAGGTCAGTCGTGTGTCCTGTAACAAGGATACACTTTTGACTTTTACCAGACAGAAACTACATTGGAAACTGGTTCAATTTTAGTAATGACCCCTTTGGTGAAAGCTGTGTTCAGAAGCTTCAGAGTTCCCCCCGCGGGTTAGGGGGAAGAATTTACCCGATGCTCCCCAGCATGTCGTAAGAGGCGACTAACGGATTCTGTTTCTCCTTTTACCCTTGTTAAGTGTTTCTTGTATAGAATATAGTCAATGTTTGTAAAGATTTTAGTCAAGCAGTATGTAAGAAATGTTAAGTCCTTTGTACTGGAAACTTGCATTCTCCCAGTAAGGTCATATATTGTACTACGTTGCAAGCCCCTGGAGCAATTTTTTGATTAGTGCTTTTGTGAACAAGAAACAATTAACATGTGGCTCTATCCAATCCCCCCCCCCCCCCCCCCCCCCCTTTCCCCGTCGCGATATAACCTTGAACGGTTGAAAACGACGTTAAACACCAAGTAAAGAAAAGAAAGCTTCAGAGTGAGCAATCAGCAGTTGGCTAGTGCCAGCACAGTGTACACTAGCTTGCAGACACTTAACAAATACGCACAAAAGACTGTCTCTTTTTAAATGAAATGGTACAGCTATTAGGATGACATTTAGTATCTATACATTTATGTATTAACACATACCCATAGGCTGTAGACAGAAGCATTGAATTACAATGGACCCCACTTTTAAGGCTTACAAAATTTGGGGGAAATCTGGTCTTAGAAAGGAGGTGATCTTAACAAATGGGGTTAAATTTACAGATCAAATTATGAACAGAAATTGTTAACAGGGGCCAGGTGTTAAATCGAAGGTTCTTGAAAAGGGTATTCCACTGTGTGAACATGTGCATTTAGTGTCTACATTTACATATCATGACATACAGGTGTGCAGTACACAGCAGCATATTTCAATGTGAACGAGTTCCAGCTGTCCAGCTGGCTGAACAGGTACAGTAAGTATCTACGTTGACATATCACACAGCATTGCACGATGAACCAAACTGTGGATGTTTCAGTGTCAACGAGTTCCGGCTGTCCAGCTGGCTGAACAGGTACTGTAAGTATCTACGTTGACATATCACACAGCATTGCACGATGAACCAAACTGTGGATGTTTCAATGTGAACGAGTTCCAGCTGTCCAGCTGGCTGAACAGGTACAGTAAGTATCTACGTTGACATATCACACAGCATTGCACGATGAACCAAACTGTGGATGTTTCAGTGTCAACGAGTTCCGGCTGTCCAGCTGGCTGAACCAGCAGGAGGACATCCAGCGCATGGTGCTGTACCAGTGCGACTCCTTCACCAGCAAGTGGACCAAGCACTGCATCAGGCAGGCAGACGCCATCCTCATCGTCGCCATCGCCGACAACGGGCCTGCTGTGGGAGCGGTCAGTAACAAATCAGAACATTAACAAGAAGAATAACAAGTCGCGTAAGGCGAAATTACTACATTTAGTTAACGCACTGCATTTTTTCACCAAGACAATACAGCTTCGTGAATCCCCGCAAGAAGGAAATCACTCACTGTTCACGTGCAAAACAATGTGAAATTGACAAGCCAGAATAGCGCGGTAGCGTATTGCGCTAAGCCGGAAAGCGCGCTTTTCTGTATTCTTTTTAACTTTCTGAACTTGTTTTTACATTTAGTCAAGTTTTGACTAAATGTTTTAACATAGAGGGGGAATCGAAACGAGGGTCGTGGTGTATGTGTGTCTGTCTGTCTGTGCGTGTGTGTGTGTAGAGCGATTCAGAGTAAACTACTGGACCGATCTTTATGAAATTTGACATGAGAGTTCCTGGGAATGATATCCCCGAACGTTTTTTTCCTTTTTTTGATAAATACCTTTGATGACGTCATATCCGGCTTTTTGTAAAAGTTGAGGCGGCACTGTCACGCCCTCATTTTTCAATCAAATTGATTGAAATTTTGGCCAAGCAATTTTCGACGAAGCCCGGACTTCGGTATTGCATTTCAGCTTGGTGGCTTAAAAATTAATTAATGACTTTGGTCATTAAAAATCTAAAAATTGTAATTTTTTTTTTCTAAAACGATCCAAATTTACGTTCATCTTATTCTTCGTCATTTGCTGATTCCAAAAACATATAAATATGTTATATTTGGATTAAAAACAAGCTCTGAAAATTAAATATATAAAAATTATTATCAAATTTAAATTTTCGAAATCAATTTAAAAACACTTTCATCGACCACCAGCTACTCGTCGATCGCCTCAGTTCCACGTTCGGCATTCACGACACCGCCCTCTCTTGGTTCAGGAACTACCTCCAGAACCGCTCTCAGACTGTCACCACTGATTCGTTCTCTTCTCAGCCTGTCCCTGTCCGCTTCGGCGTCCCACAAGGATCTGTCCTCGGCCCTGTCCTTTTCACCCTGTACACCCAACCCCTCTCCCTGGTCATCGAACGCCACGGCCTGAACTACAACTCCTTTGCCGATGACACGCAGCTCCAGAACAGCGCCAAGCCGGAGGACGTTGACGATCTCCTTGGATCCATCTCCAGTTGTTTCACTGACATCAAGAACTGGATGACTGAGAACAAGTTGAAGCTGAACAGTGAGAAGACGGAGGCCCTTCTCGTTGGAACACGACAGAAGATTGCTTCCCTCACTGTGACCGACCTCCAGCTGGATGACGCGACTGTTCCATTCTCCCCTGCTGTCAAGAGCCTTGGCGTCTTTCTCGACTCCACTCTCTCCATGCAGACACACATCTCCTTCATCATCAAGACCTGCTTTTTCCACCTACGACGCATCGCCTCCATCCGTCGCTACCTCACCCACGACGCCTGTGTCAAGCTGGTTGTCTCCCTCATCTTCAGTCGTCTGGACTACTGCAACTCCCTTCTGGCTGGCCTCCCCGCCTCATCCATTCATGGCCTACGAGTCCAGAACGCTGCTGCCAGGCTGACGTTGAGGAAGACGAAGCGAGACCACATCACCCCCCTACTTCGCTCCTTGCACTGGCTCCCTGTCAACACCCGAATCTCCTACAAACTGTCCACTCTGGTCTACAAGTGTCTCAACGACTCTGCTCCCGAGTACCTTCAATCCTCCCTGGACCTGTACACCCAGCCCTCCGACCGTCCCCTTCGTTCTGCTGCTGACCCTCTCCGCCTCCACATCCCTCGCTTGAAACTCGCATCTGCTGGTCAGCGTGCATTTCCCTCCGCGGGCCCCTCCGTCTGGAACTCCCTGCCGCTTGAGTTTCGCCAGAGCCCCTCTCTTGACGCGTTCAAGTGTAGGTTGAAGACTCAGTTCTTCCCGTAGCTGGCTGCGACTTTCATGCTCGACGTGATGTGTTGTGCCCCAAAAGACATTCTTGTGCTGTGCTCTGTGAGAGGGATTTTCTTTGTGCTTAATATTATTTTGTTTGGACCTAGCTATTGATGTGTACATTGTTGTTAAACAGTTGTTTGTTGTATGTTTACCAGGGTTTGCTAGTGTGTGATAGGGTTCGTGTCCGTCTGAAGATGTTAGTTTCTTTGTTTGTCCTGTGTTGACAACTCTTCGACAAGCGCTTAGAACTGTACCCACGGAATACGCGCTATATAAGCTTCATATTGATTGATTGATTGATTGATTATTCCTTGTCGGTTCCTGATTCCAAAAACATATGGATATGATATGTTTGGATTAAACACAAGCTCAGAAAGTTAAAACAAAGAGAGGTACAGAAAAGCGTGCTATCCTTCTGAGCGCAACTGCTACCCCGCTCTTCTTGTCAATTTCACTGTCTTTGCCGTGAGCGGGTGGCGGGGTGACTGACGATGCTACGAGTATACGGTCTTGCTGCGTTGCATTGCGTTCAGTTTCATTCTGTGAGTTCGACAGCTACTTGACTAAATGTTGTATTTTCGCCTTACGCGACTTGTTTCTTCTTCTTCAGCGTTCCAGAATTTTCTGGTTACGTGTGAGCTCGTTTGCCCATTTGGGTTCCCCACACTATGCTCTGAGAGCATAGTCAGCTTCACTCCGCTTTCGTTGAGTAGGCATGCTGAGTATTTTCGTGTTTCCATAACCCACCGAACTCTGACATGGATTACAGGATCTTTTCCGTGCGCACTTGGTCTTGTGCTTGCGTGTACACATGAAGGGGGTTAAGTCACTAGCAGGTCTGCACATAAGTTGACCTGGGAGATCGGAAAAATCTCCACTCTTAACCCACCAGGCGGCAGCGACCGGGATTCGAACTCACGACCTCCCGATTAGGAGGCCGACGTCTTACCACCACGCCACTGCGCCCGTCTGAGCTTGTTTTGAATACGACACATTATATCTATATGTTTTTGGAATCAGGAAATAAATAAAAGAATAAGATGAAATCATTTTTGGATCGATTTCATAAATTATAATCGTAGTATGTTAGGCTTCTCTTCTGCTCCCTTCAGGAGTAGGTAACGCACTGTCGTTCGCAGGTTCGTTCCGAATCTTCTGCAACCATTACGTCTACCAACGTTGTTGCAGAGGCGACAGATGTGTTTAGTTCGGCGTCAGGTTTACCTGTCAACGAACTTTTGTCTGCCTGTCAGACATCAGCACCGCCCAGTCCTCTCTGCGCTTTAGCGTCGCGGGCGGTGTTTTTGCGCTCTCGCACGGGTTCGTTCAGAGCCTTCTGCAACCATTACGTCTGCCGACGTTGTTGCAGATCCAACAGTGGTGTTGGACTTGTCGTCAGGTGTTCCTTTCGACAAATTTTTGTCTGGTTCTCAGACATCAGCACCTCCTGGTCCTCTCGGCGCTTACGCGTCGGCAGGAGGTGTTCTTGGCGAAGTACGCAAACCTGCGGCAACGGTTTCCGCTCTAGCGGAAGTGCATACCAGCCATAAGGTTCATTCCTCACGTCAGCCTTATTCCCTTCCGGGGTACGGGTTGGGGTGTGAAGAGCATGGTCCGCTACTTCCGGTAGTAGGACAACAGGATCTTCCGGTCGCCATTCTATGACTCCGGTTGGTGCTGATGCTTACCAATCCAACGCTGGTTCCGCTTCCGCGGCTGCGGCTTCCGGTGGCAGGATGGTATTGCCTTCCGCCGATAACACTTCTGTGTTGGTAGTTGGTATCCATCAGCCTTTGGCTTCCGGTTCCGCTACTGCGGTTCCGGGGCTGTTATACACAGGCTGCATCCACTTCCTCTTTCAGTCTTTTAGCTGACATGAGGCAGGTGGATGGGGGGATCCGTTCATGGAGTTACGGCTTCCGGGAATTTTTATTTTTCCCAACCTTTTCCAGTTTCGGCAGATGTTGCCTTGGCGGGAGTTGATTGAATCAACGCAGGTGTGAGAATCCATTATTTGATCGTGTCTGAGAACCAGTCGAGAAAAGACACTAGCATGTTCCAGCCCTTTGTTTGTTTGCTTAACGCCCAGCCAACCACAAACATTTAACGTGATACAGCCCTGCAATTCCAGTTTCCACCTGGAGTTCGGGACTTCTAGAAAGGGCCACTTGTACAGTCTCCCCAAAAGGGATCAAAGCATCCAATGATTCCATTTGACTTAGAATCAAAGTCAGAGCCCTGACTGAGGCTCTGAGTTAAATAAAATGTTGCCACTTCCGATCTGTTTTGTGTATCAAATTGTGGAAGTAAACATTCGTTCGATCTATGGAAGTGACCCAATAGGAAGGCCCCAGTGCCTCCCTCAATAAAATGGGAGTCCTAATCCCCACCAGCCGCTGTGTAGTGGTAAACACAAAGGCGGGAAGAAGGGTGATGCAGAGCACTAAAACTCCAGTTGATATAACTGCCAAGAGTGTGAGTGAAAGCGTGCTTTTGTCTGCACACCGACCCCCACCGCTAACCTTCCCCGAGAGGGGAAAGGGGTGGGTATTTGGCACAGCGCCCAAAGAGAGAGCATGGAGATAAAAATCCAAAGCCGAAACCGGCTAGCCTAGTGTTTTCCTTTTGATAACAAGACAAAGCCGAGGCCTGCCGTGCGCTTTCCTTTGCTGTGAGCTTCTCTTTGTTAGAGAAGAGTCCGCGTTTGCATAGAGGCGGAAACAAAAAGAGAACCTTTGAACAAGGAAGAGATTAAAGTCTCGCCAACAGAACCATACTGTCGGCCGAGGCCTTCTCCCAGGCGAACAGCAAAGCTACATCCTTTGTGTATGTGTCCCGACAGAACACAAAGGTACCCAGTGAGGACGTAACCACACAAGGGAGAGAACGAATCAAAATCTTGGTCAAAGACGATAATTATAAAGAAGTGTGGCCACAATCTTCCACTCAATGTGAGTTGGGTAAGAATATGTAATTTAAGGGCAGACCGGGTAGGCAAAATGAGTTATTTTTGGTCTCATACACCTTTTTGGGGTTGTTGCATTTTTCACACCTTTGAACATCCTGGAATGCATTCAATAATCTGCTTTTGTCATTTTAGACATGTATTCATGTAAATAAAACCATTTTCAAACCGATGTTTTGTTGTTTTTGTCTGTGTTTTATCAAAAAAATCGAAAAAATGGTCAACTTTGGATACTCCGTACTGGTAAATGTGCGCACATGACATGACCCTTCGCTGTTCGAACTGTGTGGAAATTTCCGTTCTTCAAGATGACGTCATCACCGTTGGGGAATTTCCGTTGACATAGGCACAAAGAGAGAGAATCCGTTCCAACCGAAACCCCGGAATTAATATATGCAAATATATGTAGGTCAAAGGCATTTGGCGCAAGCGCAGTAGACAACTTATCAGTCCCCCGGTGTCAACAAATCCATGACGTTTTCACCGATTCAGCAGCATTTTTCAAAGTTTTGAGCTGCGGAGAACAACCCTAACATTGGAAATGTTCGGCATAGTGGCTAGAAATATCAGAGAAAGATGAACCAGCAGCAGCGAACAGTAGAAGGAAGTAACAACACTCCGAAATGAACCAACATGATCGTATTTGAGCAGACGACATTCTAAGATTCTTGACTCGACGAGGTGGGTTTTGCTTCTTTCTCTTTTCGATCTTGTTTGTTTGACAACGTGATTTATTGCACATCGTTATGTTGTTGTTGTTGTAAGAATGTGTTAGGGTTTGCAGGTAAATGATAAACAGTTTGTGTCTGAAGTATTTTGCGGGTTTCTTGATCCAATTTACTGACCATGCCGCCGCCGCACACCCCCCCCCCTCCCTCCCTCGATCATCTCTGTGATATCGTCTTCACAACCCCTATTTTATTGTTCTTCGCTGGCCAGTCCTTGAGAGCTTACTATGGTGTAACATGTCATCAGTATTCTTTGTCTGGGGTCAAACTGAGAAGCAGCATCTGAGCGATGTACGACTGACACAGTTTCTGTTTCTGGTCATTGACCATAGGAAAATAAGTACCCTACTAGAGAGCGTTCTCTAATTCTAAAGGATTGGTTTACACCAGCATGGCTGACCAACCTATCATTGACAGCAATATTGTTGTCAAATCTTTTCCATTAACTAAGGAATAAAAAAAATAGATCCAATTTACTTCACCAAAGAAAAAAAAAGAGTTAAACTAAAGGACTGGGGATGCAACTCATGAATCAAAAGCATAAAGATCACCTGCAAACAGTGCTAGGTTTAGGAAATCTGAAAATGTATACACACACACAGAACACACACACACAGAACACACACACACACACACACAAAACAGACAACAGACAAGAAACAAGCAAATACATAGCAAGTGTGATGAAATAAATTAATTTTAAAAGAAAAATATGAAAAGAAAGAAAGAAAGAAAGAAAATAATTCAGCTAGTTTCAGTATTAGTTCCTGTGTGTATGTGATTGTGTGGTTACTCAAATCCCATAGTAAACTTGACATGTACATTTTGTGATAGGGGCCAATTAATGAATGTCTTTTGAGTGTGTGTGTGTGTGTGTGTTCGTCAACCGACATATGTGGGTACGAGCCGCTGAGGTGGTTGTAAGAAAACCCGCCTGGTTCAGTGGTTGGGGGCTGATTGGGATTTCTGATTTACCAGCCTAGCCAAAAAGTTGAGGTACACCCCATGTAACATGGTCATTTGCAAAATAAAGTACAAGCACTTGTTGACGTTTATATTGAGTCTTAAAATTTGCAGCTTATTACAAACAAAAACCATGGACAGTTGTATCAAATATTAAATCAGTGTTTGTGTATTTATTATAGGTTGGAGCAAGGGGAGAGCCAGTCCTCCTGTGGTGGCAGCGAGGAGAAAGATTGACCTGATGGAAAAGTTTGCTAAACCGGAACTACCCTCTTCCACAGCAGAAACATCAGCTTTGCCATCTTCTGACCAACCATAAGAAGATACAGATACTTTGCCATCTTCTGACCCATCACAAGCAGATATGGATACTGGTACTGTGCAACGTCACTCCGCTGACATGTGTTGGGCTTTTGTCAACATTGATCAGCTCAATCTATTGCTGAAAGGTTTATATCCTGTACTGAATGCTTGTCTGATAGCAGTCTGATTATGAAAGAAGGTGATGCATCAGCCCAAGGATTTGCACAGGCCCTGCATCTGGAGTGCATATGAGTGTCCATTCAAGTCTGCAGTTGTTTACTCTTCTCCCGGTGTTTGCAACGCTTCGGGTGGTAAAGTTGCATTTTAAATAATCCGCGTATGACCAAGTTGGTACATGGAAAGGGACATTCAGCTTTACAGAAATTTGCTGCAGTGTTAGGATTGAGCACAGAAATACTGTAATTAAAATGTTGCAACTTTTGAATGGCTTGATAGCTTTGTTCCATTTGTGTATATAATTATGTAATGTTGTTGATGATTTGTGAAGCATCATTTCTATGCAATGGAATAAGAAATCAGTGCATCCGTTGGGTTTTTATGAGTCTGACAGTTTGGTTCTGATCAATATTTTCATATCAGCACAAACACAGATAATTGACTTTTTTAATGTTTTCATATAATTTTTTTTTAAATCAAAAAAATCTGATAATTTGATTATCAAATCATTTCCCCTTCATAGTTAAAGTGTTATTCTGGTTAAAAAAAAAAACACCCCATTAATTCAAGCTCTACTGTGGTACTAGTTTACCGGGGTACTAGTGAGACTCTTTTACATGCTGTTTTCTCTACATGTAATTTGAGACAAAATGTGGTAATTAAAATGTTGTAACTTTTGAATGGCAAGATGGATTTGTTCCAATTTTGTATATGTTGTTTATGATTTGTGAAGCACCATTTCTGTGCATGGAATAAGAATATAGTGGATTCCTTGTGTTTTTATGAGTCCGACAGTTTCGTTTTGATTCATATCTGCACTAACATAGATGAGTTTTCAAATGATTTTTTTTAAAAAGTCTGGATAATTTGATCGTCAAATCATTTCTCCATCATAGTAAAGTGGTTATTCTTATAAAAACATATCAATTCAGGCTGCACGGTGCTACTAGTTTGAGGTACTGGTTGGAATCTTTCAAATGCTGTTTTCTCTGAATGTAATTTTCAGACAAACATCTGTAATTAAAATGTTGCAACTTTTGAATGGCTTGATGGATTTGTTTCATTTTTGTTTATGTTGTTTATGATTTGTAAAGCGTCAGTTTTGTGTATGGAATAAGAGTTAAGTGCATTGGTTGGGTTTTTATGAGTCTGACAGTTTGGTTCTGATTCATGTTTTCATATCGGTACAAACAAAGATGGCTGTTTTCATATGATGTATATAAAAAAAATCCTGATAATTTGATTGTCAAATCCTTTTCCCTACATAGTAAAGTGGTCATTCTGATAAAAACATATGAATTCAGGGTGCACTGTGCTACTGGTTTTTTTATGTACTGGTTCAAATCTTTAAAATGCTGTTTTCTCTGAATGTAATTTTCAGACAAAACGCTACAATTAAAATGTTGCAACTTTTGAAAGGCTTGATGGATTTGTTCAGTTTTTGTATATGTTGTTTATGAGTTGTACAGCATCAGTTCTGTGTATGGAATAAGAGTTCAGTGCATTGGTTGGGTTTTTATGAGTCCGACAGTTAGGATTTCATGTATTTTTCTTATCAAAACTGAACCGGTAACTGAAAATGCTAAATTAAAATAATATATTGCTTAGAAATGCTTTTCGATACACAGAATTATTAAACACACACATATTGCTGCAAAGAAGAAAAATTGGATCAAAACATTCACTGGTTCACAAACTGCAACATTTTAAAAAAAGCACATTTTATAACGTTTTTCTCACATTTTGGTGAATAAAACCCCCAAAAATTGCTTTTCACTCAAAATTTAAAATGGTTTCCCTTAATTAGGTTATTCTGCTTGCAAAAATCAAACAAGCAGCAAGCTGTTTCCAAAATAAAAAAAAAAAAGTGCTTGCCTACCCTGTCCCCCCTTAATATAAAGTTTCAAGAATAAATTTTGATTTAATTAATATACTTACCAACTCACATATTGAATTCCCTCCCAGCCTGCCCCGCAAATTGTATAAAGGGGTATATGTTTCAGGACGGAATGAGTGTCACTGCATGCGCAGTACACCGGTAGGGGAGATAACCACTATGGACCATGCCTTATATATGGCATGTGGTTTTTGTTTTAGAGTTATCTCCCCATGTTACCATGTAAGAGTGCTTCAATGTCTTAGCAACCAAACGAAGTTATTGCTATCTATGTGAGTTGGTAAGTATATTAATTAAATCAAAGTTTATTCTTGAAACTTTATATTTTCATCCCTGCTATTTATCCTGTATCGTACCATCAGTTATCTTAGCCACATACAGAAGCAAATAACATGACACGGTACGCTCTCTGGGCCACAGATAGAGAAGGAGATAGAGAACATTGCGGTGCGAGCCCAGAAGGAGCTGATCCTGCTGCACAAGGAAGACGCAGACACCCCCCGGGGAACAGCCGAGTGGCTCAACGCTCGTGGTTGGTGCTCCTCCTTCCATCACATTCGCTGCAACAAGCGAGTCTTCAGTCGCAAGGCACCAGAGAGAATGGTTGGTCGCTTTTCTTCACAGCTTGATGTGTGTTTGTGTTTGTATGTATGTGTGACACAGAGAGAGGGGGAGAGTGTATGTGTTTCTGTGTGTGATGTATACATATACATATGAATTCCTGTATCTCTATGAATGTATAGACCTAAGTAAGAAAATAGTTCTCTGATATTCTTTTTACTTGTTGCTGCCAAGCTCCTTTAAGACTGCCAGTGTTTTTATTGTAATGTTTATAAAACATGGGTCCAGTATCTAATTTACCTGAATGTCTCTTGCAGCTTCAGGTGTACAAGCAGCTGGTGGATACAGAACCCGATCGCATGAGTGACTTTTCACGCCTGGCTCGCTTCTTGACCGGGACCTCCATTGGTCTGGTGCTGGGAGGAGGTGGAGCAAGGTCAGTATGCTGTGTTGTCCTGTGGTGGTGGCTGAACCACATTTCACACACAGGTCCTCTGGGATCCCCTTTTACTCTGTATTTGTCTCTTTTCCCCCTCTTGATTACAGTGCTTGATTTTGACTTTAAAATGTGGTAAAGTTGTTGTTATGTTAAGTTAAGTGTTGGTATGTGACCAAGTGGGGGAATGGTCTTATCCCATGTAAAAGGTATGTGACCAAGTGGGGGATGGTCTTATCCCATGTAAAAGGTATGTGACCAAGTGGGGGGATGGTCTTATCCCATGTAAAAGGTATGTGACCAAGTGGGGGAATGGTCTTGTCCCATGTAAAAGGTATGTGACCAAGTGGGGGAATGGTCTTATCCCGTATGTGACCAAGTGCGGGAATTGTTTTATCCATGTAAAAGGTATGTGACCAAGTGGGGGGATGGTCTTATCCCATGTAACAGCTATGTGACCAAGTGGGGGATGGTCTTATCCCATGTAACAGCTATGTGACCAAGTGGGGGGATGGTCTTATCCCATGTAACAGCTATGTGACGAAGTGGGGGGATGGTCTTATCCCATGTAAAAGGTATGTGACCAAGTGGGGGATGGTCTTATCCCATGTAACAGCTATGTGACCAAGTGGGGGGATGGTCTTATCCCATTTAACAGCTATGTGACCAAGTGGGGGGATGGTCTTATCCCATGTAAAAGGTATGTGACCAAGTGGGGGGATGGTCTTATCCCATGTAACAACTATGTGACCAAGTGGGGGGATGGTCTTATCCCATGTAACAGCTATGTGACCAAGTGGGGGGATGGTCTTATCCCATGTAACAGCTATGTGACCAAGTGGGGGATGGTCTTATCCCTTTTAACAGCTATGTGACCAAGTGGGGGGATGGTCTTATCCCATATAACAGCTATGTGACGAAGTGGGGGGATGGTCTTATCCCATTTAACAGCTATGTGACCAAGTGGGGGGATGGTCTTATCCCATGTAAAAGGTATGTGACCAAGTGGGGGGGATGGTCTTATCCCATGTAACAGCTATGTGACCAAGTGGGGGGATGGTCTTATCCCATTTAACAGCTATGTGACCAAGTGCGGGAATTGTTTTATCCATGTAAAAGGTATGTGACCAAGTGGGGGGATGGTCTTATCCCATGTAAAAGGTATGTGACCAAGTGGGGGGATGGTCTTTTCCCATTTAACAGCTATGTGACCAAGTAGGGGGATGGTCTTATCCCATGTAACAGCTATGTGACCAAGTGGGGGGATGGTCTTATCCCATGTAACAGCTATGTGACCAAGGGGGGGGGTGGTCTTATCCCATTTAACAGCTATGTGACCAAGTGGGGGGATGGTCTTATCCCATGTAACAGCTATGTGACCAAGTGGGGGGGATGGTCTTATCCCATGTAACAGCTATGTGACCAAGTGGGGGGATGGTCTTATCCCATGTAACAGCTATGTGACCAAGTGGGTGGATGGTCTTATCCCATTTAACAGCTATGTGACCAAGTGGGGGGATGGTCTTATCCCATGTAAAAGGTATGTGACCAAGTGGGGGGATGGTCTTATCCCACGTAAAAGGTATGTGACCAAGTGGGGGGATGGTCTTATCCCATGTAAAAGGTATGTGACCAAGTGGGGGGATGGTCTTATCCAATGTAACAGCTATGTGACCAAGTGGGGGGATGGTCTTATCCCATGTAAAAGGTATGTGACCAAGTGGGGGGATGGTCTTATCCCATGTAACAGCTATGTGACCAAGTGGGGGATGGTCTTATCCCATGTAAAAGGTATGTGACCAAGTGGGGGGATGGTCTTATCCCATGTAAAAGGTATGTGACCAAGTGGGGGGAATGGTCTTATCCCATGTAAAAGGTATGTGACCAAGTGGGGGAATGGTCTTATCCCATGTAAAAGGTATGTGACCAAGTGGGGGAATGGTCTTATCCCATGTAAAAGGTATGTGACCAAGTGGGGGAATGGTCTTATCCCATGTAAAAGGTATGTGACCAAGTGGGGGGATGATCTTATCCCATTTAACAGCTATGTGACCAAGTGGGGGGATGGTCTTGTCCCATGTAAAAGGTATGTGACCAAGTGGGGGGATGGTATTATCCCATGTAAAAGGTATGTGACCAAGTGGGGGGATGGTCTTGTCCCATGTAAAAGGTACGTGACCAAGTGGGGGAATGGTCTTATCCCATGTAAAAGGTATGTGACCAAGTGGGGGAATGGTCTTATCCCATGTAAAAGGTATGTGACCAAGTGGGGGAATGGTCTTATCCCATGTAAAAGGTATGTGACCAAGTGGGGGAATGGTCTTGTCCCATGTAAAAGGTATGTGACCAAGTGGGGGAATGGTCTTATCCCATGGAACAGCTATGTGACCAAGTGGGGGGATGGTCTTATCCCATGTAACAGCTATGTGACCAAGTGGGGGGATGGTCTTATCCCATGTAAAAGGTATGTGACCAAGTGGGGGAATGGTCTTATCCCATGTAAAAGGTATGTGACCAAGTGGGGGAATGGTCTTATCCCATGTAAAAGGTATGTGACCAAGTGGGGGAATGGTCTTATCCCATGTAAAAGGTATGTGACCAAGTGGGGGAATGGTCTTATCCCATGGAACAGCTATGTGACCAAGTGGGGGGATGGTCTTATCCCATGTAAAAGGTATGTGACCAAGTGGGGGAATGGTCTTATCCCATGTAAAAGGTATGTGACCAAGTGGGGGAATGGTCTTATCCCATGTAAAAGCCTGGCCAGATCAGAGATAATGAGCTGGGCCCATATTTATGAAAAAGCTGCAAAATTGTGTCCTACAAAGTCAAACTGTCGTTTAACTACCGCCCAGTATTTATTTTTACTGCCCAGTAATTATTTATTTTCTCACGGTATTCATGTGAGTCCTGCGTAAGGCCGGCAGCTACCAGTGTTGGTTATTTCTAGAATAGGAGATTCCCCATGCTTGCTCTTCTCTGCGCACGCGTTACCGGTGTTTCCGCCGGCGTGTCAGTTTCAAAGTCAATAGCAACAACCCAAACAAACGGAATAAAATAAAAACATGAGGAGAAATTTTTAATTTTTTTTTTTAACCTCTGTTGCATGCAGGTGGCTGCTACCGTTATTGTTTTTGCCTTCTCTCTAACGGTTTTTTTTTCAAGCGGGGAGCATCCTTCTTCATTGGTCTTTTTCTTTTCTCAATCAAATGTTTACATGTTTAAATTAACAAACTTTATCAATTAACTAATATCATGTTAACCGAAGATTAAATTACATATTCTTACTCCGAATCACATACAGTAAAACCTGTCTCTAACGGACATCCTTGGGGAATGGTAATAGTGTCCCTATTAGACAGGTGTCCCTTCTTCACAGGTGGAGGGGCCGGGGCAATATTTTACAAAGAGCACGTAAAATGAACAAGACACTTTTTGTCAGTCCTGTAGTATGTATTTATTGGATTGAACATGAGACTCACTGAAAATGTGAGTAAACAAATGATACATGTAGCAAACAACAACAACAACAACAACATCCCCCCCCCCCCCCCCCCCCCCCACCTACCCCGTTCCCTACACACACTGTGCATTCAAACTTACGCAAGTCGGACGTCACAAAGCTAAAAATAGCTGACTCTTCATCAGTCATTCAACGGGAAATTCCGCAGTGTGTCTCGACCAAATTGGGTCAGCTCTTGTTTCATTCAGTTTTTCTAGTCTCAGCATAAATGCATGGAACAGAAATTTAGCTGTGTTAACTATTGTTTCCTTCGAACGATTGCTTACAAAGAGAGAGAGATCGAGAGAGAGATTAGTAGGAGGGGGGAAGGGGGGAGTGGTAAATGATAAATGGTTGCATTTTCTAACCTGTATAAGTGGTCCACTGACAGGCAGATTCTTCGATCTTGCAGTACAAAACCACTCCCATACCACGTTGTTCAGGTCTTCATATTGCGTTTTCCGACGTTTCACAGTTTTTTGGTCGATTCGCGCACCTGACTCCCACTCCTTCATCACGTCTTCTTTTTCCGATTTGATCCTCGCGATCTGTGTTTTACCACATCCCATCTCCTTCGCCACATCTCGGCATGATTGGCCGCTATCTAGTTTTCTCAAGGCTGCTCTAAAGTCAACGCTTTTCTTTTTCCTGCTGGAGATTCCATTTTCAAACACAGTAGTCTACTGTTGCTTTTGGTTGTGACTGTATCCACAATGCGGAAAAGCGAAAGTGAGCGAAGCGAAAGTGAGTGAGCGAAAGTGGGTCTCCATCTAAACAAGCCACTGATTGGTCAGAAAAGGGACAGGACAACCAATCAACAACCATTTGTGCTACGGCTACTGCTGCCGAGCACTGACTGCATAACAGTCGAGTTTTCGAAGTTGCGTTTTTGTGTACGTTGTGTCCGTTTGTGACAGTGTTTACACTTCCTACGGTCCAAAAAATCGTGTCCGCGTCCGTAAGTGGCAGGTGTCCGCCCGTTAAAGGTTAGTTATTGTTGAAATCGTGTTCGTGCCATGATAAACTGTCCGTATGTAGCAGGTGGCCGTTACAACAAGGGTCCGCTAGACTCAGGTTTTACTGTATAGCATTGACGCAGTCTGAGATGCTAAGGTCTGAAAATCGCTACCCGTCTAAACACTTTAAAGAGAAGCAACCCCACCACAAAAAAGTGTAAACGGATGCGTTGGTAAGGACGCCAGACCATGGGAGTTACCTCCCCTTGGTGTGTACTACGTCACTACCACTCCCTGACACGTGGTAAATCATACGACTTTTTCAGCTCAGAGGAGGTGGTCATGATATTTTTCGCTCTCGTGGCCGGTTTGCCTTGCTCTTTGCTCGGTTCCCTCCGGCTACTACCCATCTTATTCGCCTTCTGCTTCATTAGTTGGTGAGCTCTTTCCATTTTGTCATGTTTTCGACAGGAATTTTGTCTTGGCTACTGAGTCTTTGTTCATTCTTTCAGGTTCGTCTGCCCCTTCTCTCACTCGTGCCCAAGGTGGGTTCACAGGAGTTTAGGGGCAGAGCCAGCAGCCGTTTACGGTGTATCTCCTCCCCTTTCCGGGTTGAGTGCAGATATGCTGACTGGCATACACTGTCTCACACTTTTGTGCACGGTGCGGATATGCATGTCTCCTCGAAGACACGGTCAGCCGTTTACGAGAGCTGCGTGTCCGGTTTACCGGAAGCATAGGTCCACTGGAGCGAGCACCCGCCGCGGTCTCTTCCTGTTCGGATCTAGGACTAGCCTTCGGGCGTCCGGTTTTCCGGGCTCAGTCCGGGCAACATCCGATTCCGCAGTGCGTGGTTTCGTCTGTCGCTCTTCCGGGTCCATCCGGAAATTCTGTTCCTTTTCATGACGTTTCCTTAAGGACGTCGGTGATTGAGGATCAGCATACGAGCATTCTGGCTTGCAGCCTCAGCCAAGGCAAGGTCACTCAACCCGTCAGTGGTGGGGACTACAGTCGAACTCGCTTAAGACGAATCACTGGGGATCGGAAAAAAAGTTCGTCTTAACCAAAATTCGTATTAAGAAAATTGATTGATTTTTTTATTTTTTATTTTTTTTTTAAGTCTTGTACATTTTATGGTGTTTCAATTTGTTTCTTTCGCAACTTTCATGCTGCTTCACGTTTGGACAATAAAGTGACATATTCAGTTACATGTTCATGTGTGTCTCATGTTGAGTGATGATTGTTGAGTTTGAGTGAGAGTGAGCACACAGATGTTTCATCCAGTTGTTACGTTTTTGGTCACACACACACACACTGACACTGTCCACATTCGCGGTGTTCCTATCATTTGTCCGGAATCACTTACCTTGGCGACGGGTAGCAAACCTTGGCCAATTTAGTTTTTTTTTGTTGGTTGCAACATGATGTTCAAATCCAAATCGAAAGCACTGACTGACTGATAAACTATCGCGAACCGGCGAACGCAAACGTTGGCATCTATATTTTTTGGCAATGGCTTCCGTTCAAAACATTGTTTCGTTTTTGGTATTCGCGAAGGAAATAAACGTCAGTCAGTCATTCATGTTCAGTGTCTGAGCTATCAATCACTTTGATTCTAAATTTGAAATTGTTTTGTGAGTACAGTGTAATCAGTTTAACTTTATTCAGTGATCGGTTGAGCGATGGTTCAAGCAGTCGACGCAAGGGAAGACTTTGACACATGTATTCAAACTTCTCAAATTCCCATGATATGTGAATGTCGATCTCGGGACGAGTTTAAAGATTTCGTCATAAGCGTGAGTAAATTACAGACATTATGCATGCTTGGGAATCCAAAAAGTGCTCGTTATAAGCATAAATTCGTTACAAAGAATTCGTTTCAAGCATTTTTTTTAAGCATGAAGAAAGAGGTATTCAGTTGGGAACTTAAAACTAATACGTTATAAGTCAAAATTCGTAACTAGCGTGTTCGTTTTAGGTGGGTTCGACTGTACTGCCTTCCGAGTTCTGGTGGCTCCGGATTTTGGCTCCCCCCACTTTCATCCTCCTTTAGTCAGGGTGCGAGTCTGGACGGTTTCCGGTCGGACGGGGTTCCGGTTTCAGGCTATCCCGCTCAACATTCTGCCACAAGCAACTGCGGCTTCAGGTTTTGTCCTTCGCTCGACGAGTCTGACTCTCAGTCTCTGGCTGGCGAACAGACATGTTCTGGATTTCTGCTCATACTCAGGTTTGCACTTGGGGCTGCGGCGGAAGTTACTTCCAGATATTTTCCGAAGGATGCTTCGTCGTCGGGACTTCCGCTTTGGTCGCTCCGTCGGCGATGGCTGACTTCCGTTCCGAGAAGGAGGAGGACTCCTCCTTCCGGTTTGAGGAGTCATCTTTGGGAGCTTGCCATCTTTCTCAGGTTTTGGTCAAACCATCTCCTGCTGGTAGTGGCTACCCTATGTTCTGGTTCAGCTGCTGCTTGCTCTCGGCTAAGCATCAGAACAGGCTCAGCCTTGGCTAGCTTCTGAGACTCAAGCGGCGACTTTCGTTCTCGCTGGTCATAAGAAGTTTATTTTGCCATAGCAGGGAGGAACTTGTTGAAAAATTTTCATTTGATTAATATACTTACCCGAATCATATAACGGGCGGTCAGTTGTTTTTTTTGGAGGGTCCTGCTGTCGGGTGGTTCTGGTTTCCAGTTCATCCCACCATCCCTTTTTGAGGGCAGCAAGACTGCTGGTTACGGCACCCTTCTCAAGCATACTCGACGGGTAACGACGTCGAAGATCACAGCCATTTCTTTCTTTGGCGTTTTCTGTCACAACCCAGGAGCACATGGATTTCTTGTCTTGGTTCGACAAGGACCCTAACTCAACTCTCGCTCATTGTAAGGAGATCGGTCACGCCTTTCTGGAGCTGACTTCTATCTCCCAGGCCCTTTTCGGGCCCCACTCCATCCCAAGGTGTCGCATACTTTGGCATGATTTTCTTACGGTCACCTGGAGAGTTCGTCCTACTCAGCACTGAGTGGACAACCTTAAGCACTGATCGTTCCAGGGCATTGGCATTTCCTTTCCAATAGAAGGGGGGGGGGGGGAGGTGCAGCCTGTCTTTCCCCTTGACTCAGCTCGGGCCTTTTCATTCAGGGCTGGGGTCTCTTCCTTGGCCGTTTTACGGTCTAGGAGATTGGACGTAGTGCTGGGCACAGCTTACTGGCGCTCTGACGATGTCTTTTTCAACTTTTGCCTGAGAGACATCGCGACTGTCCGGCAGGATGGTTCTCGGTCCCTTCCTGCCCTGGTGGCAGTGGGCCAGTTCCTGTCTAGGACTTAAGAGTGAGTTAGATTTTTCTTTCCCACCGCCTTGTTGAAGTTATGTGCTATATGTGATTCGGAGTAAGAATATGTAATTCAATCGAAAATTTTGAAAGTAAATTTTCATTTGATAAATATACTTACCCGAATCACATAGTTTATGCCCTCCCACCAACCCCGCTTATGGTTTTTACATTTGGTCAAGTTTTGACTAAATGTTTTAACATAGAGGGGGAATCGAGACTAGGGTCGTGGTGTGTGTCTGTGCGTGCGCGTGGTGTGTGTGTGTGTGTGTAGAGCGATTCAGACCAAACTACTGGACGGATCTTTATGAAATTTGACATGAGAGTTCCTGGGAATGATATCCTCGAACGTTTTTTTCTTTTTTTCGATAAATACTTTTGATGACGTCATATCCGGCTTTTTGTAAAAGTTGAGGCGGCACTGTCACACCCTCATTTTTCAATCAAATTGATTGACATTTTTGTAAAGCAATCTTCGACGAAGGCCAGACTTCGGTATTGCATTTCAGCTTGGTGGCTTAAAAATTAATTGATGACTTTGGTCATTAAAAATCTGAAAATTGTAATAATTTGTTTTATATATAAAACGATCCAAATTTACGTTCATCTTATTCTACATCATTTCCTGATTCCAAAAACATATAAATATGTTATATTTGGATTAAAAACAAGCTCTGAAAATTAAAAGTATAAAAATTATGATCAAAATTAAATTTCCGAAATCGATTTAAAAACAATTTCATCTTATTCCTTGTCGGTTCCGGATTCCAAAGACATATAAATATGTTATATTTGGATTAAAAACACGCTCAGAAAGTTAAAACGAAGAGAGGTACAGAAAAGCGTGCTATGCAGCACAGCGAAACCACTACCGCGCTGAACAGGCTCGTCAGTTTCACTCCGTTTTGCACAAGCGGCGGACTACGGTCATTGTGAAAAAATGCAGTGTGTTCAGTTTCATTCTGTGAGTTCCACAGCTTGACTAAATGTAGTAATTTTGCCTTACGCGACTTGTTAGTTTCTTTAAAAGCCGTATGATTTACCACGTGTCAGGGAGCGGTGGTGACGTAGTACACACCAAGGGGAGGTAACTCCCATGGTCTGGCGTCCGTTTACACTTTTTTGTGGTGGGGTTGCTTCCCTTTAAAGTTTTTAGACGGGTAGCGATTTTGAGACCTTAACATCTCAGACTGCGTCAATGCTATATGTGATTCGGGTAAGTATATTAATCAAATGAAAATTTACTTTTAACATTTTCGATTTAAAAAAAACTAATTCCTGCCTAAATTAATGTTTTAAATCAATTTTAATATTACAACGTGAAGAAAATAAACAAAAATAAACAAATGACAAAGAGTTAAAAAAAAAAAGTACGGCCAGATGGCGATTTGAACTCGACTCAATCACATATCGGGCAAATGCGATAACCGTTTGGCCACGGTATCAGATGACAAATTCTCGACACTGTAATACATTAAAGCCGGTATGATCGAGCATCGGTTGAAATCTTTCACGAGCAGTATCTCATATTTGTCCGCAATGCATTGGTGCTTAAATGACACCATTGTGTGTCCATGAGGGACATAAATCTACAAACAATTTTTAAACAAGAATAATTCAGAATTGACGGTTTGAATAACGTATGAAAAGAGTGACATGGACAGTGTTGGTGAAGTTACCTGACAGGTAGCGACTTTTGTAGGAGGGGGATGGGTCCTCTAACTCTACAGCTCGGAGACACCCCGGTAAGTAACACTTAGGGGACTTATCGGGCGTAAGTGGTTTTACAGGCCAGTATATGAGTTGCAGCTCTTTCAAGAATACGGGGCCTGAACTATTTCTACAGGAATGAGCTTGCCTTTGAAGGAGCTTCAGAGCTTTTGGCAGTTTTTGAGTCACTTGAGAAAATGTGACTCTATGTAATCGGTCAGTGTTAGTCTGTCCGGCCGGCCGGCCGGCCGGCCGGCCGTCCGTAGACACCACCTTAACGTTGGACTTTTCTCGGAAACTATCAAAGCGATCGGGCTCATATTTTGTTTAGTCGTGACCTCCAATGACCTCTACACTTTAACGATGGTTTCGTTGACCTTTGACCTTTTTCAAGGTCACAGGTCAGCGTCAAAGGAAAAATTAGACATTTTATATCTTTGACAAAGTTCATCGGATGTGATTGAAACTTTGTAGGATTATTCTTTACATCAAAGTATTTACATCTGTAGCCTTTTACGAACGTTATCAGAAAAACAAGGGAGATAACTAGCCTTTTCTGTTCGGCAACACACAACTTAACGTTGGGCTTTTCTCGGAAACTATAAAAGTGACCGGGCTCAAATTTTATGTGAACGTGACTCATTGTGTTGTGAATAGCAATTTCTTCCTGTCCATCTGATGCCTCATATAATATTCAGAACTGCGAAAGTGACTCGATCGAGCGTTTGCTCTTCTTGTTAATTACACTAAAAAGGGAAAGAACATGCAGCACTTACTGTTTTCTCCTTTATTGTCATAACATGAATGATGTGAAACAAGCTCTCCCCCCTGACAGAGGACTAGCCCATGTGGGGATGATCAAGGCCTTGCAGGAGGCGGGCATTCCCATTGACATGGTGGGGGGGACCAGTATGGGCTCTTTCATCGGAGCTCTGTGGGCAGAAGAGAGAGGCTTCCCCAAGTTCAACATCCGTGCCAAGGAGTGGTCCATCGTGAGTCATTCATGTGCATGATGTTTGTCAGAAACCTAGACGCTGTGTGAAGTTGCAAGTGAAGGAATACTGCGCAATAGGGCCTAGTTTAGCGTTTTGGTGTCAGTTTATCATGTTGCATTAATGAAGCCAATTAGAAATGAATAGTAGCACTGCTGGGCTGGAAATGAATAGTAGCACTGCTGGGCTGGAAATGAATAGTAGCACTGCTGGGCTGGAAATGAATAGTAGCACTGCTGGGCTGGAAATGAATAGTAGCACTGCTGGGCTGGAAATGAATATTGTGCAGTCTATTAGTGTTGTACAGTCTTTTTCAACATGTGTTGCTCACTCTGTGAGGTGTTACAAAAAACCCTCACTAATCATCCTAATAAAACCAGGTCTAACAAACCAAGTTGTTGATTTGAATGAAGTAGAAAAAGTTGTTAAGTTTTGCGGCATGTTGGATTACAGAAAATGACATCCATCTGGAAGAAAGTGTTGGACCTGACGTACCCCTACACCTCCATGTTCTCAGGTACTCTTTGTTCTCATCGTGTCTACACTCATATCTGCATGCTCTCTTCTGGCTTCTTTCTATACAGTAACATCACCATGTCTACACTCATATCTGCATGCTCTCTTCTGGCTTCTTTCTATACAGTAACATCACCGTGTCTACACTCATATCTGCATGCTCTCTTCTGGCTTCTTTCTATACAGTAACATCACCGTGTCTACACTCATATCTGCATGCTCTCTTCTGGCTTCTTTCTATACAGTAACATCACCGTGTCTACACTCATATCTGCATGCTCTCTTCTGGCTTCTTTCTATACAGTAACATCACCGTGTCTACACTCATATCTGCATGCTCTCTTCTGGCTTCTTTCTATACAGTAACATCACCGTGTCTACACTCATATCTGCATGCTCTCTTCTGGCTTCTTTCTATACAGTAACATCACCTGACATTTAGAAACAAATGAGACAGAGAGACCGCTTTTGTTCCAAAAAGACAAAAATAAACTGAATCGGAAGGTATTTTTTATATCTTCTTCTTCTTCGTTCATGGGCTGAAACTCCCACGTTCACTCATGTTTTTGCACGAGTGGATTTTTACGTGTATGACCGTTTTTACCCCGCCATTCAGGCAGCATACGCCGATTTCGGGGGAAGCATGCTGGGTATTTTTGTGTTTTTATAACCCACCGAACTATTACAGGATCTTTTCTGTGCGCACTTGGTCTTGTGCTTGCGTGTACACACGAAGGGGGACAAGGCACTAGCATATCTGCACATAAGTTGACCTGGGAGATCAGGAAAAATCTCCACCCTTAACCCACCAGGTGGCCGCGGCCGGGATTTGAACTTACATCCTTCCGATTAGGAGGCCGATGTCTTATCCACCACGCCACAGTGCCCGTCATTTTGTTTTATATAATGTTTAAGTGTTTTCTTTTTTGATTGAACATAATTATTGCAACAGTTCAGGTATCCTGAAGTAGTTAAGTTTGTGGGCGCGCGCTAGAGAGTGTGTGTTGATTTATGTGCAAGCATTGGGAGCTAGAGATCAAAGACTCAGGGTTAAGTTTATTATTTGATGATGGATATATTAGTTGAAATGATGTAACGGGACAGTCATTATACACATGTTTGTGCGGTGTGTGTGTTCAGGCAGCTCGTTCAATGAGTCGATAGAGTCTGTGTTCCACAACCGGCAGATCGAGGACCTGTGGATTCCCTACTTCTGTGTCACCACCGACATCACCAGCTCCAGCATGCGCATCCACACCACGGGTAACACATTAACTTGCCTGTCTCTGTGCTTGGGGTGGGCTGGTGTGTGTGTGTATGTGTGTGTGTCTGTCTGTCTAGTTTGGGATGTGGTGTGGTTGGAGGGAGAGAGTATATGAAAGTGTGTATGTATCTGTCAATCAGTGTGTGTGAGGGGGGGGGGTACTGTACATGTGTTGTTCTTCATTGTTTACATGTGTCTGAGTACGCATGCCTGAGCATTTTTGTGCTCTGTTGAAGCATGTTACACTGTAAAACATGATAAAATACGGTAGAAAAGCCTGCTGAACGGTTCAAAATGCAGCGTGATGCCGTGAACTTTTTATTAGTATCATCTATGTTACTCATTCTGGCATCAATTTCTATGAATTTCAACTGAGAAACGATTTGCTAGTGATGTTGGTAAAGTTGGCTATGATGTTAACGTGGTGGAGGTTTGTGGTACCAGGCAGCACGTGGCGCTATGTGAGGGCCAGCATGTCACTGTCAGGCTACCTGCCCCCTCTGTGCGACCCCGGCGACGGTCACCTCTTGCTGGACGGTGGATACGTCAACAATCTGCCTGGTGAGTGCGCCGCCCTCTAACAATACACTACGTGTCTGTCGTTGCCATTGTGTAGCATGGTGAGTGCCGCCCTCTAACAATACAGTACGTGTCTGTCGTTGCCATAGTGTAGCGTGGTGAGTGCGCCGCCCTCTAACAATACAGTACGTGTCTGTAGTTACCATAGTGTAGCGTGGTGAGTGCGCCGCCCTCTAACAATACAGTACATGTCTGTAGTTACCATAGTGTAGCGTGGTGAGTGCCTCCCTTTAACAATACAGTACATGTCTATAGTTACCATAGTGTTGCGTGGTGAGTGCGCCGCCCTCTAACAATACAGTACGTGTCTGTAGTTACCATAGTGTAGCGTGGCGAGTGCCTCCCTCTAACAATACAGTACGTGTCTGTAGTTACCATAGTGTAGCGTGGTGAGTGCCGCCCTCTAACAATACAGTACATGTCTGTAGTTACCATAGTGTAGCTAACCTTCGTGGTTGAAAACGACGTTAAACACCAAATAAAGAAAGAAAGACCATAGTGTAGCGTGCTGAGTGCCGCCCTCTAACAATACAGTGCGTGTCTGTAGTTACCATAGTGTAGCGTGGTGAGTGCCGCCCTCTAACAATACAGTACATGTCTGTAGTTACCATAGTGTAGCGTGGTGAGTGCGCCGCCCTCTAACAATACAGTACGTGTCTGTAGTTACCATAGTGTAGGGTGGTGAGTACCGCCCTCTAACAATACAGTACGCTACACATGTCTGTAGTTACCATAGTGTAGCGTGGTGAGTGCGCCGCCCTCTAACAATACAGTACATTGTCTGTCGTTGCCATAGTGTAGCGTGGTGAGTGCCTCCCTCTAACAATACAGTACGTGTCTGTAGTTACCATAGTGTAGCGTGGTGAGTGCCGCCCTCAAACAATACAGTACGTGTCTGTAGTTACCATAGTGTTGCATGGTGAGTACCGCCCTCTAACAATACAGTACGTGTCTGTAGTTACCATAGTGTAGCGTGGTGAGTGCGCCGCCCTCTAACAATACAGTACGTGTCTGTAGTTACCATAGTGTAGCATGGTGAGTACCGCCCTCTAACAATACAGTACGTGTCTGTAGTTACCATAGTGTAGCGTGGTGAGTGCGCCTCCCTCTAATAATACAGTACATGTCTGTAGTTACCATAGTGTAGCGTGGTGAGTGCGCCTCCCTCTAATAATACAGTACATGTCTGTGGTTGTGATGTGTGTTGTGCAATGTCCACAGCTGTTGTGATGTGTTACGATGTGTGTTGTGATGTGTGTTGTGCAATGTCCAGAGCTTTTGTGTTGTGCTGTGTGTTGTGCTGTGGGTCCACAGCTGTTGTGATGTGTGTTGTGATGTGTGCTGTGATGTGTACTCTGGTGTGTGTTGTGATATGTGTTGTGATGTTTGGTGTGGTGTGTGTTGTGATTTTTTTGGTGATGTGTGTTGTGATGTGTGGTGCGATGTGTGTTGTGATGTGTGTTGTGATGTGTGCTGTGATATGTGTTGAGATGTGTGCTGCGATGTGTGTTGTGATTTTTTGTGTGTTGTGATGTGTGGTGCGATGTGTGTTGTGATGTGTGTTGTGATGTGTGCTGTGATATGCGTTGTGATGTGTGCTGTGATTTGTGTTGTGGTGTGTGTTGTGATGTGTGCTGTGATGTGTGTTGTGGTGTGTGTTGTGGTGTGATGTGTGTTGTGATGTGTGTTGTGATGTGTGGTGTGTTGTGATGTGTGCTGTGATATGCGTTGTGTGTGTTGTGATGTGTGCTGTGTTGTGATGTGTGGTGCGATGTGATGTGTGTTGTGATGTGATGTGTGTTGTGATGTGTGTTGTGATCTGTGTTGTGATGTGTGGTGCGATGTGTGTTGTGATCTATGTTGTGATGTGATGTGTGTTGTGATGTGTGGTGTGATGTGTGGTGTGATGTGTGGTGTGGTGTGGTGTGATGTGTGTTGTGATGTGTGTTGTGATATGTGTTGTGATGTGTGGTGTGATGTGTGTGTGTGATGTGTGGTGTGATGTGTGGTGTGATGTGTGGTGTGATGTGTGGTGTAATGTGTGTTGTGATGTGATGTGTGTGTTGATGTGATGTGTGTTGTGATGTGTGTTGTGATGTGTGTTGTGATGTGTGTTGTGATGTGTGTTGTGATGTGTGTTGTGATGTGTGTTGTGATGTGTGTTGTGATCTGTGTTGTGATCTGTGTTGTGATGTGTGCTGTGATGTGTGTTGTGATGTGTGGTGCGATGTGTGTTGTGGTGTGTGTAGTGATGTGTGTTGTGTTGTGATGTGTGGTGTGTTGTGATGTGTGTTGTGATGTGCGTTGTGATGTGTGTTGTGATGTGTGTTGTGATGTGTGGTGTGATGTGATGTGTGTTGAGATGTGTGTTGTGATATGTGTTGTGATGTGTGGTGTGATGTGTGTTGTGATGTGTGGTGTGATGTGTGTTGTAGTGTGTGTAGTGATGTGTGTTGTGATGTGTGTTGTGATGTGTGTTGTGATGTGTGTAGTGATGTGTGTTGTGATGTGTGTTGTGATGTGTGTTGTGGTGTGTGTTGTGATGTGTGCTGTGATGTGTGTTGTGATGTGTGGTGCGATGTGTGTTGTGGTGTGTGTAGTGATGTGTGTTGTGATGTGTGCTGTGATGTGTGTTTTGATGTGTGTTATGTTTGTTGTGATGTGTGGTGTGATGTGTGGTGTGATGTGTGTTGTGATGTGTGTTGTGATGTGTGGTGTGATGTGTGTTGTAGTGATGTGTGGTGTGATGTGTGTTGTAGTGTGTGTAGTGATGTGTGTTGTGATGTGTGCTGTGATGTGTGTTGTGGTGTGTGTTGTGATGTGTGCTGTGATGTGTGTTGTGATGTGTGGTGCGATGTGTGTTGTGGTGTGTGTAGTGATGTGTGTTGTGATGTGTGCTGTGATGTGTGTTGTGATGTGTGTTGTTATGTTTGTTGTGATGTGTGTAGTGATGTGTGTTGTGATGTGTGGTGTGATGTGTGCTGTGATGTGTGTTGTGGTGTGTGTAGTGATGTGTGTTGAGATGTGTGTTGTGATGTGTGTTGTGATGTGTGTTGTGATGTGTGTTGTTATGTTTGTTGTGCAATGTCCACAGCGGACGTGCTGCGCACCATGGGGGCCAAAACCATCTTCGCTGTGGACGTGGGCAGTCAAGACGACACCAACCTCACGAATTACGGTGACGAGCTCTCAGGCTGGTGGTTGCTATGGAAACGATGGAACCCTTGGAGCAGCAGCATCAGGGTGAGGGAGCCAAGATGTGGCACAGAGGGACAGCAGTGTTTGGAGAGTTTTCCTGCTTAGTCTCTCTTGTCAGTTAGCTTATCACTTTGCTTTCTTTTGCAAAAGATAAACAATATCAAGAAAACAAATTAAATAGTAAGACAGATTTCAAGATAATCTGACAACTGTCAGTATGTTTTTTTGTGTGTACAATTGGCATGTTTGCATTTGTTCAGCACCTGCAAGTTTACTTACCTGTGCATACATGAGGTACCTGACATGACAGATCCTAAATGTCATGTGTGTTTACATGTGTATACAGGTACACTGCCTCACAGAGATCCAGTCTCACCTGGCTTACATGTCATGTGTGTTTACATGTGTATACAGGTACCTGACATGACAGAGATCCAATCTCATCTGGCTAACGGGTCATGTGTGTTTACATGTGTATACAGGTACCTGACATGACAGAGATCCAATCTCACCTGGCTAACGGGTCATGTGTGTTTACATGTGTATACAGGTACCTGACATGACGGAGATCCAATCACGCCTGGCATACGTGTCATGCGTGCGACAGCTAGAGATTGTGAAGAGCTCAGACTGGTGTGAGTACATCCGACCCCCCATCGACAAGTACGGCACACTGCAGTTTGGCTCCTATGATGAGATTATGGTGAGTGCAGCTCCTATGAGGAGATTATGGTGAGTACAGCTCCCATGAGGAGATTGTGGTGAGTACAGCTCCTATGAGGAGATTGTGGTGAGTACAGCTCCTATGAGGAGATTGTGGTGAGTGCAGCTCCTATGATGAGATTGTGGGGAGTGCAGCTCCTCTGAGGAGTTTTGGTGAGTACAGCTCCTATGATGAGATTGTGGGGAGTGCAGCTCCTATGATGAGATTGTGGTGAGTACAGCTCCTATGGTGAGATTGTGGTGAGTGCCGCTCCTATGATGAGATTGTGGCGAGTACAGCACCTATGGTGAGATTGTGGTGAGTGCAGCTCCTATGATGAGATTGTGGCGAGCGTAGCTCCTATAATGAGATTGTGGTGAGTGCAGCTCCTATGAGGAGATTGTGGTGAGTGCAGCTCTGATGAGGAGATTGTGGTGAGTGCAGCTCTGATGAGATTGTGGTGAGTGCAGCTCTGATGATGAGATTGTGGTGAGTGCAGCTCCTATGAGGAGATTGTGGTGAGTGCAGCTCTGATGAGGAGATTGTGGTGAGTACAGCTCCTATGATGAGAGTGTGGTGAGTGCAGCTCTGATGAGGAGATTGTGGTGAGTGCAGCTCTGATGAGGAGATTGTGGTGAGTGTAAATGTGTCCAGGCCAGAATGAGGAATGGACAGAAGTTTGTTGAAAAGCTACAGTCGTTTCTTGCTGCCTTTTCTGCAGTTTGTACTGAACGACCAGAAAGTCTCTTACTAACCTCAGTATATCTTTGTGATCTTTCAGGAGAGAGACTGTGTATCTTTGTGATCTTTCAGGAGAGAGACTCAGTACATCTTTGTGATCTTTCAGGAGAGACTGTGTATCTTTGTAATCTTTCAGGAGAGAGAGACTGTATATCTTTGTAATCTTTCAGGAGAGAGACTGTATATCTTTGTAATCTTTCAGGAGAGAGACTGTATATCTTTGTGATCTTTCAGGAGAGAGACTCGGTACATCTTTGTGATCTTTCAGGAGAGAGACTGTGTATCTTTGTAATCTTTCAGGAGAGAGACTGTATATCTTTGTGATCTTTCAGGAGAGAGACTGTATATCTTTGTGATCTTTCAGGAGAGAGACTCAGTACATCTTTGTGATCTTTCAGGAGAGAGACTGTGTATCTTTGTAATCTTTCAGGAGAGAGAGACTGTATATCTTTGTGATCTTTCAGGAGAGAGACTGTATATCTTTGTGATCTTTCAGGAGAGAGACTCAGTACATCTTTGTGATCTTTCAGGAGAGAGACTGTGTATCTTTGTAATCTTTCAGGAGAGAGACTGTGTATCTTTGTAATCTTTCAGGAGAGAGAGACTGTATATCTTTGTGATCTTTCAGGAGAGAGAGACTGTTAATCTATTTTTGATGTTTGATGAGAGAGACTGTATATGTGTGTGACGTTTCAGGATGTGGGCTACAACCATGGCAAGACCATGTTCTCTGGCTGGGTGAAGGGTGGCCTGATCAACAAGCTGTTCCTGGAGAGACAGAAGCCCACCTCGCCCACCACAGAGAGAGCGCAGGCGGTCAGTGTCTCTTTCTGCTGCCACACACACTTTTCTTCTCTGCTTTTTTATTTTGCTCAATCAGCTCCCCCCCCTCCCAGTTACAACTAGTTGCAGAAGTTGTATAGCACAACCACTGATGCTCTGAAAAAATTTAATTCTGTTCTTGTTCCTTTTCACTGGTATTGACAGTGTTTGTTTGATAAGAAGTGTGAGAGGGCTGGTGAGTTTAGTGGTATTGACAGTGTTTGTTTGATAAGAAGTGTGAGAGGGCTGGTGAGTTTAGTGGTATTGACAGTGTTTGTTTGATAAGAAGTGTGAGAAGGCTGGTGAGTTTAGTGGTATTGACAGTGTTTGTTTGATAAGAAGTGTGAGAAGGCTGGTGAGTTTAGTGGTATTGACAGTGTTTGTTTGATAAGAAGTGTGAGAGGGCTGGTGAGTTCAGTGGTATTGACAGTGTTTGTTTGATAAGAAGTGTGAGAAGGCTGGTGAGTTTAGTGGTATTGACAGTGTTTGTTTGATAAGAAGTGTGAGAGGGCTGGTGAGTTTAGTGGTATTGACAGTGTTTGTTTGATAAGAAGTGTGAGAGGGCTGGTGAGTTTAGTGGTATTGACAGTGTTTGTTTGATAAGAAGTGTGAGAAGGCTGGTGAGTTTAGTGGTATTGACAGTGTTTGTTTGATAAGAAGTGTGAGAGGGCTGGTGAGTTTAGTGGTATTGACAGTGTTTGTTTGATAAGAAGTGTGAGAGGGCTGGTGAGTTTAGTGGTATTGACAGTGTTTGTTTGATAAGAAGTGTGAGAAGGCTGGTGAGTTTAGTGGTATTGACAGTGTTTGTTTGATAAGAAGTGTGAGAAGGCTGGTGAGTTTAGTGGATTGACAGTGTTTGTTTGATAAGAAGTGTGAGAGGGCTGGTGAGTTCAGTGGTATTGACAGTGTTTGTTTGATAAGAAGTGTGAGAAGGCTGGTGAGTTTAGTGGTATTGACAGTGTTTGTTTGATAAGAAGTGTGAGAAGGCTGGTGAGTTTAGTGGTATTGACAGTGTTTGTTTGATAAGAAGTGTGAGAAGGCTGGTGAGTTTAGTGGTATTGACAGTGTTTGTTTGATAAGAAGTGTGAGAGGGCTGGTGAGTTTAGTGGTATTGACAGTGTTTGTTTGATAAAGAAGTGTGAGATGGCTGGTGAGTTCAGTGGTATTGACAGTGTTTGTTTGATAAGAAGTGTGAGAGGGCTGGTGAGTTTAGTGGTATTGGCAGTGTTTGTTTGATAAGAAGTGTGAGAGGGCTGGTGAGTTTAGTGGTATTGACAGTGTTTGTTTGATAAAAAGTGTGAGAAGGCTGGTGAGTTTAGTGGTATTGACAGTGTTTGTTTGATAAGAAGTGTGAGAGGGCTGGTGAGTTTAGTGGTATTGACAGTGTTTGTTTGATAAGAAGTGTGAGAAGGCTGGTGAGTTTAGTGGTATTGACAGTGTTTGTTTGATAAGAAGTGTGAGAGGGCTGGTGAGTTTAGTGGTATTGACAGTGTTTGTTTGATAAGAAGTGTGAGAGGGCTGGTGAGTTTAGTGGTATTGACAGTGTTTGTTTGATAAGAAGTGTGAGAAGGCTGGTGAGTTTAGTGGTATTGACAGTGTTTGTTTGATAAGAAGTGTGAGATGGCTGGTGAGTTTAGTGGTATTGACAGTGTTTTTTTGATAAGAAGTGTGAGAGGGCTGGTGAGTTCAGTGGTATTGACAGTGTTTGTTTGATAAGAAGTGTGAGAGGGCTGGTGAGTTTAGTGGTATTGACAGTGTTTGTTTGATAAGAAGTGTGAGAAGGCTGGTGAGTTTAGTGGTATTGACAGTGTTTGTTTGATAAGAAGTGTGAGAGGGCTGGTGAGTTTAGTGGTATTGACAGTGTTTGTTTGATAAGAAGTGTGAGAGGGCTGGTGAGTTTAGTGGTATTGACAGTGTTTGTTTGATAAGAAGTGTGAGAAGGCTGGTGAGTTTAGTGGTATTGACAGTGTTTGTTTGATAAGAAGTGTGAGAGGGCTGGTGAGTTTAGTGGTATTGACAGTGTTTGTTTGATAAGAAGTGTGAGAGGGCTGGTGAGTTTAGTGGTATTGACAGTGTTTGTTTGATAAGAAGTGTGAGAAGGCTGGTGAGTTTAGTGGTATTGACAGTGTTTGTTTGATAAGAAGTGTGAGAAGGCTGGTGAGTTTAGTGGTATTGACAGTGTTTGTTTGATAAGAAGTGTGAGAGGGCTGGTGAGTTCAGTGGTATTGACAGTGTTTGTTTGATAAGAAGTGTGAGAGGGCTGGTGAGTTTAGTGGTATTGACAGTGTTTGTTTGATAAGAAGTGTGAGAAGGCTGGTGAGTTTAGTGGTATTGACAGTGTTTGTTTGATAAGAAGTGTGAGAAGGCTGGTGAGTTTAGTGGTATTGACAGTGTTTGTTTGATAAGAAGTGTGAGAGGGCTGGTGAGTTTAGTGGTATTGACAGTGTTTGTTTGATAAGAAGTGTGAGAAGGCTGGTGAGTTTAGTGGTATTGACAGTGTTTGTTTGATAAGAAGTGTGAGAGGGCTGGTGAGTTTAGTGGTATTGACAGTGTTTGTTTGATAAGAAGTGTGAGAGGGCTGGTGAGTTTAGTGGTATTGACAGTGTGTGTTTGATAAGAAGTGTGAGAGGGCTGGTGAGTTTAGTGGTATTGACAGTGTTTGTTTGATAAGTGTGAGAGGGCTGGTGAGTTTAGTGGTATTGACAGTGTTTGTTTGATAAGAAGTGTGAGAAGGCTGGTGAGTTTAGTGGTATTGACAGTGTTTGTTTGATAAGAAGTGTGAGAGGGCTGGTGAGTTTAGTGGTATTGACAGTGTTTGTTTGATAAGAAGTGTGAGAGGGCTGGTGAGTTTAGTGGTATTGACAGTGTTTGTTTGATAAGAAGTGTGAGAAGGCTGGTGAGTTTAGTGGTATTGACAGTGTTTGTTTGATAAAGAAGTGTGAGATGGCTGGTGAGTTTAGTGGTATTGACAGTGTTTTTTTGATAAGAAGTGTGAGAGGGCTGGTGAGTTCAGTGGTATTGACAGTGTTTGTTTGATAAAGAAGTGTGAGATGGCTGATGAGTTTAGTGGTATTGACAGTGTTTGTTTGATAAGAAGTGTGAGAAGGCTGGTGAGTTTAGTGGTATTGACAGTGTTTGTTTGATAAGAAGTGTGAGAAGGCTGGTGAGTTTAGTGGTATTGACAGTGTTTGTTTGATAAGAAGTGTGAGAGGGCTGGTGAGTTTAGTGGTATTGACAGTGTTTGTTTGATAAGAAGTGTGAGAAGGCTGGTGAGTTTAGTGGTATTGACAGTGTTTGTTTGATAAGAAGTGTGAGAAGGCTGGTGAGTTTAGTGGTATTGACAGTGTTTGTTTGATAAGAAGTGTGAGAGGGCTGGTGAGTTTAGTGGTATTGACAGTGTTTGTTTGATAAGAAGTGTGAGAAGGCTGGTGAGTTTAGTGGTATTGACAGTGTTTGTTTGATAAGAAGTGTGAGAAGGCTGGTGAGTTTAGTGGTATTGACAGTGTTTGTTTGATAAGAAGTGTGAGAGGGCTGGTGAGTTTAGTGGTATTGACAGTGTTTGTTTGATAAGAAGTGTGAGAAGGCTGGTGAGTTTAGTGGTATTGACAGTGTTTGTTTGATAAGAAGTGTGAGAAGGCTGGTGAGTTTAGTGGTATTGACAGTGTTTGTTTGATAAGAAGTGTGAGAGGGCTGGTGAGTTTAGTGGTATTGACAGTGTTTGTTTGATAAGAAGTGTGAGAGGGCTGGTGAGTTTAGTGGTATTGACAGTGTTTGTTTGATAAGAAGTGTGAGAAGGCTGGTGAGTTTAGTGGTATTGACAGTGTTTGTTTGATAAGAAGTGTGAGAAGGCTGGTGAGTTTAGTGGTATTGACAGTGTTTGTTTGATAAGAAGTGTGAGAGGGCTGGTGAGTTTAGTGGTATTGACAGTGTTTGTTTGATAAGAAGTGTGAGAGGGCTGGTGAGTTTAGTGGTATTGACAGTGTTTGTTTGATAAGAAGTGTGAGAAGGCTGGTGAGTTTAGTGGTATTGACAGTGTTTGTTTGATAAGAAGTGTGAGAGGGCTGGTGAGTTCAGTGGTATTGACAGTGTTTGTTTGATAAGAAGTGTGAGAGGGCTGGTGAGTTTAGTGGTATTGACAGTGTTTGTTTGATAAGAAGTGTGAGAGGGCTGGTGAGTTTAGTGGTATTGACAGTGTTTGTTTGATAAGAAGTGTGAGAGGGCTGGTGAGTTTAGTGGTATTGACAGTGTTTGTTTGATAAGAAGTGTGAGAAGGCTGGTGAGTTTAGTGGTATTGACAGTGTTTGTTTGATAAGAAGTGTGAGAGGGCTGGTGAGTTTAGTGGTATTGACAGTGTTTGTTTGATAAGAAGTGTGAGATGGCTGGTGAGTTCAGTGGTATTGACAGTGTTTGTTTGATAAAGAAGTGTGAGATGGCTGGTGAGTTTAGTGGTATTGACAGTGTTTTTTTGATAAGAAGTGTGAGAGGGCTGGTGAGTTCAGTGGTATTGACAGTGTTTGTTTGATAAGAAGTGTGAGAAGGCTGGTGAGTTTAGTGGTATTGACAGTGTTTGTTTGATAAGAAGTGTGAGAGGGCTGGTGAGTTCAGTGGTATTGACAGTGTTTGTTTGATAAGAAGTGTGAGAAGGCTGGTGAGTTTAGTGGTATTGACAGAGTTTGTTTGATAAGAAGTGTGAGAGGGCTGGTGAGTTTAGTGGTATTGGCAGTGTTTGTTGGATAAGAAATGTGAGAGGGCTGGTGAGTTCAGTGGTATTGCCAGTGTTTGTTTGATAAGAAGTGTGAGAGGGCTGGTGAGTTTAGTGGTATTGACAGTGTTTGTTTGATAAGAAGTGTGAGAGGGCTGGTGAGTTCAGTGGTATTGACAGTGTTTGTTTGATAAGAAGTGTGAGAGGGCTGGTGAGTTCAGTGGTATTGACAGTGTTTGTTTGATAAGAAGTGTGAGAAGGCTGGTGAGTTCAGTGGTATTGACAGTGTTTGTTTGATAAGAAGTGTGAGAAGGCTGGTGAGTTTAGTGGTATTGACAGTGTTTGTTTGATAAGAAGTGTGAGAAGGCTGGTGAGTTTAGTGGTATTGACAGTGTTTGTTTGATAAGAAGTGTGAGAGGGCTGGTGAGTTCAGTGGTATCGACAGTGTTTGTTTGATAAGAAGTGTGAGAGGGCTGGTGAGTTTAGTGGTATTGACAGTGTTTGTTTGATAAAGAAGTGTGAGATGGCTGGTGAGTTCAGTGGTATTGACAGTGTTTGTTTGATAAGAAGTGTGAGAAGGCTGGTGAGTTTAGTGGTATTGACAGTGTTTGTTTGATAAGAAGTGTGAGAGGGCTGGTGAGTTTAGTGGTATTGACAGTGTTTGTTTGATAAGAAGTGTGAGAGGGCTGGTGAGTTTAGTGGTATTGACAGTGTTTGTTTGATAAGAAGTGTGAGAGGGCTGGTGAGTTTAGTGGTATTGACAGTGTTTGTTTGATAAGAAGTGTGAGAGGGCTGGTGAGTTTAGTGGTATTGACAGTGTTTGTTTGATAAGAAGTGTGAGAGGGCTGGTGAGTTCAGTGGTATTGACAGTGTTTGTTTGATAAAGAAGTGTGAGAGGGCTGGTGAGTTTAGTGGTATTGACAGTGTTTGTTTGATAAGAAGTGTGAGAGGGCTGGTGAGTTTAGTGGTATTGACAGTGTTTGTTTGATAAGAAGTGTGAGAGGGCTGGTGAGTTTAGTGGTATTGACAGTGTTTGTTTGATAAAGAAGTGTGAGATGGCTGGTGAGTTCAGTGGTATTGACAGTGTTTGTTTGATAAAGAAGTGTGAGATGGCTGGTGAGTTTAGTGGTATTGACAGTGTTTGTTTGATAAGAAGTGTGAGAGGGCTGGTGAGTTTAGTGGTATTGACAGTGTTTGTTTGATAAGAAGTGTGAGAAGGCTGGTGAGTTTAGTGGTATTGACAGTGTTTGTTTGATAAGAAGTGTGAGAGGGCTGGTGAGTTTAGTGGTATTGACAGTGTTTGTTTGATAAAGAAGTGTGAGATGGCTGGTGAGTTTAGTGGTATTGACAGTGTTTTTTTGATAAGAAGTGTGAGAGGGCTGGTGAGTTCAGTGGTATTGACAGTGTTTGTTTGATAAAGAAGTGTGAGATGGCTGATGAGTTTAGTGGAAATGGGACTGTGGTGGAAGCAGGAGCCGGTCAGTTCCACTGACAGTCATTGTTGTTGTCTGGGAATTCTTGCTCACTCCTTACTGTCTACATTCATGGCTTCCTTTCCTTTCCATTCCTACTCTTGATTTCACCATCTAAACAAGCACCCTCTCAATGTGCACAGCCTTTTTAGCTCACTTTTCTCCCCCTTGCTATTAATTGATGTTGATGTATAGCTATCAACTATCAGATTGTAAATTGTTGCTGTTTTAACCATTGTGCTGATTACATTGACTCACTGTTGCATCCTCCACGCAATGCGTATGGTAGCTGTCTGTTGCACCTGAAATACTTCATGCAGCCTTATATCACAAGAGCTTGGTCTCCCTTCACATGAATGTCTGCTCAATGCTTTCACCTATCTCTTCTTGCAACTCTAAACACATTGTAGGATGTTGGGAAATAACTGTGTCAAGTGTTTATGGGTTGTGGAAGAGTGTGTTTCCCTTGTTCCATGGAAGCACCGAGGCAACCCTACACTGTAACATTGCTCTACCATTCTGTTTGACTGTGGCTCATATGTTCCACATGCAGTCACTTTGCTCTACCATTCTGTTTGACTGTGGCTCATATGTTCCACATGCAGTCACTTTGCTCTACCATTCTGTTTGACTGTGGCTCATATGTTCCACATGCAGTCACTTTGCTCCACCATTCTGTTTGACTGTGGCTCATATGTTCCACATGCAGTCACTTTGCTCTACCATTCTGTTTGACTGTGGCTCATATGTTCCACATGCAGTCACTTTGCTCCACCATTCTGTTTGACTGTGGCTCATATGTTCCACATGCAGTCACTTTGCTCCACCATTCTGTTTGACTGTGGCTCATATGTTCCACATGCAGTCACTTTGCTCTACCACTCTGTTTGACTGTGGCTCATATGTTCCACATGCAGTCACTTTGTTCTACCATTCTGTTTGACTAAATTAGAGCTCATCTTCCACATGCAGTCAGTTTAGTGTTTTTCTGAAACTGAACATATTGGCACACTTTCTGAACTCAAAAAGACGTACAGTATCAATTATATGGCACATTTGATGTATTTTTCTTTTCTTTTTGAAAATCATTTTAAGTACTTCACTTTGTGCATGTAAGAATTCAGTTAAAGATTCTCTTTTTTGCTTAGTTTTTACGATATCTTGCTTACATAGAGATTAAGGATGACTACTATCAGACCTGTTTACCCATACGATTTTGCCGTATTTTGTACGCAAAGTTGCCAAGGATACGACCAATACGTCTGGAGAGAAAAAAATATGACGATTGTAAAAAACATCTAGTTTGATCGTGATCACGAAATGGAAGAAGAAGAAATCGAAAGTAGGTTGCCAAACCTGTTCTCGCGATAGCCCAGTGGATAAAATCCAGCTTTGACGATTGGTCAATGTAATCACGTAATATGACGAGATTTTATCTGCCGCCATTGTTGTTGTCTGTTTTTGGAGACCTAGCTGTGGCCTATGTGGACGCGTTCAGTCGATTAACATGTTAACCAGGTAAGGAATACCATTTTGCACAGTGGTACATACACCTCGGAAATGAAAATGTTATTGCTGCAATAGCTCATGAACGTTTCTTGTGAATTGCAAAATACGTTCAATATTTGGAAAAATACACTGAATCTCGGTGAAAACTACACCAAAGTCAAAGTGTGGGTAAACAGGTCTGTACTATGTAATGGATAGGCCTTTTCTCTTACTAATATCATTTGAGATAGCAGTCTGTAGAGTGTGAAAATCTTCTTTTGCCACCTTTGCTGCTGGTTATATTTTTATTGTTCACTGAAACCTGTGTTTATTGTTTATTGTCAATGTTTATTGTTCACATTGTTGAAACCTGTTTTGTTGTCTTGTTTGTCGTGATTGTCTGATTTGTCTGATGTGAATATGTTTGTCTTTTCATGTGTTGATGTGTTTTTGTGTGTTGTACACGTATCACCTGACATTGCATGCGGTACAGGAGTCTAAACCGGTAAATATCGCCCCTTACTTTTTATCATGCTAGCACACGGTGAAGGGTGCACCTCACAAACCAACACTACAGTCCACTGCATCTTACTGCATGTAAACCTGGCATGTATAGAGCAAAAACTACATTGCATACATACTGAGGATAGCTTGATTTGGTGTTGCAAAAAACAGAAACAAGGATAGTTTTAATTTAAGAAAAATAATTGTTCACATTTTCACATGTAAAAAAAACACACACAAAAACAACAGCCATCCGTGTCATGCATACAAGTAATTGAAGAAATTGTTAAAACCAATTGTGCTATGATTCAAAACCAAATTAGCAACACCAAAATCTGTTGGTTTTGCAAGCAGTTAAAAAAAAATTAGTTTTGTAAAAAAAACACTGCAAAACTGCAAAAATAAGTAAAAACTGAAAATTTCAAAAAGTTTCAAAAAAAGTAAATAAGTACAGTTTTAAATTTCCTGCTGTTCCGATCTTTAGAACAATTGATAGTACACTTCACATTTTCAAATCAGAGCAGGTATTTCTGTTGGTAAAGAGGAATCTATTTCACTCACTTTTTTTTTTAACATGAAATTCTAGATGAATTTTTGTTAAATTTCTTTGAAGGTTTTAGATCACAGTCTTAGATTGCATACAGGATGTGATGATGTACAAAAATTAAATGAAAACATTTATTTGCAGTGATATGCAAGTATTTTACTGTGATTTATCTTGCAGTCCTTTTCATGTCTTATTGAGTCAAGTGAGGACTTTCATACATTCCAAGGTGAGGCGAAGTGAGTGATAGCTGGTGATAGAGTGTTTCTGAGGCAACACAACTGTCTGGAATCCTTCATTCAGAAGTCAAGCCTAGTGCAGTGTTGTTACTGAAGTGAGTGATAGCTGGTGATAGAGTGTTTCTCAACACATGCAGCTGTCTGGAATCCTTCATTCAGAAGTCAAACCTAGTGCAGTGTTGTTACTGAAGTGAGTGATAGCTGGTGATAGAGTGTTTCTCAACACAACTGTCTGAAATCCTTCATTCAGAAGTGAAGCCTAGTGCAGTGTTGTTACTGAAGTGAGTGATAGCTGGTGATAGAGTGTTTCTCAACACAGCTGTCTGAAATCCTTCATTCAGAAGTCAAGCCTAGTGCAGTGTTGTTACTGAAGTGGCCTGGGTGGCCGAGTGGTAACGCACTTGCGCTCGGAAGCGAGAGGTTGCGAGTTCGACCCTGGGTCAGGGCGTTAGCAATTTTCTCCCCCCTTTCCTAACCTAGGTGGTGGGTTCAAGTGCTAGTCTTTCGGATGAGACGAAAAACCGAGGTCCCTTTGTGTACACTACATTGGGGTGTGCACGTTAAAGATCCCACGATTGACAAAAGGGTCTTTCCTGGCAAAATTGTATAGGCATAGATAAAAATGTCCACCAAAATACCCGTGTGACTTGGAATAATAGGCCGTGAAAAGTAGGATATGCGCCGAAATGGCTGCGATCTGTTGGGCGATGTGAATGCGTGATGTATTGTGTTAAAAAAAATCCATCTCACACGGCATAAATAAATCCCTGCGCCTTGAATATGTGCGCGATATAAATTACATAAAAATTAAAATAAATAAAAAAAATAAATCCCTGCGCTTAGAACTGTACCCATGGAATACGCGCGATATAAGCCTCATATTGATTGATTGAAGTGAGTGATAGCTGGTGATAGAGTGTTTCTGAGGCAACACAACTGTCTGGAATCCTTCATTCAGAAGTCAAGCCTAGTGCAGTGTTGTTACTGAAGTGAGTGATAGCTGGTGATAGAGTGTTTCTCAACACATGCAGCTGTCTGGAATCCTTCATTCAGAAGTCAAACCTAGTGCAGTGTTGTTACTGAAGTGAGTGATAGCTGGTGATAGAGTGTTTCTCAACACAGCTGTCTGAAATCCTTCATTCAGAAGTCAAGCCTAGTGCAGTGTTGTTACTGAAGTGAGTGATAGCTGATGATACATACATTCCAAGGTGAGGCGAAGTGAGTGATAGCTGGTGATAGAGTGTTTCTGAGTTGTTTTTTGAGTCACTTGAGAAAAAGTGACTCTATGTAATCGGTCAGTGTTAGTCTGTCCGGCCGGCCGTCCGGCCGGCCGTCCGTCCGTAGACACCACCTTAACGTTGGTCTTTTCTCGGAAACTATCAAAGCGATCGGGCTCATATTTTGTTTAGTCGTGACCTCCAATGACCTCTACACTTTAACGATGGTTTCGTTGACCTTTGACCTTTTTCAAGGTCACAGGTCAGCGTCAAAGGAAAAATTAGACATTTTATATCTTTGACAAAGTTCATCGGATGTGATTGAAACTTTGTAGGATTATTCTTTACATCAAAGTATTTACATCTGTAGCCTTTTACGAACGTTATCAGAAAAACAAGGGAGATAACTAGCCTTTTCTGTTCGGCAACACACAACTTAACGTTGGGCTTTTCTCGGAAACTATAAAAGTGACCGGGCTCAAATTTTATGTGAACGTGACTCATTGTGTTGTGAATAGCAATTTCTTCCTGTCCATCTGATGCCTCATATAATATTCAGAACTGCGAAAGTGACTCGATCGAGCGTTTGCTCTTCTTGTTTAAATATTGAACTGCGAGCGAAAGCGAGCTGTTCACTATTTGAAAAAGCAACGAGTGTAAATCTGGTACGAAACAGCAAGCCATGTAGTATTCTGTTTTTCCTACATACTGTACTTACGTGTATTTTACTAAAAATGTCCTGCAGTCGAGGCAGCTAAATTGAAGACGCTAATGTTTTGGAACCTCGATCTCTTCTAAAGCCTCGTACAATCTGTTACGTCAAAGTAAAGAAACGTCACTCTGAAAGTGTGGCGTGACGTGTTAGTTCTAAAAATTCACCGAGGGTAATTAGCGAGCGCAATTTTGTTCTTTCTATAATGATGTTTGTCTCGGTGACTTCGGCATCATAAGCAGTGGAAAAACAGGTCCCTGCCAGACTTACTTGACATGACCTCATTTACATGATATACACACGTGTGATTTGAACGATTATTATCTCACGGGTGTCTCTCTCACGTATGTAGGACTAGAATGAATACCCGCTTCGCCGGGTAGCCGGCTTCGCCGGGAAGAAGTACTTAGAGCCGTACGCCGGCTTCGCCGGGTCCGAACAATGGACCCGCCAAGCTTAGGTCCCTCCCAGATTCGTGGAATGGGAACAGCACGAAAATGATTCAGTGGCCATAATGCCATTCCTGACCATATCGAGTCCCATCCTTGTCGACGAATGTAACCGTGTTAATCACCTTTGGAGGCGAACTCCACTCAAACAGGACTGAGCAAGTTATGGCTTCTCAAAGGAAGGCCCGTACATAAAATTACACAAAAGCCGCCAGACCACATCACAAACAGAACTGAACAATGCACAGGTGTTGCTTACATAGAGACACACACACTCACACACACACAGACAAAAACACAGAGAAGCCGTATCTATAGAGAGATAGATGACAGTGTATTTTTCGCGTGGCTATAAATTGATTCGACCTTTGCACTTTTACAGTGAGGATAATTTACGGGTCCAATTTACGTTCTGTACACTGCGTTGACCTTCTAAAAATAGAAACAGTAACAGAACGCCGGGAATATCCGAAGACGCTCCACTCACACAAAAGTGCACCAAACGAAGGAAGGGAGGTAAACGCTGAAAACCTGGAGAAGATGAGAAGATAAGGAAGAGTTACTTATAATGGTGAAATGAACACAAAACCCAAAATTAGTTCAGCGCTGCGCGCTGAGAGCACGTGTTGAAATATCTGATCGATGATATTGTGTCCGGGGTGTAGCTGAATACGGTGTCCAAATTTGAAAAAGATCCACCGAGAAGTTTGGCGTTGTGATGTGGTGTAGCGGCTATGGTGTGTCGGTATGGGGGCCCGGGTAGCTGAGATGGAACCAAAATAGCTGAGGTGGAACCAAAATCGGTTCCGCGCTGCGCGCTGAGAGCACGTGTTGAAATATCTCATCGATGAGGTTGTTACCGGGGTCTCTCTGAATAAGCCCACCAAATTTGAAGCAGATCCATCGAGAACCTTGGCCGCGCATCGCGCACAGACAGATACACAGACAGACACACAGACACTAGTCGTATATATATATAGATAAAGAGTGTTTCTCAACACAGCTGTCTGAAATCCTTCATTCAGAAGTCAAGCCTAGTGCAGTGTTGTTACTGAAGTGAGTGATAGCTGGTGATAGAGTGTTTCTCAACACAGCTGTCTGGAATCCTTCATTCAGAAGTCAAGCCTAGTGCAGTGTTGTTACTGAAGTGAGTGATAGCTGGTGATATGTTGTGGTGTGTTGTGGTGAGGTGTACCCTGCATCACGTTATGTGGCAAGCAATGCTGAAGGAACAGGCTTTGCAAGCCTTGCTGTCAATGTGCCACTAACTGCATTTATGATTGTGTAATGGGTCTGTGTTTGTGCTTAATCAATGCTGTTTGTTCAACCTGGTCATCTGTACTTACTACACCTTGCATTGTCACTTCTGTTTTCCTCAGCACACGTAGCTTTCAAGTCAATGTAATGTGCAAGCTGCTGCTAGCTAGACTATTTCCTTAGCACTTGGTAGTTTTCAAGTCAATATTATGTATACTGTAATGCCATTGCTAGACTTTTTCCATGCAAACTTTTGTCACTTGACAGGATGAGTTTTTTGTTATGAACTATACATTTTATCAGCTGATTTCTCAAACAAGGTAGCTTGGTTGTGCATTTTCACTGCGAACTTATTGGTACAGATTCCTTTTCAAGCTTGTCGATGCTGCGTTTTCAATCATTACATTTTGATGACTCATGTTCAGGTGTCTTTTTCTTGATTGACAAATGAAAGCTTAACATGCCTTGGGCATCATTATGTTTCTTTTCATCCATGATGCTTTTAATTCGTCTGTGTCAATATCGCTGTTATCTTGATTATTTGTCATTTGTATAGCAATGCTAGTGAAATGTACAGCAATACTTGCTGGGTGCATGTGACTCACTCAATGACTGGTGTTGGCTTCATGTAGTCACTGCGTTTTCTGCTGTGTCATCACTTTTCTTTTCTGTCAATGACATGACTGCTAAGCTGTGTACTTATCCTTTTGTCAGTTTGTATATGTGTAGCAGAAGTAGTAACCATTCCAGGTTATTTGCTATTTCCCCATTGTGTATCGATGTATGCATGCATAAAAGTACCCCATTATGTTTTGATTGGATGGGGTCTATTGAATACTACTCACATGGTCAATGATAAATTGTTTCTTTTTACCAAATTTGCTGACATGAGTGTAGACAGTAGGGTTTTTGAGTCACTTGAGAAAAAGTGACTCTATGTAATCGGTCAGTCTGTCCGGCCGGCCGTCCGGCCGGCCGTAGACACCACCTTAACGTTGGACTTTTCTCGGAAACTATCAAAGCGATCGGGCTCATATTTTGTTTAGTCGTGACCTCCAATGACCTCTACACTTTAACGATGGTTTCGTTGACCTTTGACCTTTTTCAAGGTCACAGGTCAGCGTCAAAGGAAAAATTAGACATTTTATATCTTTGACAAAGTTCATCGGATGTGATTGAAACTTTGTAAGATTATTCTTTACATCAAAGTATTTACATCTGTAGCCTTTTACGAACGTTATCAGAAAAACAAGGGAGATAACTAGCCTTTTCTGTTCGGCAACACACAACTTAACGTTGGGCTTTTCTCGGAAACTATAAAAGTGACCGGGCTCAAATTTTATGTGAACGTGACTCATTGTGTTGTGAATAGCAATTTCTTCCTGTCCATCTGATGCCTCATATAATATTCAGAACTGCGAAAGTGACTCGATCGAGCGTTTGCTCTTCTTGTTTTAGAAGGGAATTCTCCTGAACCCTTTGATGACTCATTTATATTGTTCTGAGTTTCAATATTCTGTTATTTGTGATATCAAATATTAGCTGGTGATGTTTAACTACATGTGGATACAGGTGCAGGCTGGACCACTGCAGTGTTCTGTATTTGTGACTGTACCAGTGTCTACTTCCAGGAGAAAACAATCAAAAGGCCATGACTGTAAAATTAAGTTACGTATGGTCACAGAAACATTCTATTTGTCAGAAAATATCAAATGAGATATTTGACATCTGATCTTAATTCAGCATTCCCTATAGTTAACTTAATCAGATCTTCTATATTCTACCAAATAAATCAAAGTTCTTCAAATTAAAATTGTAAAATGCAAGGTTTCTGAGTGATTTACTCCGTTTTGAAAAAGCATGGTAAATACATCAGAATATGTGAAGAAACAACTGTCAAACTGAGGACTGATGGAACAAACATGACCTTCATTCTATTTCCAAATTTGGTGTGTTTGTGTGTGTGTGTGTGTGTGTGTGTGTGTGTGTGTGAGAGAGAGAGTAAGCAAGAGTATGCAATAGCTTGAGTCAAAACCCATTTATTTTTTCCCAAACCTGGAAGTGCTACATTATTATTGAATACTTGGTTTAAGCTGTGAACTGTTCAGTGTAACCTCTTATTTCATTCATTCATTCGCTTAATACAGTATTGCCTAATTTGTCAGCAGTGCATTAGGTGCATATCGGTAATGCAATGTGTGTGTTTGTGTGTGGCAACAGACGGGCACCCCAGTCATGGCCTACTTCACAGACCTGGCAGAGCTGGTGTCCAGGATCGACAAGCCCCAGTCCCACTTCTACCTGGACGACAGTGAAGGTCAGTTGTCTCCCCTCTCAAGCTTTGACCCCTTTTATCTCCACTTTTAGCATCAAGTTTTTTTTTTAAAGGTCATCTGTGTGTTGTGTATACTATGCCTTCCTAACCTAAGGTATCAAGAAAGAATGAAGAGAAGAAATGGTCTCTTAAAAAAAACAGTAGCTCATTTTGTGTTTTGTTTCTTTCTTTCCGGATCACAGTCTTAGAAATTAGCAGTTTTAGGCTGTCTGGTGGGGCGTAGACAAAACAGTTAACGTTGAGGTTTACTTGGATGTTTTTTTTTAAGTTAGAGCCAAACAATATCCTCACCTGAATGAAACACAGTGACTGAAACAATATCCTATATGCACACAGTGACTGAAACAATATCCTATAAGCACACAGTGACTGAAACAATACCCGGTATGCACACAGTGACTGAAACAATATCCTATAAGCACACAGTGACTGAAACAATACCCTGTATGCACACAGTGACTGAAACAATATCCTATACACTGGAGTCCGGGTACAACGAATCTCAAGGGAGATACATTTTAGTTCGTTATATCAGCAATTCGCTGTAGAGTTTTCAACCCTAAATGGCCTTAAGAAAAGTTTTCCCACTTACCTTCAAATGATCGTCCCATCGATCTTTCCTTGGAGAGTACAATCTCTGCATGTTTTCAACAGCTTCATGATATAATCCATAGAGAGAGGCATAGTTCAAATGTTCACTTTACTGTCACAATTTTAGAAGTAAAATTTAAAAAGTCGTGTAAAAGCATGTACATGTACATTTTGATCAATCTCCGATCAATCTCCGATTTCATGTTTGACATTGTCGATGGTGTCCACCAGTTCTGGTGCATGTACTACCCTGGCCAAGTTTCCTCTCAAGACATCAAAGAGACCGCCCCATAGGTTAAACTCCCCATAGGTTAAACTCGGTCACTGACCCGGGTGCAGGAAGTGTTTCCTCTCTCATATGAAAGGGGAACCACCTCTCATAGCTAAAACTGGGTCAATGACCCCTGGGAAGAAGGTCAGTGTCTATAAACAAGGCCACCCAGCTATCACAATGGACCTGCCTTTGATCTCGTGCACACGCAGATCGTTGTAGCCTTGTGGCCTGGGGCGATGAAAACGTGTTTGTTAAAAGAGGGGTTCGTTATGCAAATGAGTTCAAAAGGTTCGATGTAGCCGTAAAGTAACAAGCAAAAGGTTTGATGTAGCCGTAAAGTAACAAGTAAGAAATAGAAGGCTGTCTGCCGGGAAATCAATGGCGGTTAGTTATAAGAGGGATTTCGTTATACCCAGGTTCGTTATAGCTGGATTCCACTGTATATACACAGTGACTGAAACAATATACTATATGCACACAGTGACTGAAACAATATCCTTTGTCATCATTTTCACGAGTTTTCATTCACAAACACCTGGGAAATAAATCTCATGTTCCCCATGCAATAAATCGAGGTGGTGAATGGGTTTGAGCTTTCAGGTGAAACGTGGATTGTCAAAGTAAAAGCCAATCAGGCTGATTGTTTGATGTGTGGAACCATCGCGGCTTTGGATTTGTGTTTCCGAGGACAACGATTGTAAGCATTCACTCTCAAAGACCCAATCAATGTTGATAATTACCGCGGCGACTCATGGTCAATTTGCAACTTATCTCTGTAATCGCAAAATCCACAACGAAAAGTCATAAACACTTAAAAAGAAAAGAAATATGCTCAACACTTACTGAACTCACATGTATGATCGCAGCTCTGTACATTTTCAGACTGGAAGAAAAGCGTCAACAAGCTACGTTTTGACGTCACATACAAGGTTGACGTGTTATCTCGAGCTACTGTGACGATGCTTTGTGGCCCGGAGTTGGATTTTAAAAATTCGTCTCCCTGTGGGTTATTGTGCATTTTGTTGCACAACCAAAATGATGACAAAAACGATGTTTGGTGGCTTGTCGTCAGACCAGCATTTTGTTGTTGGTCCTCGGGGAGCATATCGCCTTTTGTCTCATATTTATCAACCGCGGCCTTCGGCATTGGTCGATAAAGATGAAACAAAAGACGATATGGTCCCCTTGGCCCAACAAAAAAGCTGGTCTGTCAACAAGCCACCAAACATCTTATAATATGCACACAGTGACTGAAACAATGTCCTTTATACACACAGTGACTGAAACAATATCCTTTATGCACACAGTGACTGAAACAATATCCTAAAATTATGCACACAGTGACTGAAACAATATCCCATATACACACAGTGACTGAAACAATATCCTTTAAGCTCACAGTGACTGAAACAATATCCTTTATGCACACAGTGACTGAAACAATATCCCATATACACACAGTGACTGAAACAATATCCTTTAAGCACACAGTGACTGAAACAATATCCTTTATGCACACAGTGACTGAAACAATATCCTTTAAGCACACAGTGACTGAAACAATATCCTATATACACACAGTGACTGAAACAATATCCTTTAAGCACACAGTGACTGAAACAATATCCTATATATACACAGTGACTGAAACAATATCCTATATGCACACAGTGACTGAAACAACATCATATATGCACACAGTGACTGAAACAATATCCTATATGCACACAGTGACAGAAACAATATCCTTTATGCACACAGTGACTGAAACAATATCCTAAAATTATGCACACAGTGACTGAAACAATATCCCATATACACACAGTGACTGAAACAATATCCTTTATGCACACAGTGACTGAAACAACATCCTTTAAGCACACAGTGACTGAAACAATATCCTATATGCATACAGTGACTCAGAAACAATATCCTTTATGCACACAGTGACTGAAACAATATCCTAAAATTATGCTCACAGTGACGGAAACAATATCCTATATACACACAGTGACTGAAACAATATCCTTTATGCACACAGTGACTGAAACAATATCCTTTAAGCACACAGTGACTGAAACAATATCCTATATACACACAGTGACTGAAACAATATCCTTTAAGCACACAGTGACTGAAACAATATCCTATATATACACAGTGACTGAAACAATATCCTATATGCACACAGTGACTGAAACAATATCCTATATGCACCCAGTGACTGAAAAAGTATACTAAATGCACACAGTGACAGAAACAATATCCTTTATACACAGTGACTGAAACAATATCCTTTATACACAGTGACTAAAACAATATCCTTTATGCACACAGTGACTGAAACAATATCCTTTATGCACACAGTGACTGAAACAATATCCCATATACACACAGTAACTGAAACAATATCTTTTATACACACAGTGACTGAAACAATATCCTTTAAGCACACAGTGACTGAAACAATATTTTATATACACATAGTGACTGAAACAATATCCCATATACAGTGGAGTCCAGCTATAACGAACCTGGGTATAACGAAATCCCGCTTTTAACGAACTGCCATTGATTTCCCGGCAGACAGCCTTCTATTTCTTACTTGTTACTTTCCGGCTACAACGAACCTTTTGAACTCATTTGCATAACGAACCCCTCTTATAACAAACACGTTTTCATCGCCCCAGAGCCGTTTTGTCTCTAAAAGTCACAAGGCTACAACGAACTGATGTCAATAATTGTCTCCAAAGACAAAAATACACAAAAATACACAAACACAAGTAAAAGTATACCGGTAACAAACGGTCGAAGAATGAAAATAAGCCGCACATCAAAGGAAGAATACAGAGTGGAAATATGTGTGCTCTGTGTGTGCGGCGAGATCAAAGGCAGGTCCCTTGTGATGCCTTGTTTATAGACACTGACCTTCTTCCCAGGGGTCAATGACCCAGTTTTAGCTATGAGAGGTGGTTCCCCTGTCATATCTGAGAGAGGAAACACTTCCTGCACCGGGGTCAGTGACAGAGTTTAACCTATGGGGCGGTCTCTTTGATGTCTTGAGAGGAAACATGGCCAGGGTAGTACCTAGTAGCTGAAACATGCATTATCACAAGTTGTTTGACTGGTACTCAGGCGGTCTCTTTGATTTTTTTTGTATTTTGATACACTCGAGGAAAAAAGTCGCGCCTTATGACCCGGAAAATACGGTACATGCTTTTACACGACTTTTTAAATTTTATTTCTAAAATTATAGTAAAGTGAACATTTGAACTATGCCTCTCTATGGATTATATTGTGAAGCTGTTGAAAACATGCAGAGATTGTACTCTCCAAGAAAAGATCGATGGGACGATCATTTGAAGGTGAGTGGGAAAACTTGTCTTGAGGCCGTTTAGGGTTGAAAACTCTACAGCGAATTTCTGATATAACGAACTAAAATGTATCTCTCTTGAGATTCGTTGTACCCGGACTCCATTGTACACATAGTGACTGAAACAATACCCCACAGACACATAGTGACTGAAACAATATCCCATATACACATAGTGACTGAAACAATATCCCATATACACATAGTGACTGAAACAATATCCTATATCAGGGATGGCCAAATCGTCCGCCCGGTCACCAGGGACGAGTAAAAAATCCTCCGGGCTACTAGAAACCGTCTTGCAGCTTGCCCGAGTGGCCAGTGAAAATTCTGGTCAAGTACAAAACTTGTGGTTGCACTATTGGCTTTCAAAGTCATATACGCACTGCAGATGAGCAACTTGCATGAAGAACATTGCAAAATAGTGAGACAAGGCTAGGAAAGCCTATTCATCGCTGACCACATTTTATTGTTTGTCATATCACCGCTTTTTTAATTGTGCAAAGAAATGTGACAGTCATAATTTTTGTTGTTTAGTATATATACTGGGCTAGCGAAATTTCTGGCGGGCTACTGACTTTCATGAAGTTACTCGCCCGGCTGGCGAGTTAATTGTTATTTGGCCATCCCTGTATATACACATAGTGACTGAAACAATATCCCATATACACACAGTGACTGAAACAATATCCTATATGTAAACAGTGACTGAAACAATATCCTATTTATACACAGTGACTGAAACAATCTATATATATATACGGCTTGTGTCTGTCTGTGTGTCTGTGTGTGTGTTCGCGATGCACGGCCAAAGTTCTCGATGGATCTGCTTCAAATTTGGTGGGCATATTCAGGTAGACCCCGGACACAACCTGGTCGATGAGAATTTTCAACACATGCTCTCAACCGATTTTGGTTTTTCTGTTCATCTTCCCAGATCCATTCCCACTAACTCTTCCTTATCTTCTCCGGTGTTTTGCGTTTATCTCCCTTCCTTCGTGTGACGTCAATCCATATTCCCGTTACTATTTTTAGAAGGTCACTGTCCACAACGCTCAATCCATATTCCCGTTACTATTTTTAGAAGGTCACTGTCCACAACGCTTTCATCCCGGCAAAGCCGGGTATTACTCTTCCTTATCTTCTCCAGTGTTTTGCGCGTTTATCTCCCTTCCTTCGTACGGTTGCCGGCGTACACCCGGCAAAGCCGGGTCCCCCCGGTGAAGCCGGGTATTCGGCTCTACTTCTTCCCGGCGAAGCCGTACCCGGCGAAGCGGGTATTCATCTAGTATCCTATATGCACACAGTGACTGAAACAATATCCTATATGCACACTGTGACTGAAACAATATCCTATATATACACAGTGACTGAAACAATATCCTATATACACAGTGACTGAAACAATATCCTATATATACACACTGACTGAAACAATATCCTATATACACAGTGACTGAAACAATATATATACACAGTGACTGAAACAATATCCTATATACACACAGTGACTGAAACAATATCTATATCTGTATACGGCTTGTGTGTGTCTGTCTGTCACTTCGCGATGCACGGCCAAAGTTCTCGATGGATCTGCTTCACATTTGGTGGGCATATTCAGGTAGACCCTGCACACAATCTGGTCGATGAAAATGTTCAACACGTGCTCTCAGCGCGCAGCGCTGAACCGATTTTGGTTTTTCTGTACATCTATTCCCAGTAAATCTTCCTTATCTTCTCCAGTGTTTTGCGCGTTTATCTCCCTTCCTTTGTGTGGCGTCAATCGCGTACGGTGCCAGGTACCCGGCAAAGCCGGGTATTCGGCTCTACTTCTTCCCGGCCAAGCCGGATATTCATCTTGTCCTATATATACACTCTTCAAAAAAAGTTAAAGGATCGGTTGAAAAAACGGATCTAATTATAAAAAATTGCCAAAAAATTAAACATCGACATAATAATTAAAAGATTAATGTGTTTGAATTAACAAATGAACAATGAGTCTTGACCTAGAATTTTCTTTGGCAGGCAGAGTTTTTTCCCTTTGTGGGACTTCTCAAAAGCTTCTGCATTTTGGAAGAAAAAGGGTGTTTTTTATAGCCCCATGAAATTTGCGGAACGCATGCCAGGGCAAAAGGTTGTGATGCACGTGCTACAACAGGGTCCTGGCTATGAACATCGCTCACCAGCTTGTGTTTAAAGGTGGACACGCTGACACAAATATGCACATGTTGATGCCCCCACAAAGAAAACTGAGCGATTTGGATAGAGGAAGGGCAATAGGATGGCTACAAGACAGTGTTGCTGCCAGGCAAGTGGCCCAGAGGCTTGCAGTGGCTCCCTCTGTCATCATCAGACTAAAACAGAGATTCCACGCAACTGGAAGAGTGCAGGAGCGACAACGTTCTGGTCGGCCCAGAGTCACCACACAAAGAGAGGATCGCTTCATTCAGAGGCAGGCCATGCAACAAAGAATGGCTACGGCAAACAACATTAGGCAACGCCTACAAGCTACCACCAACACTGTTGTTAGTGGTCAGACGATCCGAAACCGCTTCCACAACTTTGGCTTGCGTGCAAGGCGTCCAAGTCCGAGGAACAACCCTGACTGCTAATCACCGAGCAGCTCGCCGAGCCTGGTGCACTCAACATGTGAGGTGGCAACGTCAGCAGTGGGCTCAGGTGTTGTTTACAGATGAGTCCCGCTTTTGCTTGGAACCTGCTGATGGTCGCATCCGAGTGTGGAGGCGTCGCGGAGAGCACTTTGCAGAAGGCGCTGTTCTGGAACGACAGCGTTTTGGCGGAGGCTCTGTGATGGTCTGGGGAGGAATCAGCACACGTCTAAGGACACCTCTGTACCATGTAGTGGGCAACTTGACCGGTGTCCGCTACCAGATTGAGATCCTGCAACCCCTGGTCGTTCCAGCCCTCCAAGCGATCGGCCCTCGTGCGATTCTTCAGGATGACAACGCACCTCCCCATCGCTCTGCAGCTGTAAACACCTTCATCCAGCAGGCCAGGGTCAACAGGATGCTGTGGCCAGCCAACAGCCCGGATCTGAACCCCATAGAGCACATGTGGGACGAGCTTTGTCGTCGGGTACAGCAACATCACCCTCCTCCTGCCAATCTGGGTCAACTGCTGCAATGGCTCCAGCAGGAGTGGAATGGAGTTCCCAGAGCATTCATATGCAACCTGATCCATTCCATGCGCCAACGATGTGTTGAATGCCTGGCACACAACGGGGGGCACACGCGTTATTGACACTGATTCACATTGTTGTAAATTCCATTTTCGAGGGTTGTTACGTTTGACACACTCTAGCTAAATTGTCGCTGCCGCATTTGATCTTTGCTTTGTTTGTCATTACTCCTTGGTTGTTCAATTATATAATTTTTAAAAAATGAAAGAATTCGGTCTTGTCCGTTTTGTGTGGCGTGCTTGTAAAAAAAGTGATCCTTAACTTTTTTTGAAGAGTGTACACAGTGACTGAAACAATATAAGATGTTTGATGGGTTGTTGACAGACCAGCTTTTTCTCGGTCCGAGGGGGAGCATATTGTCTTTTGTTTCATATTTACTGACCAAGGCCGAAGGCCGCGGTCAATGAATATGAAACAAAAGTCGATATGCCCCCCGAGGACCGACAAAAAAGCCGGTCTAACAACAAACCACTAAACATCATTTTCGTCATCATTTTGGTAGCGCGAAAATAAGTGCAAAATCAACACAAGGAGGTATGCTTTGAAACGCGAGTTCTGTTATTATCATACATGTTTGGGGGCCCCAGCACGTTGTTACAGTCAAAGCTCGCGTGTGAAAGCAACTGTCTGTGATTTGAGTCTGTAAAATGTTTGTCAGGTTTGTGGATGCGAAGTTCTGTAGGTTCCGACTACAGAACGTCTTTGCCGGTAATCGAAACAGATACACGCACTCCATGACTTTGTGAGAAGTTAAAACATATTGCTAGGTTTCATTTGTTTGCGATAAAGTATGAATTAATTACCTTTAATGAAGTAGTTTTGTTTTTTGTTTACTTTTCTGTTTGCCATTTCGTTTTTATAACTTTGGGAAGCAGTGTCGTCTGTCTGTCCAGGTCTGGGGAAACGCCAATGAAAAGGGCCGATTATAATCCCCGTGCGTTTCGATTGGGTTTGCGATATGTTTTGTCTTCTTACAGAGTCATGGAGTGCGTGTATCTGTGTTTCGATACACAGACGTTCGGAGAAACACGAACGTCAAGTTCAAGTAAAACGATCCCTGACACACACATTTTGACCCGTGCACAAGACGCTGTATCGACGCTATATATATGCATACTGTGACTGAAACAATATCCTATATGCACACAGTGACTGAAACAATATCCTATATATACACAGTGACGGATGAGGACGGGGCTGGTCCAGAGGACGACGAGTACATGTACGACGATGACATCATCTTGGAGGAGGAAACAGATGAGATGGATGATGACGATGACGACGACAAAGAACACTTCCCAGAGAGTGAGAAGGTGTACCAGATCGAGTCGGCACCCGCTATCAGCACCATGGACAACTATGCCACCACCAGTGAGGATGAGAGCGGGGAGGGGGGGCTTTCAGAGAGCCAGTCCACGTCAGAGCCCGCACAACTCGGGGGAGCCACAACCCTGGCCAGCCAGAAATCCCCCGTAAGATATTAGCAAGTTGTCATGCTACAGCGGAACCCCTCTTTCAAGACCCCCATTTACCGTAAAGACCTAACACCCACCCTTTGGAGACCCCCGTAAAGACCTAACATCCACCCTTTGGAGACCCCCGTAAAGACCTAACACCCACCCTTTGGAAACCCCCGTAAAGACCTAACACCCACCCTTTGGAGACCCCCGTGAAGACCTAACACCCACCCTTTGGAGACCCCCGTTTAAAGACCTAACACCCAGCCTTTGGAGACCCCCGTAAAATAATAATAATAATAATAATAAATAACTTTTCTATGGCGCGAGTCACATCAATTGGCTCCAGGCGCTTCAGGAGACCCCCGTAAAGACCTAACACCCACCCTTTGGAGACCCCCGTAAGATATTAGCAAGTTGTCATGCTACAGCGGAACCCCTCTTTCAAGACCCCCATTTAAAGACCTAACACCCACCCTTTGGAGACCCCCGTAAAGACCTAACATCCACCCTTTGGAGACCCCCGTAAAGACCTAACACCCACCCTTTGGAGACCCCCGTTTAAAGACCTAACACCCACACTTTGGAGACCCCCGTGAAGACCTAACACCCACCCTTTGGAGACCCCCGTTTAAAGACCTAACACCCAGCCTTTGGAGACCCCCGTAAAATAATAATAATAATAATAATAAATAACTTTTCTATAGCGCGAGTCATATCAATTGGCTCCAGGCGCTTCAGGAGACCCCCGTAAAGACCTAACACCCACCCTTTGGAGACCCCCGTAAGATATTAGCAAGTTGTCATGCTACAGCGGAACCCCTCTTTCAAGACCCCCATTTAAAGACCTAACACCCACCCTTTGGAGACCCCCGTAAAGACCTAACATCCACCCTTTGGAAACCCCTGTAAAGACCTAACACCCACCCTTTGGAGACCCCCGTAAAGACCTAACACCCACCCTTTGGAGACCCCCGTTTAAAGACCTAACACCCACCCTTTGGAGACCCCCGTTTAATGACCTTAACACCCACCCTTTGGAGACCTCCGTTTAATGACCTAACACCCACCCTTTGGAGACCCCCGTTTAATGACCTAACACCCACCCTTTGGAGACCCCTGTTTAATGACCTAACACCCACCCCATGGAGACCCCCGTAAAGACCTAACACCCACCCTTTGGAGACCCCCGCTTAATGACCTAACACCCACCCCATGGAGACCCCCGTAAAGACCTAACACCCACCCTTTGGAGACCCCCGCTTAATGACCTAACACCCACCCTTAGGAGACCCCCGTAAAGACCTAACACCCACCCCATGGAGACCCCCGTAAAGACCTAACACCCACCCTTTGGAGACCCCCGCTTAATGACCTAACACCCACCCCATGGAGACCCCCGTAAAGACCTAACACCCACCCTTTGGAGACCCCCGTAAAGACCTAACACCCACCCTTTGGAGACCCCCGTAAAGACCTAACACCCACCCTTTGGAGACCCCCGTAAAGACCTAACACCCACCCTTTGGAGACCCCCGTAAAGACCTAACACCCACCCTTTGGAGACCCCCGTAAAGACCTAACACCCACCCTTTGGAGACCCCCATTTAAAGACCTAACACCCACCCTTTGGAGACCCCCGTTTAATGACCTAACACCCACCCTTTGGAGACCTTTTTTCTGATCCATTTTCTCTTCATAATGACTGTAAATATACTGATCCATTTTAAGACTCCCTCTCTTTTAAGAACTGATTTTCTCATATTTGTTTAAGGTTACAGAGGGGGTTCCACTGTTTTTTCCACTGTTGGTAATAACTTTGTTAGCATTAAATCCAGTGTGGCAAAAGTCTATGGTGAGATGGCAGGGTGTGGTCATGTTATCTATGGTGAGATGACAGTGATGGTAGGGTGTGGTCATGTTATTAATGGTAAGATGACAGTGATGGTAGGGTGTGGTCATGTTATCTATGGTGAGATGACAGTGATGGTAGGGTGTGGTCATGTTATCTATGGTAAGATGACAGTGATGATAGGGTGTGGTCATGTTATCTATGGTAAGATGACATTGATGGCAGGGTTTGGTCATGTTATCTATTGTGAGATGACAGTGATGGTAGGGTGTGGTCATGTTATCTATGGTAAGATGACAGTGATGGCAGGGTGTGGTCATGTTATCTATGGTAAGATGACAGTGATGGCAGGGTGTGGTGGGTGTGGTCATGTTATGTATGGTGAGATGACAGTGATGGCAGGGTGTGGTCATGTTATCTATGGTGAGATGACAGTGATGGCAGGGTGTGGTCATGTTATCTATGGTAAGATGACAGTGATGGTAGGGTGTGGACATGTTATCTATGGTAAGATGACAGTGATGGCAGGGTGTGGTCATGTTATCTATGGTAAGATGACAGTGATGGTAGGGTGTGGTCATGTTATCTATGGTAAGATGACAGTGATGGCAGGGTGTGGTCATGTTATCTATGGTAAGATGACAGTGATGGCAGGGTGTGGTCATGTTATCTATGGTGAGATGACAGTGATGGTAGGGTGTGGTCATGTTATCTATGGTAAGATGACAGTGATGGCAGGGTGTGGTCATGTTATCTATGGTAAGATGACAGTGATGGCAGGGTGTGGTCACGTTATCTATGGTAAGATGACAGTGATGGCAGGGTGTGGTCATGTTATCTATGGTAAGATGACAGTGATGGCAGGGTGTGGTCATGTTATCTATGGTAAGATGACAGTGATGGCAGGGTGTGGTCATGTTATCTATGGTGAGATGACAGTGATGGTAGGGTGTGGTCATGTTATCTTGGCTTGATCAGATAAACCTAATATCCTGGCAGCAGTACATATTCTTGGTTCTCTTACTGTAATCCCGCCCATTGTTGTTGGATTGGATTGGATAAGATTTACAGTCCAGTGAGGTTACCCTCATGGAAATTCGGGCTGCTTTCTCCCTGGGGAAAGCGAGCTGCCATACAATACGGCGCTACCCATATTTTTTTTTTCTTTTCCTGCATGCGTGTATTCATGTTTCCTGAGACTTAATGCCGTGTGAGATGGAATTTTTACTTTATTCCAAGTCCCACGGGTATTTTATGGACTGCTCCTTGAGTGTCTCAATTTGTATCAACACCATTTGCTTACTCTTTCCGTACAATTGTAGCAAGCAAGATGACGATAAAGAGGCACAGGAACTTTTATTTTATTTTTATGAATACCACAATTCTTGCAGTGTCAGGTATGATGAATAAAAACTTTTAATGATTGAAAAACAACAACAAAAATACCACAGCAACAGAATAATTGCTCCGTCAGATTATTTCAGTAGTATAATGTTTCTTCACCTTTTATTGTAAAACCTTTTTGAGAAGCCATTAGCGTTCTTTAAAACTCTTCTTCCATCAAATCCAAAAACAAAGAGACTGCCAACGTTCCAAAATTCAGAATAAAAAAACAAGAAAGGTAGGTTGTTGGAACGTTTGTTATTGACAAAACAATACATTCACAGATATTCACACAAAATTTGTTTGTCTGTTCACTTAAAAGACCGTTGGGTCGAAATATCTGTGAATGTATTGTTTTGTCAATAACAAACGTTCCAACAACCTACCTTTCTTGTTTTTTTATTCTTCTTCCATCAACAAATGTCATGAGTGCATTTTGTCACTGTAAACACAAATAGCACCTGCCCAATAGTCTGCTTGTTGTTCTGAACCCTGTGCATCAGGCTTTCCTTTCTTTTTCAGCCCACAAAACTGGTGCATCGCAAAACCAAGAAGTCCCATAAATCCAAGGCCAAGTCACCAGGGGTGACGGGGAGCAAATCTTTTACTAAACAACAGTGAAGCTTTGACATCTGCTGCTGTCAGTGGTTGTCACTACGTACATTGTACCACACAGTGGGGAGTAGTATTCTCTCTTTTCACTGGTGGCTCCACAACAATTTTGAGTGTTTTAGAGTGGAGAGCAAGGATAGACGTTTTGTCTGCCTGTGTGTGTGTGTGTGTGTGTATACGTGCTATTGTGTTTTTGTTTTATGAACTAGGAATTGTAAGTTTTGGTGACTGAATTGAGAGATGCAAGCTGCAGTCTTAGTCCTACAATTTCTGACTGTTTCTGGAACTTGTATACTCAGGTTCACAGGTTTCCTGTGTTTACGTTTTTTTTAAGCCCTTTTTGCAGGCAAGGAAACAGAAGGAGTATTTTATCAGGAAAAATTAGTGTGCAGTGTGTTTCTGACATGAATTATGACAGCTGTTGTGGATGTTGATGCAGTCACTGTTAAGGCATATGCTTACTCTTCATTTGTCTGTTTTGCATATGTTCATGAGCATGTGATCGCAGTGGTAGTTTGAGGCCGGTGATTGTAATGTTGCTTTCAAAAGACAGTTGTAATGCATGTACTGAAAGTCTCTCTCACGGCAAAAAGACAGTTGTAATGCATGTACTGAAAGTCTCTCTCGCGGCAAAAAGACAGTTGTAATGCATGTACTGAAAGTCTCTCTCACGGCAAAAAGAAAGCAAGTCCTAAAAGGGTGGTGTGAAAGAAGATGCTTAGTGTTTGTTTGAAGATGAATGATGTGTCTGTGGTGATGCGACAGCTGTGCCCCAATGATTATTGTGTACAGGACTTATTATAGAGCTGATCTGACTCTCCTTATGTGTTGCATGAACATGATGTTTGTTCTTTAACTTTAAAACAAGAGGCGAAGCCTTCAAGGCTCACGTAAGAAATCGACAAACAGTAACACAAACTCAACCACTCCGTCACACACACACACACACACACACACACACACACACACACACACACACACACACACACACACACACACACACACACACACACACACACACACACACACACACACACACACACACACACACACACACACACACACACACACACACACACACACACACACACACACACACACACACACACACACACACACACACACACACACACACACACACACACACACACACACACACACACACACACACACACACACACACACACACACACACACACACACACACACACACACACACACACACACACACACACACACACACACACACACACACACACACACACACACACACACACACACACACACACACACACACACACACACACACACACACACACACACACACACACACACACACACACACACACACACACACACACACACACACACACACACACACACACACACACACACACACACACACACACACACACACACACACACACACACACACACACACACACACACACACACACACACACACACACACACACACACACACACACACACACACACACACACACACACACACACACACACACACACACACACACACACACACACACACACACACACACACACACACACACACACACACACACACACACACACACACACACACACACACACACACACACACACACACACACACACACACACACACACACACACACACACACACACACACACACACACACACACACACATACACACATACACACACACACACACACACAGAGTAAGCATAGGTGAAACTGTGCAAGAAAGCGAGACCCTGGATCTGCCAAGTAGTCTCGGCCCGCTCACAATAACAATGACCGAGACGTTCAGTAATTCCTTTGCGTGACGTCTAACCCTCTTACGTCATAATGTGACGTCTTCAAATAGTTCTATCACACACGTCAAACACTTTTGACCGAGACTGACGTAATCCATAGACTCGGAAATGTTAAAGTTTCTATCACACACACACACACACACGCACGCACGCACGCACGCACGCACAGACAGACAAAGTTTATCATCGCATAGGCTACACTTACGTGAGCCAATGAGTGGTAAACATGATTTATTCTTTGTGTGCCAGGTGAATCTCTTTGTGTAGATGCAAGTGTTAAACATGCCATTTGTGCTGCACACTGCACGATACCTGCTGTGAAGAGGCACAACTTTACTGTGGCCCCATTGTTGGTGTTGTGGTGGCCAAGGCCAGCAGAGACTATCAATAACTCTGGGTCAAAGTCTCTGTCACAAGGTCAAGATGGAGTAGGGGAATGTCTAACAGCTTTAGTGCATGTGATATTGTCAATTGGTGATTTACTTATTCCAATGCATTTTATAACTTTTAGCAGGATGTTTTGCTTACTTTTGAACAGTATTTATGGAGGAGTGAGTGTATAAATGTGTGTGTTCTGAAGTTCATTGTTCATGTGAAAGTGAGCATGCACCTGTACATCAGTGCCAATTTTCCCCAGCTATTTCAAACGAATGAAAGCAGTGGCCCTCTTTCCAGCATGCTCTTTCTTTGTAAGACCAGACAGAGACGTTGAATATGGGAATATAAGTAAACGATGAAGGTTCGAGATTACAAGTTAACCATCAGAACTGTTAACTTTTGTTTTCATTCCGTGTCAATGATTCATCAAATTATGTATTTCTAAAGCTTACATGCAGAACATTAGTTTTTATTTCACAGCAAAGATCTTTCATCCTTGCTTTTGGTACAGCTATTATTTTAAAATGTGAACAGTGATTTTTGAAAATGGACGTGATATTAATAAACCTGGTCACATAGGAAAGAAACTCCAAATGTGTGCACGTGCATGTTTGTGTGAAAGCTATGGAGGATGGAAAGAGAGGAGGGTTGGAAAATGTCAGGTGAGCACGGAGGTACCACCCTGCTTGCTGTGCTACTTTCTCTATGCGCATGTGTGTCTCTCTCTGTCTTGTGAATACAGAAAGAAGAACTGCACCATAAATTGTCTTTATTCAAAGATAATGATTATTACAGCAAGTAATTATCATATACCTTACTGAGATTACCACACTCCGAGTGATATGTTTGAGCCTTTGGTCACATCTTTCCTGTTTCAATGTTTGTACAGTGGTACACCTGCAATGAAAGGACACCCAAGACCAACAAAAAGTGTCCCTACGTTGCAGGTGGCCTGTCACGACAGGATTATTTTGGTCATAATAATAGACAGAGGGACAACAGATGTCCTTTATTGGGAGGTGTCCTCACATCTGAGGGGCCTCGCATTGCTGGTACCACTGTAATCAATATTGTAATTCAATCAAGTTGGCGTTTTAATGAAACAGATCCTGTGATTGGTCAGAATGCCCCAACTCATTAAAAATTACCGGTCATTAATTGTCGATAACCACTCGTTAAAAAAGCCATTAACCACCTGTAGCTACTGCTGGCGAGGCGCATTGATACAACCTCAACTAGTCTCGGTTAGCTTTGAGGGTCATTTTACAAGTAGGAAATATGAAGGCCAACGAAATACCGAGACCATCAGGTATGCGAAGTGATGACGTCGAAAACGTGACGTAAGTTGATGCATGCATTCTTCCGGACTACGTCAGTCAATTCCAAAGATCGCTTTTGTGATGAAAAGAATTTTTTTTAGAGGTTGCTGTCCAGAAACCCGTCAAAAAAGAAGGGAAAATGTATGTGAAAGAAAACAAAACAGGAGCAGAGTGATAAGATAGGAATACAGAGACATATTTCTTGGGACTTGACCCTTGCAGGTAGGTGGACTGAAAGTAGTGTGTGAACAGAACCGAACCAATTCTGTCTGTTTACCATCGCATGAAAGCAGGAAAGAGGACGTCGTCAGATTGAATTACAATAACATTAACATGCTTCCATAGTCTAACGGTCTTCATAGTGGATTGACGCCCTCCCAAAGTCTAATTGAAGCCCTCCGTCAGGCTTCAATTAGCTTTGGTCGGGCGTCAATTTACAATGTTTGTTTGTTTATTTGTTGCTTAACGTCCAGCCGACTACGCAGAGCCATATCAGGACGAGGAAGGGGGGGATGAAGGGGGCCACTTGTCAAGCGATTCCTGTTTACAAATGCACTAACCCATTACTTGTGTCCCAGCAGGCTTTAGTAAAACTAAATTAATACCTACTGGAAGATTACCAGTTTCCAGTATGTTAAAATAGGCTTAACCTATCTACTGCTGGACTTACATCAGAACACTAACAGATTAAACTATACATGAATCGCGAGACAAGCGGCAAGAGAAGAGATTTTTGGAAAAAATACGGGTGAATGAGCAAGAAGGCAGAAAAAAGAAAAGAATTCATGAAGAAAAAGAGAGCATGACACTGGAAAGAGGAACCAAAAATCTACCTAACAGCAAACTAGAAAGCTCCTGCGGTTCCAAAAACAGGAGGGGCCTTTAATTTCATAACCGCAGTGCCCCACTGCGGGAGTCAATCTACAATGACGACCTCGAAGTTTCAAATGGAAGCATGTTAATGTGTAAATGAACATGCTAACCAACAAACAAAATCAACCAACAATGTTTCAAAAAGCAATAAATATTAGTTATAAATTGACTAGTTTCTTGATGCATGTGATATCTTGGTACTGTGCACATGGAGCAGTAAATGGAACAGCATAATAACGGCACAAGAAGAAAGCAAATGAGGGTGAAAAGGATAAAGAAGACAAGGAAAGAAAATATTGAAAAACGCTGTTCATACTGAATTGAATTGTGAAGATGGTGTCATCTGTTGTGGATTTCCTCTTTGATCTCGGCCTCATCCCACGGCCCGTAAATGTTACTGGAAAAACAAACACATGCACATTTGAGTATGTAGAGCTAATTAAAATGTATTCCCAATTTGATTTCAAATGCTTACAAGGTACAAGTGTACACCTAATGTGGGGTAGTGATGTAAACGTCTAAAATAATCAAGTTTATAGCACTACACAAGGAGGGCCTAAAAGACATGCCACAGAGACTGTCACCCATATCATGTAATACGTTCCATTCTCCCCTCTACCCCCAAACTCTAACCTCTCACATGCCACAGGTTAAACACACACACACACACACACACACACACACACACACACACACACACACACACACACACACACGAAGAAGAAAGTGAGGTTACTTTTTGTAGGGGTATAAGGCGATGAGCCAGGCAGGACATATGAAGGTAATGAAGACAAAGGCCAGGGAATACAGCACGGCTCCTACAGCGGTGATGGAGGCGGCAGCAGAGAATGTTGCTGCTGTGATTACTGTTGTCATGGCTACTTGACCACCAGTGGAAAAGTATCTCTGCAGACCACAAAAAAGCACATCTGCAAACATTATATCATCTGTTGCAACATATCATAACAAAGATAAAAGATGTCAGTCATCTGAAGCAAGAAGCCTTGATACCGGCACAACTCTAATATTGCCTGAGTTTGTGATGCCGCCTTCTTAGGATCAAAGTAATGTATGGACTACACGTATGGACATCTTAACGAAACTCCCGAAACAACTCTTGATCAACAACTCTTGATCACTGATTGTAGCACTGACAGCCATATACAACCAAACATTGTAGTCATAACTCCTGATCAACCAAATGTAGCACTCATAATACCCCCTGCCAACTTTTCCCAGATAAAAGTAGGGAGGAATGAGCGTCTCGGCGCACGCAAAGCGCCTAGAATGCTAGGGGGGTCCGGGGGCATGCCCCCCCGGAAATTTTGTGAAAAAAAGGATGCAAAATGGTGCAATCTGGTGCATTCTGAGGATTATAATTGCCAGTTTCTGGCAGCAAATTTTGTCACAAAAAAGGAAGAATGAGCTGGAGAGAGAGAGTTAGATGTAGTGACTTACCAATGCACGTCAAGCTTCCTTCTACAGTATTTCATACTTCTTGACACTCACATCTTCCAATTGTGTGGGGGAAGATATCTTTTGCTATCACAGTTCACAACAGCACCAAAATCATAGTTCATGTTAGTTACTTCCTTGAGTTTATTTCACAATCCAAAAGTCACAACACACTACACCTTCCAGGGGTATGCAGGAGATTGCTGTTGCCATCACAGTTCACAACAGCATAACTGGCACGGATCAGCGTTCATAGTTCGAACATCGACGTCTGAAGCGAACAGTTGGGTAATCTTTCTCGTCTTCTCGACGGCTGTCCCCCGGTTCCGTTCATGTTTTGCTGTTCTTGAATGAGCTTCAATATCCCCCCGGCCTCCATGTCCGATGCTGATATCTTCGCGGCACTTGGTGCAAAACGCGAAATGTATGCCGCATCTTGTCGATTCGGAGATGAAGTCATACGGCCGCTGGACCGTTGTTTTCTTCATTTTGTGGTCGTCTGCTGCTGCTTCTTCTTCTGCTTCTCATCCACATTCGACTGAAGCGCATGCGCTAGCCACAAATCTCGCCTATTCTCGTTTAGTTTCGATTTTGATCACAGCGTTTGTGTGACGAAGCCTCGCGCTGAACGAGAGTTCAGAAGTGAAACTACGCAGAGTACAGGCGCTTGAAAATACACTCCAGTCATTATATAACTATACTCGAAAAATTTTTAATCGGAAAACTTTTGCACTATTTGGGAAAATCCGGGACTGGACATAAAATCGGGAATTTCCCGGTTTTCTAGGGAGGGTTGGCAGCTATGCAGCTGGAAGGAGAAACCAACCTGTGAGCGACGTCACAGGCCAGAGTGCAAACAGCTGGAAGGAGAAACCAACCTGTAAGCGACGTCACAGACCAGAGTGCAAACATCTGGAAGGAGATGGTGAAACCAACCTGTAAGCGACGTCACAGGCCAGAGTGCAAACAGCTGGAAGGAGATGGTGAAACCAACCTGTAAGCGACGTCACAGGCCAGAGTGCAAACAGCTGGAAGGAGATGGTGAAACCAACCTGTAAGCGACGTCACAGGCCAGAGTGCAAACAGCTGGAAGGAGATGGTGAAACCAACCTGTAAGCGACGTCACAGGCCAGAGTGCAAACAGCTGGAAGGAGATGGTGAAACCAACCTGTAAGCGACGTCACAGGCCAGAGTGCAAACAGCTGGAAGGAGATGGTGAAACCAACCTGTAAGCGACGTCACAGGCCAGAGTGCAAACATCTGGAAGGAGATGGTGAAACCAACCTGTAAGCGACGTCACAGGCCAGAGTGCAAACAGCTGGAAGGAGATGGTGAAACCAACCTGTAAGCGACGTCACAGGCCAGAGTGCAAACAGCTGGAAGGAGATGGTGAAACCAACCTGTAAGCGACGTCACAGGCCAGAGTGCAAACAGCTGGAAGGAGATGGTGAAACCAACCTGTAAGCGACGTCACAGGCCAGAGTGCAAACAGCTGGAAGGAGATGGTGAAACCAACCTGTAAGCGACGTCACAGGCCAGAGTGCAAACAGCTGGAAGGAGGTGGTGAAACCAACCTGTAAGCGACGTCGCAGCACAGGCCAGAGTGCAAACAGCTGGAAGGAGAAGGTGACCGTGGCGAAGGCGTGCCAGGTGGTGTGAAGCCTTGACGCCAGACACACGGAGGCAAAAATAGCACCACTCAGTGACAGTGCTCCGGGTACCCTGAAACACACACCAACTTGATGTTCTTTTTGACAGACGTGCAAGCCCGCACTTGTGATGACATTCAGGACAATGACATAACCAAACACGTACTGATGACCCTAGTTAAAGCTGTGGTCTATTTATGACTTTCCGGGGCTACGAGGTTGAAAAATAGGGATACAATCATGTACAGAATTCTGTACAGCAAACGCTACCCGGAACCCCACCTATACGGCGTGTATGACCTTGAGAGCTTCAGTCAACGCTTGAATTTTGCAGGGATACATGTAACATCCGGTTTGCTCTCTCAAGACTGATCATATTTTATCGTCAAGAGAGATCAAGGGGAAAAAATAAACGACCCGCCCCGGCGAAGATTCGAACTCTCGACCTCGAGACTTCGTGTCGCATGTCCTAACCACTAGGCTACTGCGCCAATCGAGAAAAAGAAGGAAAAACATTGATATTAATTCATGTTATGTTATTCTTGAAGCAGCATGATTTATATCTCTATCCGCCCATTGTTCAGAAGTGAATACATGTATAACTATTTCTTAGATGTCTGTTTTCAACTGCACAGAGCAATTAATTTGGAGAGATTCAAGTACTGTTCATGTCATTTTTCTTGCATGTTGTAAATAGAGATATCGCAGCAATTTGCATGGCGTGAATGTCGTGTAGTATGACGGTGTAAACATGTACTGCGATTCCGTGAAACATGTTTGCAAATAAAGGCAAATTTTAATGGCAATGTTTACGTTTTTGCAAAAAATGGTAATTCAAGCGTAGAAAGATATAAAATTATCAATTTTTTTATCTTTGACAACACTGGTGAAGTGGCCTAGCGGTTAAGACATCGGCCCCGACATTTCGAGGCCCCGAGGCCTTGAGTTCGAATCCCTGCCAAGTCGTTTATTTTTTCTGCTCGATCCTTCTCGACAAATATACTCAGCTCTGAGAGAGCAAACCAGATGTTACCACTGCAAAATTCAAGCGTTGACTGAAGCTCTCAAGGTCATACACGCCGTATAGCGTTCGGGTAGCGTTTGCTGTACAGAATTCTGTACATGATTTTATCCCTATTTTTCAACCTCGTAGCCCCGGAAAGTCATAAATAGACCACAGCTTTAAGTGCAAGTCATATACAAATGCAAGTCTCATACACAAACACGCACACAACATTTGTATTAAATGACATGATTTTTCTTCAGATCTCTTAGTTGAAACAGGTAACACACACACACACAAAGTACATACAAACATTACACACACGCACAAACCAAATTCTTACGCTCCACAATTCTTAAATGCAGTCGCTGAACTACATTGTTTTCACCAACTTGTAATAAATCAAACACATTGTGAATTAGTACCTCCCTGTTTTGTGTGTACACAATTTTAGACACATTGTGAATTAGTACCTCCCTGTTTTGTGTGTACACAATTACAGACACATTGTGAATTAGTACCTCCCTGTTTTGTGTGTACACAATTATAGACACATTGTGAATTAGTACCTCCCTGTTTTGTGTGTACACAATTCTAGACACATTGTGAATTAGTACCTCCCTGTTTTGTGTGTACACAATTCTAGACACATTGTGAATTAGTACCTCCCTGTTTTGTGTGTACACAATTCTAGACACATTGTGAATTAGTACCTCCCTGTTTTGTGTGTACACAATTATAGACACATTGTGAATTAGTACCTCCCTGTTTTGTGTGTACACAATTATAGACACATTGTGAATTAGTACCTCCCTGTTTTTTGTGTGCACAATTATAGACACATTGTGAATTAGTACCTCCCTGTTTTTTGTGTACACAATTCTAGACACATTGTGAATTAGTACCTCCCTGTTTTTTGTGTACACAATTATAGACACATTGTGAATTAGTACCTCCCTGTTTTTTGTGTACACAATTATAGACACATTGTAAATTAGTACCTCCCTGTTTTTTGTTTACACAATTATAGACACATTGTGAATTAATACCTCCCTGTTTTGTGTGTACACAATTACATGTATAGACACATTGTGAATTAGTACCTCCCTGTTGTGTGTGTACACAATTATAGACACATTGTGAATCAGTACCTCCCTGTTTTTTGTGTACACAATTATAGACACATTGTGAATCAGTACCTCCCTCTTTTTTGTGTACACAATAATAGACAATGCATCAACAAACCAAGAAAAAGAAAAAAGGTGAACAAGTCATACAGTCAGAGCTATGGGCAGACAACACAGGCGACAGTGTTTAACCTGACAGTAAGACCTGTTGGATGCAGCAACGTGGCCGTGACAGAGAAGGTTGGCCAGTCACAGCTAGGACAGAGAAAAGAGGCGACACACTTCAAGCTGTCAACAATATTACACCTGTTGGGTGCAGCAGTGTAGTGGTGACAGAGATGGCTGCATGGCCAGTCAGAGTTATGACCGATAACACAGATGACTTTCATTAACCTGTTATCAATACCTGTTGGATGCAGCAGTGTAGTCGTGACAGAGAAGGTTGGCCAGCAGCATGATGGTTGTCATGGCGTAGATGGTGTCGGTGCTGATGGTCTCTGTCAGTGACACTAGCACCGGTGACAAGATGAAACTGACACCAAGGTACATCATTGCTGTTTTCACGTCATCAACATCTGAGCAGGGGATGAAAGTCAATGTGAGTAGAATTTTGAAAAGAGCTGTGGTTTCTCGTTTTGTGCAGCAGGGTGGGGGCATTATTTTCCACACAAGGAGGATTAAGGGGAGAAGGGTTGGATAGAAAGGGTCTGGAGGTTACAGACTGGAGTGCTTACACAGGCTATGCAAACAGCATCACAGTTTACTGGCACTAATTTAATGAGTATAATATCAGAACAAGGATTCAAACCAGAAATGGCAAGGACATAGTCGTAGTCCAAACAGCACTTGCCATACTGAAAATGAAATGAATTCTATATTGAGAGGCGGGAATGTATACATTAGATACATGGGGAGTAGACATCAGTATACGTACTTAACAAGCAGCAAAAGAAACAAAAACAGGTACATGTACTAAATAACACACAAACAAACAGAACCCATTACACTCATCTTTTCACATTATTTCAGTCAAGACCCAGCGGGAATATCAAAGGGACTCACTCGCCATACAGCACCCTATACTCACGTGACATGTAAAATTTAACTTCAAACTGAATGTTTCCCCGCCAATTTCAGCGGTACAATTATCTTGAGGGAGAAAATCATGGCAAGATCTTGCAACTGAAGCAGATTTGTGATGTAATTCGATCGATTTTACCCCGAATTAGAATTATTAGAAAACGCATCGAGCGGTTACGTCCCTTGAATAAGAAAAGAAATATTTTGCGTTGAAGCTAATTTCAAAGTCAAAATACCATTTATCATCAAAAACTAGAATCTAAGGGGGGGAATACATATAGTCCAAAGTTCGATCAGCAGCACCGCTCGGTGCGTTTTCGAATACATCGAATTTGGAGGATAGTCACATACAAGTCACGTGAGTATAGGGTGCTGTATTTACTGGCGTGTTGAACAATCCCTCTCAATGCGCATGCGCTAACATGGGGAGATTATAATCAGGTCATGAACAACCTAACCCTAATCTTACCTAACCCTAACCCTAACCCATGGTTCGTTCTGTCAAAGGGTCGCATTTTTTAAGTCCAAGATTGGTGCATGCGCATTGACAGCATTGAGAGGGATTGTTCAGCAGAGTTTTCAGTTTGTGACACCGGCACAAACGAGCGCACACACTCACGGCTTGTCATGTTGATCACAAGAGAGAAATAAGAACAGCGAATAGAAGGAAACAGATTACGTCCCCAGAATATGATGCGATGGACGACGGAAGTCATGAAATCTTTGACGCTGTGATGATAGTCTCGGCAAGTCAAGACTAAAACTCAGCTATAGCACTGAACGACTCTTGCGCAAGTTCTCAAAATCGTGGTAATCCCTTGCACATCCAGTCGACAGGTACATGTGCATTTTGGAATGTTAAGGACGACAGAAAGTAGAGCTAACTATGATGTATTTGTTGCACCCTTATTTATCCACATAAAAATGTGTTATAAGAGTGCAATTGATACGTACATCATATGATGTAACAATAATACTCTTAAAACACAAGAAATCTACCTACAGTAGATTTACAGAGACAAAGAAGGGAGGTCATGGGATATATATATATATATATATATGAATGAACGTACACGTTCTGTGAGACTTCTCCTCTTGGTGAGTGCATGTGGTAAGCCAGATGTTGACAAAGTAGAGCGCCAGTGTGGTAAGGGAGGTCACCAGCACAAGGAACTGGGGGGACAAGGACTTCTCTTCCATGTACATAAAGCTCACCACAAATATGCAAACACTGAAACACAAAAAAGTTACACACCACTACCAGTCAAATCAATCCAAATTTCATTATGTCAAGACATAATGTATATGTGGGCCACTCCCAAAAAGTGCCCAAGAGAAACACTGAATTTTCATTTTGGGTTTCTTAATATGTGACATGTCTTTTGTATTTTTGTTATATTAAATGATTGAACTGTTAAAATTTTTCATTTAAACTGCACATTGTCGACATAATGAGAAATTAGTGTTTGATGTGTTTCTCGTGACGCACAACATTTTCAGTGATAGAATTTAGTTCATTTAAATGAAAAACCAAGATTAAAAAACATTTTTTATATAAACATTTGATGGACTCTTTGCATAAAGTGCTCACAGATCATGTTCCCTGAAAATTCTCATCATGTATGTGTCATGTCACAAGACTTATGCAACAATGCATTCCACAAAAAATAACAACTTCTTCCTGATCAAACTTTTTAATATCCCACTTTGTTCGAATTAACATATTTGTCTGCAAAGATACAAAGGCTTTAGCAGGGATGTTGCTACAAATTTGTGCGAATGGGACAAATGTCCTGACTTAATCAACATGAATAGGACATTTGACCGGCTTCACAAATGTTAATAGGACATTTCTGGGCAAAGGTGCACGAGAAGTTAGCACCCAAACGGGAGCCAGCCTCAGTGTATGATTGGTTGAAACTCCAAAATTTTAATAATAAATTTTCATTTAATTAATATACTTACCCAACTCACAAATAGCAATTAACTCTAGTTCAGTGCTGGTAACGCTGTACGCGTCCCCTTGGTAACAAGGGAGACCACTCTAAAAAAGAAAAGTCTGACTTCCGTATGCGTGCGCATATGCCGCCAATTCATCATTCCAAACGAAGCCCAACTCACTCTTTTTTAGACCCCAGTACCACCACAGCGGGGAGGCGGGAGGGAATAAACGTTGTGAGTTGGGTAAGTATATTAATTAAATGAAAATTTATTATTAAAATTTTGGATTTGAATTACATATCTTTACCCAACTCACAAATAGCAGATTGCTACTATAGGTGGCGGGTATATAGTGAAAATATGATATTAGGACCTGCCCTGCGACTACCATGACAGGTAACGCGGAACTGCCGTCCTGTCTCAAGACGTCTCTGAGGTAGAAAGTAATAAAAACCTCCTCAGACCGCCAGTGAGCCGACTCCAGTACTTCAGCCAAAAAGGCCCGACCGGAGGACTGTCAACGAGGAGGCCCATGCCCTTGCCTCATACGTACAAGCTATAGTGAGAGGCAAAACTGCCCTAAAATCCCCAGACTGTGTTTGTCAACAGGTAAACACCTGTCTGACCAACATGGAGACTCACTTGGTTAAAGTCCCCTTCTGCAATATCCTTACACCTGCTGCGTTAAGTGATATCATAAAAGCTTCTGACTTTCTGACCAATTGCCGAGTCCGTGACAGGCACCTTCTGAGCGTCCTCACGGGACGAATAACCACATCAAGCTCCCCAGGAGCAAGAATCCAGTGTAGCAGTCCATCTAGGTAAGGTTGACTACAAAACGTCATACCTCTACCAGAGCAGATAGACCTCCTTCCCTCCTTAATTCAGTGTTTAACGTCGTTTTCAACCGTTCAAGGTTAAATCACGACGGAGATGAAAGATAAGGCAAATGCCCTTTGATTCAATGATCTAACAAGATCCGTGAAAGTCAGAAAAATCTTCGAAACTCGAAAAGTTAAACTGGCTAAACGTGACTCTAAAGGAGCCAAACTCTTGCTTCAAGAATTGAAAATGCAATTGGAAGCTGGTTGTCCCCACTTACCGCTTAAATGCCGAGGTTAAATCACGACAGAGAAGAAAGATAAGGCAAGTGACCTATTGATTCACAGATCTAACAAGATCCGTGCGAGTCAGAAAAATCTTCGAAACCCGAAAAGTTTAATTGACTAAACGTGACTCTAAAGGAGCCAAACTCTTGCTTCACGAATTGAAAACGCAATTAGAAGCTGGTTTTCCCATTTTCCGCTAAACTGCCGGAAAATTTCAAAGAAACCCACAAGTCATAGATTAGTCTTTCTTAAAAAAGCTGTCTCTATTCAAAAAAGCCAGAAAGCACGCTTACTCCCACTTCTCGCAGAAGCTACTAGAGTAAGCTTGGCCGTTTCCCGTGTTGAACAGCCAGGCTAGCCTTGAAAACGGGTTAAAGCAAAACTGCACCAAGCCGTACCAATGTGACAGAAATCTCATAAAGTCCTAAAATAAGACATGGAAGAAAAAACGGAAACCCAAAAAGAAAGGTGGAAAGCCACCTGCAATAAACGGAAAGAAGAGGAGTTCTTTCCGTAAGAAATAAGCACTTTGAACCACGCCAGTCTAAGTGACAAGTGAACAAAACACAAAAACCCTATAAAGACTCTGATCCAAATCCAGAGTTGAGGCGGAAGCCCCTGAGTATCTCAAGGATACCCCTACAGTAGACATCCGTGTAACTCGAATGTGAGAAAGCAAAGATGCCTTCTTGCCAGCCTTAAGAGGTCTGGAAACCAAGATTGCAAAGACCCGTCTGTGAGACCAATAGGTCGCCGAACAGATCTATGAAAGAGCCCTGAAAGCGAGGGTATCGAGCCAAAGCTAAAATAGACAACAGCCAGCCTGAAGCTTTTCGTTTAGAAACAAAAACAAGTCGCGTAAGGCGAAAATACAATATTTAGTCAAGTAGCTGTCGAACTCACAGAATGAAACTGAACGCAATGCCATTTTTCAGCAAGACCGTATACTCGTAGCATCGTCAGAGGCAATGGCAAAGGCAGTGAAATTGACAAGAAGAGCGGGGTAGTAGTTGCGCTAAGAAGGATAGCACGCTTTTCTGTACCTCTCTTTGTTTTAACTTTCTGAGCGTGTTTTTAATCCAAACATATCATATCTATATGTTTTTGGAATCAGGAACCGACAAGGAATAAGATGAAAGTGTTTTTAAATTGATTTCGACAATTTAATTTTGATAATAATTTTTATATATTTAATTTTCAGAGCTTGTTTTTAATCCGAATATAACATATTTATATGTTTTTGGAATCAGCAAATGATGGAAAATAAGATAAACGTAAATTTGGATCGTTTTATAAATTTTTATTTTTTTTTACAATTTTCAGATTTTTAATGACCAAAGTCATTAATTAATTTTTAAGCCACCAAGCTGAAATGCAATACCGAAGTCCGGGCTTCGTCGAAGATTACTTGACCAAAATTTCAACCAATTTGGTTGAAAAATGAGGGCGTGACAGTGCCGCCTCAACTTTCACGAAAAGCCGGATATGACGTCATCAAAGACATTTATCAAAAAAATGAAAAAAACGTTCAGGGATTTCATACCCAGGAACTCTCATGTCAAATTTCATAAAGATCAGTCCAGTAGTTTAGTCTGAATCGCTCTACACACACACACACACAGACACACAGACACACGCACATACACCACGACCCTCGTTTCGATTCCCCCTCGATGTTAAAATATTTAGTCAAAACTTGACTAAATATAAAAAACCGGCCAAGGCCTGTCTAGCGCTTTCCCTTTTACCGTGAGCTTTTCTTAGTAGAGAAAACCCCGCGTGCATAGAAGCGGACTCAAAGAGAGAACTTTCAAACGAGAAAGAGATTAAAGACTCGCCAAAAGAACAAAACTTTAAAGGCAGAGGCTTACTCTTAGGTAAAAAACGGCAAAGTAACATCCTTTGTATCTGCGTCCTGTAGGACCACAAAGATAGCCATTTAGAACGTAACCGCCCAGGCGAGAGAATAAAAGCAAGTTCAAAAGAGCCCATCATAAAGAAAAGATGCGACAATCTACCCGAGCTAGGAGATCTTGATCTTACAGACAGTTTCTCCTTGCTATCAAAATCCAGATGGATGTTTGCCAAACCCGAGGGCCGTTCCGTAGAACGCAAAAAGAGAACCTAAGTTCTAAAGCTTGGAGTTAACCGAAGCCTACAGAAAGCGCTCCGTGAGTGACACGCTACTTGAGCGTACGACACAAGCTGAAGCACCCTCGCCTCAGGTATAAAGTCGAGCGTTGTCCGCCAAGGAAGTGGTGACAAAGAAGACTCGCTTGTGAAAACTTCCACAAGTACAAAAGGACCCCGACAGAGGATCTAAGGGCTTGACACTCAAAGATTCTCCTCAGAAAGCTCAAATCAACTACGAACTGCCGCGAACAGCGACACAAGTGAAGTGAGAGCCTCCCCATTTCCTCCTCCTGTTCAATAGCATCATAACGATCATCGAAATGATGAGAACCAGTCACCAATCCCGATAAGGCGAAACTTGCCAAAAATCGGAAAAGTTTTGAAAAAAATTTCAAACGCCGGAACTCCATGACCAGATACTCCATCCACCTGTCTCATGCCAGATGGAAGACTGGAAGAGGAAGTGGATACAGCCTGTATAACAGCAAAGGACCCGCAGTAACGGAACCGGAAGCCAAAAGCTGAAAAGTGCAGACTACCAACACCACAGTGTTAATGGTAGAAGGCTATCCCATCCTGTAACCGGAAGACACAGCCGCAAAAGCGGAAGCGAAACCGGCCGTGGATTAGTAAACATCAGAACCAACCGGTTGCATAGAAACACACCGGACGATTCCGTTGAACCTCGAACCATTTCAGCTGCGAGCGCCACTGCCCTTGCTAACTTGAAACGGAACCTGAATTCAGTGCTAATCATTAATGCGGAAGCACCTTCATCTGAACAGCCGTCAAGCACAACCGTGCCATCCGGAAGCTGCCTCCCTGTTTGACTTAAATTATCCAACAAAGAACCAGCCCTACTGCTCACTTCCTGCCCCCCGGGAGGAAGCGGAAGTCAAAACCACAAGACATATGCCATCTTCAGGGCAATGAACGACGATTCCCAGCCGCGGAAGTGAACTTCTGTTCCTCCGAACTCCGGAAGTCGTCGAACAAAGATAGAGGTGGACGAAGGAAAAATATTTCTCAGCCACCCCTTCCTGTCAAGTCCTAAATGCCGTTTTCCACTGCCCGCGTCACCGCGCTGGACAACTTGAACGGCAAGTTAAGCTGGGTGTCATCCACCACCGTGGACACCTCTCCAAACATCACCTTCCTACTCGGCATCAAAGTTAGGAAGGTGACCCCCAGAGAGACTCGCATGGACAACCCAAGAATCACCCAGCCCAACAACTTCCTGCCCCCAGGGCGGAAGCTTACGTTGCCCAGCCACGAAAATGCGTGCTACATTCATCGTGCGAACGTACACCACTTTCACCAGAGAACCCGGCTACACGCGGCCATTTGCCAACTCCAGGGCAATGGACAACGATCCCCGGAAGCTGAAGAGAACATCCTGTTCCTCCGAACTTCCAGAAGTCGGAACCAGAAAGAGGTGGAGTCAGTTACGCCCTGCTCTCAGCCACCCCTTCCGGTCAAAACTTAAATGCCGTTTTCCGGCGCCCACGTCACTGCGCTGGACAACTTGAACGGCACGTTAAGCTGGGTGTTGTCCATCCCCATGGACGCACCCTCGTTAACCTTCCTGCTCGCCATCGTAGTCAGGTAGGTGACTCCAGAATGACACCCATGGTCAGCACCAGAGTCACCAATAACTTAAATGCCATTTTCGTTAGCCCACGTCACTGCGCTGGACAACTAGAACGGCAAGTAAGCTGGGTGTCGCCCACCACCGTGGACGCACCCTCGTTAGCCTTCCTGCTCGCCATCGTAGTCAGGTAGGCCACCGAGGCCTATTCAGTCACACCGTCCTGCTCGAAATCAGACCCAGGAGGTTGACCTACAGACGGACACCCGCGGTCCGTCACTCAAGGCAGCACCGTCATCAGACCTACCGTCCCGCTCGAGCTCAAACTCAGACCCAGGAGGTAGACCTTCAGACAAATTATCGTCGGCGGGACCGACTACTTCCTGCCCCCCGGGCGGAAGAGGACAAAAACGGTCCCCGATATTCTCATAAAGAGATGTTCGGAGCCGCCCGTCCTTTCGCTGCTCATCGGAACTTTCAAGGCATTCGTAGCGCTTTAAAGCCTCCTGAGCTCGCACACCGCTTTCGCTAGAAGACCTAGCTACTCGCGGTGTAGACATACCTTTAACTGGAGTAGACACATTCAGCCGAGACACCATGTGAGTACCCCCATCCTGCGAAGCATGGACATCATCCCGCGTCACGGTCGCTGAAGCCTTAGCGGAAGTCGAAGTAGCTGAAGGAGATGACCGGAACTTGGCTAGAGAGAAAGCATCTGAAACACCGGAAGAGGGTGAACGCAGTTCCTCCCGAGTAGAGGACAATTCTGACGCTAACGTAGAAACTTGCACGCTAAGTGTCAGTAAAACGAGGCCCCGTACGTGGCCGCTAAACCAGGGCAAAGAGGAGACCCAGTCTCAGTAGGGGCTACACCCGAAAGACTAACTCTGTCTGACATTAACAAAGCTTGGCCGGAGGCTAAATGTAAATCAGCCAAAGACGAACCTGCGAACTAAACGCCCGTAACGACGAACGCAACGTCGAAGGGCAAAACACCTGAACCACCAGATGCCCCCGACACCACAACAACATATTTGTCACCGCGAGTGACCTCGTCCCCGGACAAAATGGCGGTCGACGGATTGTCGACCAAAACATCACAACATTTGCCTGTTCCCGGTTCTGAGAGTGAAATGACGGTTAGTCCGGCACTCTTACTCTTACTAGACGAGAAATCTTTTCTTAGTAAGGGACGCTGCAACAGTAGCCTGTCTCAAACTAAGTATATACTTGGCGTTCTCCGCCATGACAAAAACGAACTCACGAAAAAATTCTTACCAGAAAAATTCTTACAAGTTCGCAAACGCGCGACAAGAACTTGTCGCCCAAAACATTCATAAAACAGGCAAGGTCTCACCCAAACAGCAAAGGTGTAGATAAAGCTCAGCGGCAGACCAAGGGGCGAATCCAGAGTGCGTAGACTCAGAAACAAGGCTGAAAACAGCCGGAGCGTACTTGATAAGCGACCAGTCTTGTTGAACGCTGAGTGTGGAATGATGAATTGGCGGCATATGCGCACGCATACGGAAGTCAGACTTGCTATAGTCTGGCCTTATGGGATTGATCACTTTCTTTTTTAGAGTGGTCTCCCTTGTTACCAAGGGGACGCGTACAGCGTTACCAGCACTGAACTAGAGTTAATTGCTATTTGTGAGTTGGGTAAAGATATCCCACACACAAAATCAAAAGCATATGGACAACGCACTTTTGCATTTTGCGCATCTACTCAATGGAACTCTCTCCCCTCTCACATTCGCCACTCTCAGTCAGTACAGTCATTCAAGCGAGCACTCAAAACTCACCTCTTCCTGAAACACAACTCCTAAAGTCGCAACATTTTGCCATCCTGTTCTGTAACGGTTCCATCTCTATTCAGCTTGTTATTTTTGTCTTTTGTTTTAAATTATTATAAATATAATTTTTCACTGCAGTAGTCCTTTAACTTTAACCCTTAGCTGTAGGCTAGATATGCACAAGTCATGTCGGTGCCACATAATGCTGACACACATGTTCCTGTGCATAGTTTATGGATAACGTGTAGTTGGGAAGTTAAGAGTAGAAATAATTAGTATTTAGTGTAGGAGGAGGGTTGGGGGTGGGTAGGGAGGGGGTGGGTATGGTTTACTTTGAGCAGGTCGGTTTCAGTTTTAATAAACAATTTTAGAGAATTGTGTATCTTATATTTGAGTCTTTCGTGTTTTAGACATTGATGCATTTAATAGTTTTAACGAGTTGCCTTTTGTTTTATCATTCTGGTGTTTATCTAGATGTGCTGTGTATCTTATAAGAAGTTCTTAAAAGTTCGAAGTTATTTTAGCATATAGGTTTTTTTATGGTCTTAACAGTTAAACATGTATTACGTTATCATTAAGATTCATGCTTTGTTAGCACTAAGCAGTTGTTTTAATCAGTCTGGTTGGCTCACGTAAGTGTAGCCTATGCGATCGTAACTTTGTCTGTCTGTGCGTGCGTGCGTGCGTGCGTCTGTGCGTGTGTATGTCTGTGGTAGAAACTCTAACATTTGAAGACGTCACATTACATTGACGTCACATTATGACGTAAGAGGGTTTGACGTCACGCGAAGGAAGTACTGACAGTCTCGGTCATTATTATTTTGAGCGAGCCGAGACTAGTCTAGTTGGCAGTCGTGTCCTCGTAAGTAGGCCACATGCAGACAGACAGATCTAGATCTAGTGTCTCGCTTTCTTGCAGTTTCACCTATGCTCTTTCTGTGTGTGTGTGTGTGTGTGTGTGTGTGTGTGTGTGTGTGTGTGTGTGTGTGTGTGTGTGTGTGTGTGTGTGTGTGTGTGTGTGTGTGTGTGTGTGTGTGTGTGTGTGTGTGTGTGTGTGTGTGTGATTGAGTTTGTGTTACTGTTTGTCGATTTCTTACGTGAGCCTTGATGGCTTCGCCTCTTGTTTTCTCTTGTTTTCATCTTATGAACATTCTAAATGTTAGACTAACTTATTGTCTTGTACAGAATAACAACTGTGTGAATGGTGCTATACTGAATGAAAGAGTGTGACATGAAGTTCTTGTACATCATTGTAAAGAGTGTGAATGACGTTTTAGTTTAGATGTCAAGCGCTTAGAGCAAGCCTTTTTAACGAAAGTTTTTGATTTAGCGCTATATAAATGTTCTTCTTATTATTATTATTATTAATTCAAATGAGATGTGTTGTCATTTCAATCAATCAGAACCCACGGTTTGTTCTACCCGGTTTGGGTGGCACCCACTTTCCCTTCATGCACCTCATCCCTGGTGACCTACATTGTGGTCATACATATTATCGTGACCTACATTGTGGTCATACATATTATCGTGACCTACATTGTGGTCATACATATTATCGTGACCTACATTGTGGTCATACATATTATCGTGACCTACATTGTGGTCATACATATTATCGTGACCTACATTGTGGTCATACATATTATCGTGACCTACATTGTGGTCATACATATTACCGTGACCTACATTGTGGTCATACATATTATTGTGACCTACATTGTGGTCATACATATTATCGTGACCTACATTGTGGTCATACATATTACTGTGACCTACATTGTGGTCATACATATTATCATGACCTACATTGTGGTCATACATATTATCGTGACCTACATTGTGGTCATACATATTATCGTGACCTACATTGTGGTCATACATATTATCGTGACCTACATTGTGGTCATACATATTATCGTGACCTACATTGTGGTCATACATATTATCGTGACCTACATTGTGGTCATACATATTATCGTCTGCTATTAACTCTTCTCTCTTTATGTCCTCTTTTCTTCTCTTTTGTTTAATTGGGGTTGCATGTACCTCCTTTTGCACACTGTTGGTTGCTTTCACTTTTAACCTCTCTCTCTCTCTTTTGTTGTTGTTGATATTACGTTACCACCCCCCACCCCCTAATGCTTGTGAATGGGCTGGTGGCCTCACAAATAAAGTATCTCTCTCTCTCTCTCTCTCTCTGTCTCTCTCTTGTGTGGGTGAATGTGTCGTTTTTTAACATACAGCTCTCTCTCTCTCTCTCTCTCTCTCTCTCTCTCTCTCTCTCTCTCTCTCTCTCTCTCTCTCTCTCTCTCTCTCTCTCTCTCTCTCTCTCTCTCTCTCTCTCTCTCTCTCGTGTGGGTGAATGTGTCGTTTTTTAACATACAGTCACTCTTTGTCCTTATTGTTATTTTGACGAAATATTGTGGGGGTTTTTCATTCATAACAATAACAAAAGTCACTAGATTAAAAGAAAGTAGGGTTAGACAAATGACAGGAAATTACACAGTTACGACACAGTCCAAAGTATTATAGGGCATCTGACCGAGACCTGACCATATGAATCGGACATTTGAGGCAGTTTATCGGTCTATGACCGATGTCCGATGCCTAACGACATCCCTGCTTTAGTGAACTTTGATCTTAAAATTGGCTAAACATCTGTTTTTTTGTGAAAAACCAAATCCTTTATCCACAAACATAGTGAGTCGAAGCAGCACCAAATTAAGCAATGTGAAGAACCTTAATAAGAACAAAATGTTTTTCTAATCATAAACCCCTTTGTTGGAGAAAAAAAGCATATGTAAATGTGTCTTGTGACAATAGCGTCACGTGTTGTGACTTGTAACGAGAAACATCTGAAATTATCCAGAGCCATTATTACACGCAGTCGTGTGCTTTTGTTTGGTTTAACTTCTTGAACAGAAACATTTTAGATCAAAAGAAGCAGTAAATTAGATAAAGTAATGGATTTACAAGGATGTGCTGTTTTTTGTGACACGTAATTTTGGTGTGACGCAATCATTACATTCTACTGTGCGGTTGATGTAAACGTCATTCTCGCCGTTAGAAAACGAAAGTAATATATATAGTAACAGCAGTGCTGTTTCTCGTGACATTTATGACGTGAATTTTGCGACACACAAAAAATAGTTTTAATCATGAAATCATCGTGTCCATTGACTGCCATCCTACCGCCTGTTACGAGGAGTAGTTCTGAAGCAACATTCTGGGTTGCTTGATTTTGATTACTTTGGGCAAAGAAGAAAAGGGACATTTTCTGAGTGTGAAGTGAACAGTCACAAGAAACTGTACATTTTCAATTGTTAATTTCATAACTTTAACATATATTTTTTAAACGTTCCATGACGTAGAAGCAACTTTATTCAACACGTTACATTACTTCAAATAAAAAGAAAACAATTATTTTATTATCAAATGTAAGCTTTTCTGATCATACCAAAAAAAAGTGGGAAAAAAGAGCAAAATTTATGTTTGAAATTCAATAAAAAATAGTAATACATTAGTATTTGCTACAAACTTTTGATATCATTTCATTCGAACATTTCAGATTACAATGACAGCAGCTTTATTGGTATTTTCTCACAAATAAACTATGTGTGGATATTTTAAAAATGTCATCTGACAGGGAGCACCTTTTGGGAGTTGCCCATATAAACTTGGCCAAAAAATTATTGCAACAATTTTTGCACGCTAAGAAAAGCATTAAAACGCAATTCATTTTAGTTGAACGTTATATGCCCCAAAAGGTAATTATGTCAGCTGTACATATCATTTGTCCGATTGATGGTACTTTGTATAGGCATCCTGTGACAGCCTGTCAAACAAGCCTGTGTAAAATCGACCTGACAAAATCTGCAAAAAAATCAGAATATGCACAAACCAAACATTTCTGACAACCATTGGAAAGGCCATTCAATTTCCTGTTCAGAACAGTTTGTTTTATGTACCTGACTTCTCTAGTCTTTATGTAGCCTTTTGTCAAAGGCGGTAGGTGTCAACCGTTTCAGAGGCCCAAAAAGGCACGTTTTGCGGCCATTTTTGAGGGGGGTCCTCCACCCAAAGAGCCATATCTGCTCAAGTTCTCAATGATTTGCTTTGGAAAGTTCAGAAGTTATGACCAATAGGCTGACCAAAATGTGTGTTGCGTTTTGCGAATGTGTATACTTAGCGTGTCGTATTACGTAATTTTTCCGAAAGAACTAAACAAATATTCATATTAGTTCAGGGTTTTAGGTTAAAAAATCGTGACTTTGCATGCTAAGCAAAAAATGGATGAGGCAATAGGTGCCAAAGTTTGAGGCAGATCCGAGTGCTGGTTTACATTTGCTGGAGATGGGAACACGCATGAAAAATATATGGCTCTTTGGGTGGAGGACCCCCTCAAAAATGGCCGCAAAACATGCCTTTTTGGGCCTCTGAAACGGTTGACACCTACCGCCTTTGACAAAAGGTTACATAAAGACTAGAGAAGTCAGGTGCATAAAACAAACTAATGGTTGGCACAAGTGTTTAGTTTGTGCATATTCTGATTTTTTGCAGATTTTAAAATACGGGGCTATGGTTTTTGTCAGGTCGATTTTAGGGGTGACCTTGTTTGACAGGCTGTCACGGGATGCCTATACAAAGTACCATCAATCGAACAAATGATATGTACAGCTGACATAATTACCTTTTCGAGCATATAAAGTTTAACTAAAATGAATTGCGTTTTAATGCTTTTCTTAGCGTGCAAAAATTGTTGCAATAATTTTTTGGCCAAGTTTATATATATATATACGACTTGTGTCTGTCTGTGTGTCTGTGTGTGTGTTCGCGATGCACGGCCAAAGTTCTCGATGGATCTGCTTCAAATTTGGTGGGCATATTCAGGTAGACCCTGGACACAACCTGGTCGATGAGAATTTTCAACACGTGCTCTCAGCGCGCAGCGCTGAACCGATTTTGGTTTTTCTGTAGATCCACTACATCCATTCCCAGTAACTCTTCCTTATCTTCTCCAGTGTTTTGCATTTATCTCCCTTCCTTCGTGTGGCGTCAATCCATATTCCCGTTACTATTTTTAGAAGGTCACTGCACTGTCCAGAACGCGGCTTTCCTTGCATGTACCCGTAAGTTGTCCTCACTGTAAAAGTGCAAAGGTCGAATCTATTTATTGAAAAATCCACTGTCATCTATCTCTATATATTTACATATATAGATAGATATATACGGCTTCTGTGTGTGTGTGTGTGTGTGTGTGTGTGTGTGTGTGTGTGTGTGTGTGTGTGGAGGCAACACCTGTGGATTGTAGAGTTCTGTTTGTGATGGGGTCTGGCGGCTTTTGTCTCTCTGTATGTTTTGAGAAGCCATAACAGTTAATATAGGGCTTAGAAATAAGCTCTAAAATTCTCAGTCCCGTTTGAGAGGACTTCGCCTTCAAAGGTGATTGTGGTGTTTCGGCACTCGGTTACATTTGACGTCGTCGACAGGGATGGGACTCGACATGATATGTTCAGGAATGGCATTATGGCCACTGAATCATTTTCGTGCTGTTCCCATTCCACCAACCTGGGAGGGACCTAAGCTTGGCAGGTCCATGGTTCGGAACTTTGGGGACAAAGTTCATTCAAAGGGGGTCGAGTGTGACAGGGAGACTACCGTCGCCCTTCACAGCAGACTCTGCAGAGTTGTTCGCCTTAGAAGTTGTGAGCTATTTATAGCTAGCTCGCCAGGCAACACCTGTGGATTGTAGAGTTCTGTTTGTGATGGGGTCTGGCGGCTTTTGTCTCTCTGTATGTTCTTGCCTTCCTTTCAGTGGGCACAAACTGGTGGATGAAAATGTTCAACACATGCTCTAAGACGGTGAACCGCCATGCTGTCTGTCTCTGTCTCGCGATTCACCCGGCGAAGCCGGGTATTCCTCTAGTATATATGGTCACGGCTCAGAAATGGCGTCGAACTCCACCCTTACCCCATTCAAACGCCCCACACGCTCAATTATGGTTTATTCTACCTTTGAAAGTACTGACACTGGGTGCAGATATGAATAAAGTTACTATTCTGGTAGAAACCGAAAGGTTTGATGACTTTGTTTTCGAACAAGGCGCAATCGTACAGTGAATTTACGTCGATTTTCGGGCCGGAAGTTGGGACACTTTTTTTACTTGGTGTCGAAACGTCGTATTTGCGCGTCCTACACACACTGCTTGGATAAAAACTTGATGGAGATGGAAAGAGAAGGTGTTGGTTATTGTTTACATACTGCACGATAACCTGTACCTCACCCCAACAGTCGGCTGAGATCAAGTTTAGACTCCAACGGCCAGTGTGTTACTTTTCGTGTTAGGAGTCACGTAGGCAGTTTTGGCTTTTGCCACGCTTTTAATAATGATGACAGACGTTGAACTAAGCGATAAACTTGGACAAGAAAGAACAATCTACTACTAAAAAAAAAAAAATATGCACAAACACAGAAGACAAAGCAATGAAAATAAGTCTTAAGTTCGTTGTTGTGTACTATCGTGTTACCGCGAAAAGTAACAACGTAAATCAAAGTTATTTATCGACATGTTCCTGACTTCCTCCGGTGGAAACAACTGTTCTATCGTCTGCTACAAAGTTGCATTCACTGTCTCGAACTCAGAACTCAGTGTGGCATGGAGGACATCGAAGATAACGGCCAAGTTAAGAACCACTGGTTTTTCGTTTTCTGTAACACACTCACCTGCAGTTTGAAACACTGATATTTTCACTAAATAACAACTTTCTTCCTTTTTTTTCATCTGAAAGTTAGAAGTGTTATTGTGATTTGTTTTGATAAAATTTGCATTTTTTAGGACAAAGATTTTTCTTTATTTTGATTTTTAAAGACATCTGTTTGAGACGATTCAACCAATTTCCCAAGTTATTCAGCTTTCTTGTCATTGCATGTGTTTTTTTCTGGCTTTTTCTATTGTCTTTCCATACAGTTCACTTTGTGCTTTGTTTTCATACCATTTTAATGAAATGAATGACAGGAAAAAGAAAGATATGTTTTTCTACGTTGTGTGTGTTACTCACACCACTCGCACATCGTGAGAGGTAACACACTCAAATAGTTTGTACAGTTATCTTGAAAATTATTTAAATCTTGCTGGAACAAAGTAAGGAATGAATCAAGTAAACAGAAAATGATGTCTGCGTTTATTGTTTTGAATTGGAGTTTTTTTTTTTTAGGAACAGTGTTGAGTGCGTTACACACACTGAAACATCACAGGCACAATTGTGTTAAGTAACCTACTCCCAATACCTTGTCTCAGGATAAACAATATGTTTTTTTTATTACCCCTTCAATTTACTAGAGAAATATAAATGTTGAAGTGAAAACTTTTCAATATTCTTATTAGCATTTTTGTAATTAATGGCTGTTGGTGTATAAGTGTGTTACTTACACCAATATGTCAGCTGCAAAGTTAGTGTTAGTAACTCACTCAGTTCTGAAAGTAGGAAAAACGTGTACTAGAGTACCATATCAATTAATCATCACTGAAGTGTGTGTTGTTAAATGCATATTAACCTGACTTTGACATTTTTCATGATGTATTCAAGTTTTACTTTTGTTACGGTGAGTTTGTGTTGGTGCTTGTAACACAAATTGGTGTTGTGTAACAAACTCAGAGACACTTTCTTTGCTGATATGAATTTACCAGCATGCTGAATGTGTCAACAATAGTTTCAATAGTTGTGTAGCAACCATGGTGTCATTCTTACAATTAATTTCACAATTAACTGAATGCACTGAATAGGGACAACGTTTTGTTCATGTTATGACAGTGTTTTGTAACACACTCATTGGCAAATAAACAGCATTTTTCTTGATAACTTCAAAATCCGCCTTCAACCTGAAGATTTTTTGTTGGGTTTATCAAGTTTTTTTTCTACAGTGTGTTGTTTTCATTACCAAGTGGATGGATATATACTTTATACCCTACAAAATAATGTGAAGTAACACTTTTTTGTTGAAATGTAACACACTCAGTGTCAAAAGTGAGAAAATCGAAAATTTTTAAGTAAATTTTCATTTCATTAATATACTTACCCGAATCACATAAAGAGCATTGACGCAGTCTGAATAGCTAAGGTCTGAAAAGGCTACCCGTCTTAAAGTTTAAAAGGGAAGCAACCCAACCACAAAAAAGGTAAACACAGCTATGGCAATGACCATATACCCGGGGAGTTACCTCCCCTGCTGGGTATGTGACGTCACTTCCACTGCTGCACCACGTGGTATACTCATTCGACATTAAAGAAAACTAAAATATCATAAGCGGGGTTGGCGGGAGGGAATACACTATGTGATTCGGGTAAGTATATTAATGAAATGAAAATTTACTTAAAAATTTTCGATTAAATTACATATTCTTACTCCGAATCACATAAAGAGCAGATAGCATCAACAAGGCGGTGGGAATGAAAAACCAAACTCACTCTAAAAACCTTGCCAAAAAACTGGCCTGCTGCCAAAAGGTCAGGAAAAAGGCTCAGTGAGAAAGAAAATCTAACTCACCCTAAACCCTAGCCAGGAACTGGCCCACTGCCAAAAAGGCAGGTAAGGGCCTGAGACCCATCCTGATTGACAGCCGAGATGTCTCTCAGGCAAAAAAGTTGCGAAAGACAACATCAGAGAGCCAGAAATCTGAGCCCAGCACTTCTTCCGATCTCCTGGACCAAACGACCCAGAAAAAGACCCCAGCCTTGGATTAACCCGAGCCGAGTAGGGGGAAAGACAAGCTGCCCCCCCCCCCCTTCTATTGGAAGGAAATGCCGCCCTAGAAACGATCCGTGCGTAAGGATGTCCACTCAGAACAGTGAAGGACAAACCTCACGGAGACCGTAAGACAATCATGCCAAAGTACGCAAACCTTGGGAAGGAGTGAAGCCCGAAAGGACTGTGAGATAAAAGTCAGCTCCAGAAAAGAGTGATTAATATCCACCAAGATAGAGAGGGAGACAACTGAGTACAAGGTACCAGAGCCCACCTCGACAGGGAAATCCCGAAAAAGAGACGTTCGCCGGTAATCCTCTACCAGTCAATGCGAAAGCAGAGAGAGAGGTAATACGAGGAAGTAGACCGCGTCTGACTAACTCTGAAAAACTGAGAGTCAGACGTAGAGATCAACGGGCAAACGCCGTAGTCATAGTTGCCTGTGGTAGAAGGGTGACTGTAAAAGGAAACCCGACCCAACGGAAGTCGTCCTGATTCACCTCGTGCTAGGACGAGGAAGAAGAGGAAGAGCCAAATCCGAAGTCACAGGAACCGAAAATGCCATAGCCGCCCACGCTAGACAGGAGGCTATAGCACGGGCTAAGGCTGAAAGCCATGAAGCCCGAAGGACAACCATGTACCAAAGTACCAACAGTACACAGGTAAACATAAGAAACGTAAGTTTCGGCTGTCAAACCAGATGCTGGGCTAAAAGCCCACAGCAAAGAAAAACCAGAACATTAGCTAACCCTCTGCCCAAAAGGAGAGGAGTAGCCAAAAACCTGAGAGAGGTGTTAAGCCACAAAGAATGACTCCTCAAACATACATTGCCAAAGACAATGCCCCCTCAGGAAAATCTGAATGTTACTTCCGAGGCCAACTCAAGCGCAGCTTAAGTTTGGACAAAACACCAGAACGAGTCTGATCGCTAGAGAAAGACAGAGTCAGCCTTGGCGAAAGACAAACCAGGACCAAGTCCAGAAGCTTGTGGCCAAAAGTGAGAAAAGACGGGGAAGCCTGACGACAGGAGACCCCACTCGAACGGAAATCGTCCTATCTCATCTCCTGCTTAAGATGAGAATAAAGGAAGAAAGTCTAAGTCCGAAGCCACAAGAAAAGGGAAAACAACAACCATCACCGCCAACAGGTGGAATGGCTGTTGCACCAGCCGAGGCTAAAAAACCTGGATGCCCTAAGGTCAGCCGTTGTTCCAAAACTCAGACGTACCTATGAAGCGTCTGTGAAAGAAACAACCTCTCCGGTAAAACCGGAAGTGCCACTGCAGCAGCCCGTGGCTGAACTACTGTTACACTCACTGAGGACTGAAGCAGTATACCCGAAGAACAGCGCTAGATCAGACCAGAGGAGACCTCAGCGGGTGCTCGAGCTGATGGGCCTAGATCACTGTTAAAAGATCGGACTCAAGCATAAGCAAATATGCACACATAAGATCGATGGGAGTCGCCCGACCTCACCACTCCCACAACTATTGGCTGTGTCCAGAGACCATCCAATGAAAATTGCAAGTAGGAGACCCCCCCGCCATCGCCCAAGCGGAGGGCGGAGGAGGGGGGGGTGTGTGATCGGGGGCACTTCCTTGTGGGGAGAGGCTTGCTGCTATGGCTGTCCTCCTTCCTGCCCAAAAGTGATCTATTTCTCGACAATCGAGAATCAGGCAGAGACTGCCTATTGGCCTCCGGCTTAAAACGTCCCGAGGCCTGAGCATGCCTCCCATGAGGAGGCTAACTCTGCTTTAACCCTTGTAGAGAGAAGTCAGTGATCTGCTGATCTCTATTCAACTGAATCTACCTTTCTTTTCTGGTAAAAACACCAAAGTTCGAAAAATAGGTCCCTCTACCCAGAGCAAAGCCCAAGTGTCTCTCCTAGCCTGCTCAGAGAACTGAGAATGCGAGAGAAACGAGTCCCTCCGACACCTGACTGTAAAATGAGGTGAAGGGAGGACAGCCCCTTTTTGCACTTCGTTCGCCCTAGCAGGGCTGACTAACAGAGTGGAGATGTCATCAGAGTCCTGATACACGCTAAGTGTGAAAGGTTCAGTGACTCCGGGAAAGAGCGCGAGGGCGCTCTGACGATCATCTCCGACTGCAAAAGAGGCAAATTCCAAAAACTGACGTCCAAAATCCTCTAAGTTCCTGCATTACCAGAAAGGTGTATGCGGAAGAGCAAAGACACCAGCAAGTTCCGACCCAGCTTCAGAGAAGAGAACTTCTTATAACAAGAAGAAACCAAAACCGAAGCCTGTGTAGCCGAAGACAGCCAAGGCTGAGCGTGTTCCGGAACTGACCCGTGAATAACGAGTAGCAGAACCGGAACCCGTGGATACCACTTCAGGTAGGAGATTGACGAGCCAAAAACCTGCGAAAGGTGGTACCCACATTGAAGGTGACTATTGAACCGGAAGTAGGAAAAAACTCCTCCTTCGCGGAACGGAAGTCCGACATCGCTGAATGCAACCAAAGAGGAAGCCGATGTACCTTCATATAATATGTGGAAGTAACCTCCGTCGAGACCTCGCGAGAAGCCAAGAGCTTAGACGGAAATCCAGAACATGTCTGATCATTGGCTAAAGACTGTATAACAGAATAGCCAAGAGAACTGACACGGCCGAAGTCACAGTTGCCAGTGGAAAACTACTGAACGGGATGACCGGAAAACCGGAAACCCGTCCACCCGGAAACCGTCCTGTCTCAACCCCTCCCGTAAGAGGGTAAGAAAAAGAGGAGGTAAAATCCGAAGCCACCAGAACTGACTAGACAGTAGACGCAACACCCAACCAGTGAAGAGACTACTTGTCACGGCCGAGGCTGAAAGCCTGAATGCCCGTAGGCCAGACAACGGTCAACTCCAGGAAAGAACACACAGTGTAATTACAAAGGAGGACTTATGCTTCCGGTAAACCGGAAGCGCAGCGCCAGCGGCTACCGCCCTTGTACTGAAAACGCCGATGCCCGCAACGGGACAAAGGAGAGAACAAAACAGTGCCGCCGGCGCTGAAAGGGAAGCCGACCCAACACCAGTATGGTGAAAGGAAGATTGCCCTAACAGCCCATAGGGCGGATGCACATCCTCGCTCACCGACATCCGGAAGGAGTGTCCGTAAGAGGAAAAGCGAATCCGGACTGAGCCGGAAACACAGCTGACGAAACCGCACCATGATGCGGAAACGAAGGTTGCGATGACTGGGGCCGGAAGCCCGAACGCCCATAGGCCAGTCAGCGGTCAACTCCAGGGAAGAACACACAGTGTAAATACCAAGGAGGACCTATGCTTCCGGTAAACCGGAAGCGCAGCGCCAGCGGCTACCGCCCGTGCTCTGAAAGCGCCAATGCCCGCAACAGGACAAAGAGAGGTCAGAACAGTGCCGCCGGCGCTGAAAGGGAAGCCGACCCAACGCCAGAATGGTGAAAGGAAGACTGCCCTAACAGCCAACTGACTGCGTGTCAGAATAGTCGGGATGACCTTGACCAAAGTCAACTGAACCAGAGGCAAGCTGACGGTCAGGATAAGCCGAAACCGGAAATCCGTCAGACCGAAAACCGTCATGTCCCGTAACCATACCAGAAGGCAGGGACGGGAGCGCTGACGACAAGCTTGAAGCCGCCGGAACAGGAAGGGGTGTCGACCCAACACCATAGTGAAGAGAAGAATGCCCCAACTGGCCATAGTCAGGAAGCTGACTCTCAACCACGGACATCCGAGAAGGAGTACCGGGAAGAGAGAAAGCGGATCCGGTCTAAGCCGGAAACACGGCCGGCGAAGCCACACCTTGATGTGGAAACGCTGGTCGTGATGACTGGGGCCGGAAGCCCTGTTGCCCGGAGGCCAGTCCACGGTCAACTCCAACCACTGCCGCTGAATGGGAGTGGAAGGAGGACCTTCGCTTCCGGGAAAACCCGGAAGCGCGACTTCCGAAGGAAACCGCCCTTGCTCAGAATCGAACTCACGCTGAATGGGTATTGAACGAAACTGAGCAGGAAAACGGGAGTGACCCGTGCCAGGTGAGCTCCGTATCTACAGACACCATCCGTTGGCTTCACGAGAGCCAGAGGACAAGCTCGACATACCTTGTAAGCTTCCTGCAGAAGCAGAAGCAGTAGTAGAAGTTCCGGTATCACCGGAAGCCGTGGCAACAGGAAAGGAAAAAGACGTCAAAGAGCGGACATCGCTCCCTGCCGGCGGATGTAAAAGGGTTTCCTCGGGAGTAGCACGCTTCAAAACGTCACGCACTAAGTTGCGAATCTCTGTAACTAAGGAGCTCAACAAAGAAGAAACAAGAGAGGCTTGCCCGTCTGACGAGGACGAGCAAGCCGCCGAAGTGACGCAAGCAGCAGAAATACCGCTCGCGACAACGAGTTCCCCGGGGGGAGAAAGGTAACAGACATGACAGTGTTATTCTCTTTGTCCGAAAGGACAACTAGCACAGGTTTAGAACCTTAAGAAGATGATTTAGGCTTAAACTTGCCCTTAACGTCGCCCTTGCCACGTCTACTCGCGTTATACATCATGCCGGCCAAAATGCAAATGGCGGCCAACACAACAACAACAGTTACTGACGAAAATTCACAAGTCCAAAAAGGACGGAAAGTTATCAATAACAAGCCAAAAGTTCTTACGAAAAGCAAGATAAAATGGAAAGAGCTCACCAACTACCAGGTAGAAGATAAGCAGACGGGTAGGTGGTCGGTGGGTGTTATGAAAACTCCAACAACGCACACAGAGCCTTTGGAAACACGACCTCTCGTCAGAACTGAAAGATGTCGAATGAGTATACCACGTGGTGCAGCAGTGGAAGTGACGTCACATACCCAGCAGGGGAGGTAACTCCCCGGGTATTTGGTCATTGCCATAGCTGTGTTTACCTTTTTTGTGGTTGGGTTGCTTCCCTTTTAAACTTTAAGACGGGTAGCCTTTTCAGACCTTAGCTATTCAGACTGCGTCAATGCTCTTTATGTGATTCGGAGTAAGAGTATGTAATTTAATCTTCTCTATATTGTGAATTGGAGCATGGTAGAAGTCATAATACATCATTGTTAGGTTGTTATGGTTTTGCTCTTTCATTTTTCATTCTTTTGCATGCATTTTTCATGTGAATATCTTGACAGTGTCCTAAAGTTTGATTTTTTTGGTGAAATGTAACACACTCATTGGAAACTTTTAGGAATGACTTGACAGATAACTGATAATGGGAATAACTGGTCCGGTATCATTGATGCATTTCAACTCTTTACTATTATGTACTTGTTTCTCTTCCCATTACATGTATTTCTAAGGTTTTGTGTGTAAAATAAATAGGAATTTTGCAGTTTTGAATGTCTGTGTTGTGAGACACAGAAAGTTGATTTTTGTTTGAATACATGTTCACATCTTGTTCTGATTTGATTTTGTTTGCAGACTGTCCGTATGAAGTACTGCGTGGAACTAAGAATAGATTGACTGCTGAAACAGTAATCTTTTCAGTTCTTTTCAGTTCTTTGAGTACTTGTTTGATCGTTGTTTTGTTTATTGGTGTTCCTGTAACACACACACATTCCTAGGGTACCTAGATATGCAGATTATTGCTGTCGGGGAATGCCACTTTTCACAAATGAAGATCAAGGTAGATACTAAATAATGCAGTTAACTTTTATTGTGTAATAGGTTTACTGTTAACTGTGTATTAGAAAACAATGTGTGACACTGTGTTATGTAACACACTCCAGTTAAAATTTTAAATGCAATTCATTCCGCAGTAATTGATGAAAATACATTGTTACTGCCCAGACACAACTAAACACATGCTGGACCCCAAAATGGAAAGTAATCCAAGAGTTTGTATTTGTGACTCAAGTGTCCCACAAATTCGACACCTTTTCTGAGCCATGACCATATACTAGATGATTACCCGCTTCGCCGGGTACCGGCTTCGCCGGGAAGAAGTAGAGCCGAATACCAGGATGCGCCTGGGACCGGGTGTACGCCGGCTTTGCCGGCGCACGAAGGAAAGGAGATAAACGCGCAAAACACTGGAGACCTTCTAAAAATAGTAACGTGCAGTGACCTTCTAAAAATAGTAGCGTAGTAACGGGAATATGGATTGACGCCACACGGAGGAAGGGAGATAATCGCGGCTGAAAACACTGGAGAAGATAAGGAAGAGTTACTGTTAGTGGATCCCGACAACAACAAAAACAAAAAAAACGGTTCAGCGCGCACAGCGCTGCGCGCTGAGAGCACGTGTTGAAATATCTCATCGATGAGGTTGTGTCCGAGGTGTAGCTGAATACGGTGTCCAAATTTGAAAAAGATCCACCGAGAACTTTGGCCGTGCATCGCGAACAGACAGACAGACAGACAGACAGACAGACACTAGTCGTATATATATATAGATATGTTAATGTGTCTATAATAAAAATGATTTGAAACGTCGAGAAAGGACCCAGTCTATGAACTGGAAGAAGAAGAACAACAACAATTAAACAAAACTATTGGTAGGGTGCTCAGAAGCGTAACAATGGTTAGCATTTTTACCCACAAGCAAGCAATGACACTTTTAAGATTTTCAACTGTCAGAAATGAATATAATCCCTCTCTCTGAAGTTCGACATAGACTTAAATCAAAAACAGCATCTTTCAATCTTAAACCAATGCAGTCTAACTAAGTAAACGGTAAAAGCAACGGACTTTAAGTAAAACATCAACTTTTTGTTGCCGAGGTTACAGTGTACATGTACCTACCTGCTCAACTGCTGCGTAATTATTCCAGATTCCACAACCAGGCTCTGATAGGAGTAGGTCCTTGTGTACACTGAAAACAAATAATAAATTTGCCAATTATGACTCAAACATACAGTCTGATTCCAAGAACCAGGACCGATTTCGGATTATATTTACAACTAGCTGTACCCAATCTTTACGAAACCTCTTCAGTTATTTCTTGGAACCGTCTTTGATCAAAGATTTCCTCCTTTAGTCAGTCGGCTAAGGACCGTTTTGGTTACTTTTTGGCGTCACGTTAGCAAACACATTTTTCTGATAGATTTTAACACCACAACACTAAATCTAAAGTTTTGGGGCAATATTCCAAACCACCGGTGAGAAAAACATTGGTTTGTGTGTATGTTTTCCTTCTTTGGCGTTACTATTCTTGTTTTGAGGGTTGGGTTCATAAAACGGACATAAAACTTAAACCGCTTGACAGAAATTCTATACCTGTAAATCATTCGAAAGAGAAGGCATTAATGTACACGTTTGTGCCACTTAAAATGACGTAATTATCTGTTTGTTTTTGTAATTATGACGTAATTCAGTATGCTAACAAAAATCATAATGAGGCAAGTAATCGGCTTTGGTTTTCAGTGTTCTTTCTTTCTTTCTTTCTTTCTTTATTTGGTGTTTAACGTCGTTTTCAACCACGAAGGTTATATCGCGACGAGGGAAAGGGGGGAGATGGGATAGGGGAAAGGGGGGAGATGGGATAGAGCCACTTGTTAAGTGTTTCTTGTTCACAAAAGCACTAATAAAAAAATTGCTCCAGGGGCTTGCAACGTAGTACAATATATGACCTTACTGGGAGAATGCAAGTTTCCAGTACAAAGGACTAAACATTTCTTACATACTGCTTGACTAAAATCTTTACAAACATTGACTATATTCTATACAAGAACCACTTAACAAGGGTAATAAGTTAAGAATTTTATGGGTGAGAAAAGGAAAGTAAAAGGACTTTGGGGAGGCAGAAATAGAGAAGAAACAAGAAAAAGATCCTAATTAGGTTCACGGCATCGAGAGTGATGCGACCTTCTCTCAGAAATTAGTAGAGAAGGCTCCCCCATCCACCACCCGGGGGACGCGCCTCTACGCCAATTAGGGGGCGCGAGGGTTTTCAGTGTAAAACATTTGAACAGTCCCAAGAAATGAAACATACACATGTTAAATTTAAAAAAATAAGGAAGGCAAATCAAAAAGAGCATCTTAATATCATTTGCAGGTTTAAACCTTTTGATTGTGAGTAGGTTCAATGCCGTATATTCGGCTATACTGATAGCGCGCTGACGCCAGGTGTAAACAAAGCGTAGTCGCCAACTTCACACCCCAATTCAATACAAAATGTGTCTCTTTGAAACCACGTACAGCTTAAATTCATATTTGTGGGAATGAGTAAGAATTATATTGAGTACATGTTTGTTTTTCAACGAGAAATATACACGTTAACGAACATACAAACCGATTTGCTGTAGATCTGTCCTCACTCAAGCATGTTCGCCCACTTTCATCCCATCTTACACGCTTCTTTGTCGATAAATAGACTGACAAGCCAAACTATTATGTTAATTGATGTGTCCTGCGTTGACATGTGAAATATCAACATTCAAAACAGTCTGTATTGTGCAAACATTCAAAAAGAGATGAAGCAGTCAATACTGTGTGGTAGCGCACGAGAGAGAGAGAGAGAGAGAGAGAGAGAGAGAGAGAGAGAGAGAGAGAGAGAAAGAGAGAAAGAGAGAGAGAGAGAGAGAGAGAGAGAGAGAGAGAGCAATCATTGAGATTGTTATGTAAATCTGTTTCAGCACGCACACACACACACACACACACACACACACACACGTACGCACGCAGACACACAAAGACACATACACAAACATACCGACAAAATGACAGACATACACACAGTGAGACAAACCGACACAGAAACACGCACACATGCACGCATGCACTTATGTACGCGAACAAAGACGTAGAGATGCGTATAGAGAAACACTTACGCAACCAAAACAAGTCGCGTAAGGCGAAATTACTACATTTAGTCAAGCTGTGGAACTCACAGAATGAAACTGAACGTAGTCCGCCGCTAGTGCAAAAGGCAGTGAAAGGGACGAGCCTGTTTGGCGCTGTAGCGGTTGCGCTGTGCTTCATAGCACGCTTTACTGTACCTCTCTTCATTTTAACTTTCTGAGCGTGTTTGTAATCCAAACATATCATATCTATATGTTTTTGGAATCAGGAACCGACAAGGAATAAGATTAAATAGTTTTTAAAACGATTTCGGAAATTTAATTTTTATCATAATTTTTATATTTTTAATTTTCAGAGCTTGTTTTTAATCCAAATATAACATATTTATATGTTTTTGGAATCAGAAAATGATGAAAAATAAGATGTACGTAAATTTGGATCGTTTTATAAAAACATTTTTTTTTTTACAATTTTCAGATTTTTAATGACCAAAGTCATTAATTAATTTTTAAGCCACCAAGCTGAAATGCAATACGGAAGTCCGGCCTTCGTCAAAGATTGCTTGGCCAAAATTTCAATCAATTTGATTGAAAAATGAGGGTGTGACAATGCCGCCTCAACTTTTACAAAAAGCCGGATATGACGTCATCAAAGGTATTTATCGAAAAAAAGAAAAAAACGTCCGGGGATATCATTCCCAGGAACTCTCATGTCAAATTTCATAAAGATCGGTCCAGTAGTTTGGTCTGAATCGCTCTACACACACACACGCACAGACAGACACACACACATACACCACGACCCTCGTCTCGATTCCCCCTCTACGTTAAAACTTTTAGTCAAAACTTGACTAAATGTAAAAATGTGTGTCCCTTCACAGACAGCCCTATTGGGGAAATCAGACCCTCCTCGGACGGACCGAGTTTCCAAAGAGAATCTGCCACACGGAGGAAGGGAGATAATCGCGGCTGAAAACACTGGAGACGATAAGGAAGAGTTACTGGTAGTGGATCCCGACAACAACAAAAACAACAACAAAAAATCGGTTCAGCGCGCACAGCGCTGCGCGCTGAGAGCACGTGTTGAAATATCTCATTGATGAGGTTGTGTCCGGGGTGTAGCTGAATACGGTGTCCAAATTTGAAAAAGATCCACCGAGAACTTTGGCGTTGTGATGTGGTCTAGCGGCTTTGGTGTGTCGGTATGGGGGCCCGGGTAGCTCAGGTGGAACCAAAATCGGTTCAGCGCTGCGCGCTGAGAGCACGTGTTGAAATATCTCATCGATGAGGTTGTGTCCGGGGTCTCTCTGAATAAGCCCACCAAATTTGAAGCAGATCCATCGAGAACTTTGGCCGTGCATCGCGCACAGACAGACAGACACACAGACACTAGTCATATATATATATATAGAAGGTCAAGGATGAAAGTCGCTTGTTCAGTACAATGCTTGATTCTATCAGGTGCCAGGAGAAAAGGTTCCGTACTCTATTACACATGTTGTATGCATGTTGCGACCCATCTCGTCATCGGCGCTTTTCCGGAAATGACCTGCGCTTTGTAAGAATTCCAACAATGGCCGCCATTGTAGGAATTCCAACTTTGCGCTACGCGATTCTAGAAATGTACCGCGCGCATAGTGAAAATTGTGCTCTTTCTTAGAATTCGATGTAAAATGATACAAGTCATGATGGCCTATGATGATCCTTGTGTTTTAAAGTGATCAATGCTTAGTCTTGAAAAAGCAGATGCATTCCCGTACGAAACGTTCTTATAAGAAAATGGACCCAATTTCATATAAGATTCTTATAAGAGTCTTGTATGACAATCTATATATATATACGACTAGTGTCTGTCTGTCTGTCTGTTCGCGATGCACGGCCAAAGTTCTCGGTGGATCTTTTTCAAATTTGGACACCGTATTCAGCTACACCCCGGACTACAACCTCATCGATGAGATATTTCAACACCTGCTCTCAGCGCGCAGCGCTGTGTGCGCTGAACCGAGTTTTTGTTTTTTTGTTGTCGGGATCCACTACCAGTAACTCTTCCTTATCTTCTCCAGTGTTTTCAGCCGCGATTATCTCCCTTCCTCCGTGTGGCGTCAATCCATATTCCCGTTACTACGTTACTATTTTTAGAAGGTCACTGCACGTTACTATTTTTAGAAGGTCTCCAGTGTTTTGCACGTTTATCTCCTTTCCTTCGTGCGCCGGCAAAGCCGGCGTACACCCGGACCCAGGCGCAGCCTGGTATTCGGCTCTACTTCTTCCCGGCGAAGCCGGTACCCGGCGAAGCGGGTAATCATCTAGTTTCATATATGTGGCTTATAGGTATTTTAAATGCAAATGAGGTGAATTCTTATAAGAAACTTATATGAATCATATATGAACCTATAAACTGAGCTCATACAGGTCTCTTATATAAATCTTATATTCTCTTATAAGAAAGCTATAGGTCTCTTATATGAAATATTCATATATATGAGACTTACAAGAATCTTATATATGAAACCTACATCTCCCTTATAGGATTCTTATATGTCTCATATATGATATTTATATGTCTCATACTAGACACACGACCTTGACCTACATTTGTGTTTACAAGGGAAATAACAGCAACAGTGACCTGCTTAACCCAATTTAACTGTCTTGACTTTGAATTGTATAATGAATCCAACTGCAAAATACCTTTTGGTTCAGTATATATAGGTCCAATTCATTCTTCTTACTCGGCGTGACGTTATCAAATGGATCGGCTAGCTTTGGCCCTAAGGGGCACAACTCCGCTCATACTCTCTTCGCGCCGCCATATTGGATGCCGTCTTTGTTAGTTTTCTTCATTGCACTCTTGTTCTTTTTGCGTATTTCACTGTGTATGCAGACAAAATGAAGAAAACTGTGCATGCATGAGTCCAAAGGGGATCTGCCTTTTTAACACAACAGCACAACATAAAAAGTAAAGCAAGAATACATTATTATATTCATTTATTTATTCTTTATCTCAAATTACCATGCAGACAGTGCACCAAAATTCACAAGATAAAGCTCTCAAGACAGGCAAATGAGGTACAATGCAGCTCAGGTAACTACTGCAAAGTATAATTTTCAAAGCATCCTATCACAGTGTTCATTCAAAAGGCACAACCGATGGACAATTGTTGATTAGCGCACTGCACACAGCAAAAAATTAACCAGTTATAATCGTCTTCTCCGCTCAGTAACTTCCTTCCAGTTGTCACCCTGATGGTAAACAACTTTAGGGATCTTAAAGTGTGCCTGCTGACTGCAGTTTTTGGCCACACAACGTGTCATTTTCACTTTTGTCGAGTCGCCACCCAACGCTCAAGCACTGTCAGAGATCGTGCAAGGCATCCAACATGGCGGCGGATGACCAATTCCAGAGAGTTACGACCCGTGATTCTCATACCGCGCGCGCCGAGTAGAAATGCTGTTGTTAACTTGAGTTTCTGCAATGGGCCTATATATACATATCTTTACTGAAGTTGTGTTTATTTTGAGGGCAAAAACAAACAGATCTCTAAATCACTGGTCACAAGAAGAGGAGTAAGACATGTTCATTGTCCTCTTCAAATCCAATAACTTTGAAACTTTAAATTATGAACAAGAAACAACAAACAAGTTACAGCCACAAATAATTTTCTTGAATATGCACAGCTGTCACAGTTTGTTGTTGCTTGAACCAAAGTAGTGCTGGTAAACATGATTTGATCACCTGATGCAGAACCAGAACTATAAAGTAAAACAAATAATGGAGGGAAATTCTGGATTTTGAATAAAAACACAAACCTGTCAGTGTCAAGCTGTTGGGTTGGTTGGGCTGCCAGCCACCCACAAACATCAGCATGATATAAACATTCTCTTCACATATTCATACATCAAGTCCAATTATTTCTGTAAGAATTTTGCATTTTAGTCCTGCTCTTTCACTGATTTTCTGCTAAACATTCACAGAGCTGCTGTCACAAAGATGGCCGTTCAGTCAGGGGGAGATAATGCTCAAGGCAAACCATCCACTTCCTGTTCATATATGTGAACAGCTCAGATCATGGGTAATTTTAACACCTTCACATTTAAATGCTTATTTTATAGCCATCCATTAAATTGAGAAGAAAACAAAGCATACTAAACTGCTAAGCATGAATCAAACAATAAGAAAATAAAAAGAACCAACAGCATCGTTTTGTATGTGTGGGTAGTAAACACGTTTTATTTACAAAACACGGCGGAAAATGGCGACAAATTTGTTGCACAGCGACAGGTCACTTTCTTCAACCAAGGCCAGTACTTTCATGCATGACAAAGGAAAGCAAATATGGCCTGAATAATAAAGTTATAGTGTTCCTTTGCGTGTCTGAGTGATAACCAACTATCTTCTGAAACGTAATTGCACTCAGCAGATTTGTCTTCCGCTCATAACTTTCGTGTCACACGGTCTTTGCGACAAACAGATAGATCGCATTCTCGCAGAAAATCATTGACAACACAGACCAGTCATTTTTAGCATTGCATTTGGGAAGGGCTACTATTATAGTGTGTTTTAAGAAAGAAAAACATTACAGTATCGGCAGAACACGACCAAATGAGTTTTCGTGTCACAGCGTTATGGGCGTGAGATTGTTTAGACTTTTTGTTCTCACACTGTAGCAAAATCATTGACAACACAGACAAGTCAGTTTTAGCATAGACATTGGGAAAGGCTACTATTATAGTGTGTTTTAGGAAAGAAAAACATTATAGTATCGGCAGAACATGACCAAATCATGACAAATGAGTTTGCGTTTTGGGCGTTATGGGCGTTTTTTCACACTGCAGATCATATCTCAAAAACTACGGAGTGGATCTTTATGAAATTTGATATGGATATTTTTGACTGGATTTTCTCATAGAAGGTTTTTCCGTTTATTGATAGGACAGTTTGATGACGTCATATTTTACCGTTTGCCAAAAGGTCGAGGCAGCACTTTCACAGTTACAGTTTTTCATCAATTTGATCGAATTTCTTATCACACAATCTCAGATCTAGGCCGGATTATGGGATTGCATTTCAGTTTGGTCACTTAAAGTTTTGTTATTAAAATGTTTGTTCGAAATATGTCATTTTTTCAAATTTTTAAAAACTAATATTTGAAACAAAAAATTTATATTGGTGTATTCCCTATTGCGTCCTGTATCTAAAACTATATAGTTTTGTTGGTTTGTATTGATAATTATGCTTAAAAATGAAGAAAACCGATAAATAACCACTATCTTTATTTATGAAAAAAGACACTTAAAAACAACTTCTATCTATTCCTTACCATTTTCTGATTCCAAATATATATAGTTTCATGGTGTTTGACGTTGAAAATAGGCTAAAACTTAACAAACTCGGACCGTTGAATGGAAATTATACTTCCAAGCTCCGTGCAGCTGACAACATGATAAAAACACGTCATTTCAAGTGTGGAACACGCTCATGACGTCATACTGAAAGGTGATGAATTATGGCTTCACCTTGCGATGTTTCATTTCAAACATGGTAACATTTTTAAAGGGGTTTCTTTCTCAGATTTCTGTTTGCCCTCTGTCTGTCTCTCTATGTCTCCGTCTGTCTGACTGATTCAATTAAATGTGTAATTACTTAGTTTTGCAAAAGTCAAACTAAGTATGATATACCTAATTGATTCAGGTCTCTAAATTCTTATTGTAAAATTGTGAGTTTTATTCAAAACAAATTTAATTGGTGTTTTAAACTCAATAATGGGGCATGCTGTGATGAGCAGAAGAATGTGTGTTTACGAGCAGAAAAAGCCCATCAAAGTCAAGAATCATGTTTTTCTTTTTCTATTTTCACCGTGTAGCTTCCTACAGACACTAAGCAACAGTGTGGTACCACTTACAGTGCAATATCTTGTACTTTGTTTTTGACGTCTGTGCAACACTTCATTGACCCATGATCTGAGCTGTTCACATATGAAACATATATGAAAGCCAGTATTGCCAGTAATTCAGCATTGTCAAATTTTTTTTCCAAGTCCTGAATTCTCCTATGCAGAAACTAAGTGCTGATTCATATAAGAGTCATATAAGATTCATATAAGAAACATATATAAGAGAACTATAGGTTTCTGGAAGTGCAGGTTCTCATATATATATATGATTCATATATGATTCTTATATGAATTGGGGTATTTTTCATATAAGAGACTTATAAGAAACCTATTCCTACAACTGACATACATAGCATTTTACTTGTCATATATATGAAACTTATATGTTTCTTATAAGAAACTTATAGGTTTCTTATAATGTCTCTTATATGGCCATATATGTTCATTTCGTACGGGTTGTATAACGCACCAAACCAACCGAATTACAAAAAGCAAAAACGCTTTTGATAACTTTGGCGGGCTGTAACAACACAGTTCACAGGGCTGTAACAACACACCACACTACCAAAACGACCAAAACGCACCAATTTTACGTAATTTTTAACGTTTCAGATCTTACATTTTACAACAACAAAAACACAACAAGAGTGTTCCAATATAACTTTTCACTGGTAACTATCGATTGTAATAATTTTTTACTCAGTCTTAACTGATTATATATATTAAACTCACAAAGTCTCTCTGGGCTGCAGAGACAGCATTACGTCCCTTTACTGAGTAGGCTCTTGTCCCTGCATGGTAATCTAGGCTCTTGAAACGTAATGTGCAAGTCTCTGCGCTATACTGATGTGATTGATTGTTGCAAAATGTTGATTCAAATTAAAGATGATTTCAGCCTGTTGTAACAAACTAACACTCTACTCTGAGAAAAAAAATCATTGTGTTCAAAATAGATCGAGACAGCAGCAACTAGCTAGCTGCATGCGCTGAGTGTCACTGAGAGAATTGTTACACAGTGTACCCCCACACCCCCAATTCAAGACTTCCCCTGTGTAAGACCTTGCTTTTTCATATATACCTTATTCATGACCTGTGAAAAGGGTATACTTTTTTGTGCCAGTCGAAGGGTTGCCATTTCTAGAACGAGGCAGCTCGTTTCCGGAAATGTGGCGCTTTGTTGGAAATCAAATGAGGTTTCGGGAAATCCCGATTATTCCAACTCTGCCCTGGATTCTTACTTTGCGCCCAACATGCATAAAGAGCGATTACTTCCCTTTGGTTATTTGATATCTTAACATCGCTCTGCCTCATTCTATTTAAGATTCTAGCTGTACCCATTTTTCTGTAAACATCATTAGTGATTTTTTGGAACAGTCCTTGACAAATGATTTTCCCCATGTCAGAATACATACGCATCGTGCATTTTGTTACACTCACAGAGTCACACACACATACACATGCACAAATATGCGCACACACATACACAAATAGGCCTATGCGCTTGCACACACACACACACACACACTCACAAATATGCGCTTGCACACACACCACATACACAAATATGCGCTTGCACACACACTCACAAATATGCGCACACACACACACACACACACACACGTGCGCACGACTTATTACCGAGCCACTCCGTTAATAGATTAGATGTTTGTTAAACTTGTGTTTCCAAAGCTAAACTTCGGGAGTAATACTATAGAAGCAGTCTGGGTACGTGACGCTTGACATTTTTTATCTTCAGAAAATTAAACATTAAACATTAAACAGCAAACTCACAGTTTTTCTGTAACTCTTCAAGGAAGGATTTATCGACATAGTTATCCGGAACACCTTGGTTTTCATACAAAATTTTACGCCATTTCGGACCACCCGCCATTTTGAAGATCATGTGACATGAAATATCGGGGTTGTAAAACTTAGATCCATCTTTATTTATTTTTTATGTATTGACACAAACCTTACAAATCTGTCATGCTTTTTCAAAGAAAAACACAAGGTAATGTCATGTAATCAGGCAGACCATTGTGCATAGACATTGCCGCACCATCGCTTACACTTTCCGTTCCAACCTTTACATTATTGTCCATAGAAACGGCCGAGAAAACAAAGATGGCGGGCTAATCTGAGAATAACATCACAAGTCATATTGTTTGTTTCTTTAGGCCTCGGGTCACGATTTCTTCGGCCCAGTTTCTTCGTGAGCTCTTCGAAGTCGTCAATACCGATTCAAGATGCCGCCCAAGAAGAAGAAGAGTGGGAAAAAGGGGAAGAAGAGTGGAAAGAAGTCAGGACGCAACACCCCTGCCAAATTCCAAGGAGAAAGTTTGAATGAGAGTAGCAAGGAGTATTTCCTTGTGCAGATCCGCGACCTCGAGAACAGATTGATAAGGTGAATGTTTCACTTATTTTTTCTTGCAGTTTGTTCTATAATTTGAACAGAAACAAATGATGAGAACAAATATAAAAGTAAAATTATCACTCTCCCAAACACACATAGGGCCAAGGCCTAACACCACACTACACCACATGTCAACCCGGGATTTGTAAAAATGTTAAAAAAAATTACAAATTACGTCGAACCTAAAACCGCGATTTGTAAAAATATCGCATTCCACCTCCCCCCCACTATGTCTTTGGTAGTGAAGTCCACAACTTTGAGATCACAGTAGCAAAGGTCAAGAAACTGCTCTCTGGTTTGAAGACAGATAAGGCACAAGGCCCGGATGGTATCAACCCATGTGTCTTGGCTAAAACAGCTGAGTCTTTAGCATATCCGGTAGCAAGACTATTCAGACTGTCGTTGGAGAACAGTGAGATTCCAGAAGACTGGCGACAAGCTTATGTGACACCGGTTTTCAACAGAGCCTAGTAACTATCGTCCGGTCAGCTTGACATGCATCTTATGCAAAGCTATGGAAACCCTTGTCAGAGAGGCAGTAAATGATCACCTGAGGTCAAACAATCTCATCTGTGAGAATCAGCATGGGTTTGTGCAAGGGAGATCATGTGTGACCCATCTTCTTGAAGCACTGGATGATTGGACAAAGATTCTAGATGAAGGAGGCAGTGTTGACATAGTTTACATGGACTTCATGAACAGTTTCAAAGGAAGGCTGGACAATTTCTGGGCAAACAGACCAGAGAAATTCTCGCCAACGTGCTACCAATAACCGCCCGCGCATGCCACCAAAAAAGTGTTATTGGAGTACCATTCGACAGGATCGATGAACAGGCCTAAGGCCTTAAACATCGCAAGTTCAAGTTCAAGTTCAATACATGCCTTTTATTATTATTGATATTTGTTGTTTAGAGCCTCTATGCTGGGTGGTGGGGGGTGGTTTGGGCCGGATAGGTAAAATGTTACGATTTTTAGCATAACAAAGAAAGAAAAAAAATTCTAATAGATCCCTTGACTTTGGGGTAGCGCGACTCTGTTGCTGCTAGTTTTCCACTGGGAGGAAGCGACCCGAATTTCCCAGTGATAGGACAACAATAAAGTAATGGGGAAAAAAATATTCTAATAGATCCCTTGACTTTGGGGTAGCGCGACTCTGTTGCTGCTAGCTTTCCAGTGGGAGGAAGCGACCCGAATTTCCCAGCGATGGGACAATAAAGTAATGAAAAAAAAAGAAAAATATCTAATAGATCCCTTGACTTTGGGGAAGCGTGACTCTGTTGCTGCTAGCTTTCCACTGGGAGGAAGCGACCCGAATTTTTAGTGATGAAACAATGAAGTAATGGAGAAAAAAAAAAAAAAAAAAAAAAAGATCCCGTGACTTTGATTTGATAATATTGGGCGCATTTACATGATTTGTAAAACATTTTACAAATCGCGCCCCTTGATTTGTAAAATGTTTTACATTTTTACAAATCACGGGTTAACACCACAAACACACACACCCACACACAAACTATCAGAGGTATGTTTTCACAAACACACACACAGCTTTGACCGTCATGATATGCAAGACACCCGGTTAGTCTAGTAAAGATTTCCTGGAGGTTGTTGGAAGCGTACTTGTTTTTTACTTGCAGAAACTTAGTGCCCTTCATGCAGAAAGATAATTTTACTATCCATTGTTGATGTGCATATTATAATGCAGCAATATTCTATGCATGAAAATACCACCACCTGTCAGTGAATGTTTAAAAAGAAAAAAGATTTTTTTGTTGTAAACGCCAAAAATTACTCTAAAAAAATGTGTAATGACTTCTTTTTTTTTTTAAAGGTTAAATTTACACATCAATTTTGCACATGATTTACCTGTATTGCTGCTTTTGTTTTTATCTTCATATATACATAAAATCTGCTTGTTCAGCATTGATTATATGTAGAGAATCTGAGCATATGAGTTCTGAATTGATTCTGTGATATTGCTCCTTTGAATACAATAGATATTAACGGCTATTGTGTTTTCAGTGTAGCAATTGGGTCTGATATTTAGCCAAGACAAGTATAATGCCGACGAGTCAAAGACGAGTCGTATTATACTTGGGTGAGTCTAAATATCGGTCCCTATTGTTACGCTAAAAACACAATAGCGTTTATATTGCTATTCTGACATAATATTCTGTGTTGAAAACATGTTTTTCTATGCAACAACTACCAGAATGGTCCATGTTGCCTATTGCAGACGACGGTTTAGTGCGCATATCCCTCGCGCATGTATCCACGGAAATCATCAAACATTAAAAAAAAACATGGACATGTATCACAAAGAAGACTGGATGTTTGGCATTACGTCAATATGCCAGGTTTCATATGACGTCACATAGCCTGCTTGCTTATGTTTTATTCTATTTATTGTTCGAAAGTCTGCGGATGGTGATTTAGGGTATGATGACTGTGGTACATCTGTGGATGATAAGAAAACAAGGATTGTTTCAGAAGAAAGTCAACGACTAAATGTTTTAGACCGGTAACTTTGTTTCAACATTGCATACAATGGGCGTTGTATAGGAAAAGGAGAGTTTGCTGATTCTGTGCTAAACATTGGAAAGACTGTCTTCTAGAATGCAGCTACTTGAATTTTGCAAGGTTAAAAAAGTGGATTTTTCACGGAATGTATTTCATGTACGGTCAGAAAAAAAATGTGCAAATTACACCAGTCACAGAAGCAAACCTGGCCAGGTATGCGTGTACTTCATACAGGTCAAAGAAACCAGGAACATGCATGCGTCTTTGTTATTGCGAATATGAAAAGAATATTTGCCAACTTCCGATGATCGAAATAGGGATGTGTGAGACTATCCAATCATAGCCCCCGAATTCCCCACTGTGTCTATCAGAATAGCAATATAACAATTTGTCTTGTAATCATTACCATTTAATAATTATGTATAGTTTTAATGATAAGTACCATTTACCAATTTTTTGTTGTTCACCAATTTTATTTTCAATGAACCTGTCCCTTCCAACCAAACTGTCTTAGGTGGGAGCATTTGAATATTTTGACTTGACTTGATGTGATCTCTTGACCAAAATAAGACCATAGAGGCTGACAGGAAAAGACACATGGTACTCACAGTCACAGCCTGTCTTTGTGTTGTGCGACAGGTATCAAAAGAAGTGTGATGAGCTGGAGGTTCTCAACGGCCAGTTCAATGACAAGTTCACACAGATGGAAACAGACAAGAGGGAGGTGGTGGCTTTTTGGAAGAGACAAGTGGAAGCAAAAAGTAAGGTTGATGCTACTTCTCTCCTTTTCTCGCTTGGTGTGTGTGCGTGTGTGCGTGCGTGTGCATGCGCATGTGTGCATACATGAATAAGAGAAAGATCGAGCATGTAAAAACAAAGAAAATAGTTCCCCACTCTAAGAACCACACTTACGAGACAAACTTTTCTGCTGACAACCACCGAGTCAACCAGTGAATCGTCTGTACTTACTGTTAGAACTGATGAACAACTCATGATTGCTTTAATTTTGCAGCTGATGAGATTGCTGACTTGAACGATCGTTACATTGGACTGCAGCAGACACGTGACAATGAGCGGGAGCAGTTTGAGCTGCAGATCCAACAGCAGCGCAATGAATACCAGGAGATGAAGGACCAGCTCACCTCAGAAAACATGATTCTTGGTACGCTGACGATTTTTTCTAGCATGACCTTTGTTGTTTACTTTTTCTTCTTTTACTGCTGTTGTTGTTAATTGTATTGCAACTGACCTAACAACCTTTTACTGCTGTTGTTGTTAATTGTATTGCAACTGACCTAACAACCTTTTACTGCTGTTGTTGTTAATTGTATTGCCACTGACCTAACAACCTTTTACTGCTGTTGTTGTTAATTATATTGCCACTGACCTAACAACCACTCCACACACTCTCTTACTGCTGTTGTTGTTAATTGTATTGCCACTGACCTAACAACCACTCCACACACTCTCTTACTGCTGTTGTTGTTAATTGTATTGCCACTGACTAACAACCACTCCACACACTCTCTTAGTAAATGGTTCTAAATCTGATTTCAACTTCTGATGACTGAGTAATGTTTGTTTGTTTGTTGTTGCTTATCCTGCTTTTTGACTCACATGCGAAGCAAAAGTGAGTCTATGTACTCACCCGAGTCGTCCGTCCGGAAAACTTTAACGTTGGATATTTCTTGGACACTATTCAGTCTATCAGTACCAAATTTGGCAAGATGGTGTATGATGACAAGGCCCAAAAAAACATACATAGCATCTTGACCTTGCTTCAAGGTCAAGGTCGCAGGGGCCATAAATGTTGTCTAAAAAACAGCTATTTTTTCACATTTTTCCCATTTTCTCTGAAGTTTTTGAGATTTAATACCTCACCTATATATGATATATAGGGCAAAGTAAGCCCCATCTTTTGATACCAGTTTGGTTTACCTTGCTTCAAGGTCAAGGTCACAGGAGCTCTTCAAAGTTGGATTGTATACATATTTTGAAGTGACCTTGACCCTGAACTATGGAAGATAACTGTTTCAAACTTAAAAATTATGTGGGGCACATGTTATGCTTTCATCATGAGACACATTTGGTCACATATGATCAAGGTCAAGGTCACTTTGACCCTTATGAAATGTGACCAAAATAAGGTAGTGAACCACTAAAAGTGACCATATCTCATGGTAGAAAGAGCCAATAAGCACCATTGTACTTCCTATGTCTTGAATTAACAGCTTTGTGTTGCATGACCTTGACCTTGGGTCAAGGTCACATGTATTTTGGTAGGAAAAATGTGTAAAGCAGTTCTTAGTGTATGATGTCATTGCTAGGTTTAGCTGAAGGTCAAGGTCATGTAAAGGTCAAGGTCAAGCATGTGAGTCGTATGGGCTTTGCCCTCTTAAGCCAAGTTATTATTGTGATGATGATGATGATGATGATGATGATGATGATGACAGGGGGCGAGCTGGCCTCACTGGAGGGGTTCAATGTGCAGGAGGATCTAATGGGACAGGCTGATCTTTCTTAACCCAGTGTGAGATTTTCAGTGGGGCGACCACCCCCAACCCAGCGTGTCCCCGGGTGGCGGATAGGGGAACGGTCTTCAGATATGGAGATCAGCCGCTTAATTGCGGCCGCGGACCAAACTGGCGGTGTTTCCTACCAGGGCGGAGTGGGGTAGCAGGCGGCACTGCTACCCCCTTTGAAATGCTCCATCGTCCATTGACGGGACTCATCTAATGCGATTAGTGGCGCATTAAAACCCTAGCTCCGGGTGGGATCCCGGCAAATCCTCCCCCCTGTGCTCTCAGGGTAGGACGTACGGGCCATGAGCTAAGGGTGAGGTAACCCCGACAGAAAACCCCGAATGCTGAAGACGGAGGACCCGGGCCGCACGGCGCATTCTAACAAACCATGGGTACACGCGCTTACGCAAATGATGACACAATAGTGATGATGATGATGATGGATGATGATGATGCTGATGACAGGGGGCAAGCTGGCCTCACTGGAGGAGTTCAAGGTGCAGAAGGAGGACCTGATGGCCAAGTTATAATAGTGACTAGCAGTACCAGTTTTTTCCCGTAAACCTCCAGTTATTTCCTGGAATGGTCCTTGATAAATGATGATTTCTTTCCCACATCATAAAAATTAACGCTTAAAACATGTTTTATTACACACACACACAATCACTCGCAAAGATAATCACTTGCACATACAAACACACACTCACGAACACTCACAGATATACTGACAAACGCATGCAAGCCTGCGAACACGCAAGCATACGTACTAACGCACCCCCCCCCCCCCCATCCACTGACACACACTTGCCTGCACACACGTAAACATGAACACAAATACTCGCGCGTTAGCATTCCTGACAAAGGGAGAGACAGACAGACACGAATAGAACAAGAAGCAGCAGACACACAGATAAAGAACCATGCAAATACTCTTTTTCCCGTACTCGTTCATACATAAAATCATACGCACTAACATGCACGCACGCGCACAAATACACACACTGACAAACACAGACACGAAAACGCTAAAAGAAGAACATATTCTTGGCTTGCCTCGAGTGACCGAGACTTGTCCAGCTGAAGTTTAGCACAATGACGCCACAAACATCATGACGCAGAGAACGACACTGACAGTGACGTAATGAATTGATGACATAGTCAGGAGACGTGAGCCAAGTTCGGCCAGCCCAGACTGGCAGGATCCTCGATGGCTCATAGGATATCTACTGTTAATCGCCGTTTTTAACGACTCCTTTCAGGTTTGGTTTTCCAAAAGTACCTTATGACACGATGTAAGTGGCAAAGAACATTTCCTGAAATTCCCGTCTCAGTCGGTGCAGCCGTTTCGGAGCCTTTAGTCATCAACACACACACACAGTCACACACAGAAACGAGCTTTATAAGTTAGATGTTGATGATGATGATGATGATGACGATGCTGATGATAGGGGGCAAGCTGGCCTCACTGGAGGAGTTCAAGGTGCAGAAGGAGGACCTGACGGCCAAGTTCGCTATGATGGAGGAGGAGCTGAAGAAGAAAGACAAGGAACACAAGGAGAACATCTACACGCTGGAGAAGAAAGCTGTCATGGACAAAGACAGGTGAGAAGACAAGCCATTCCAGGAAGATGGCTGAAGTCTACAGTGAAACACCCAAATTTGAGACATACCCCTTTTAAGACCTACTTTTTCAGATTTTCTATCAATAACCTGTGTAAATGTACCTTAATTTTTAAGACCCTTGTTTTTAATAACTGATTTTGCCTGCCCGGTCTCCCCTTAATAACTGATTTTGCCTGCCCGGTCTCCCCTTAATAACTGATTTTGCCTGCCCGGTCTCCCCTTAATAACTGATTTTGCCTGCCCGGTCTCCCCTTAATAACTGATTTTGCCTGCCCGGTCTCCCCTTAATAACTGATTTTTGCAGATTGTTGGAGGTCTTAAAAGGGGGTTCCACTGTACTACTGAAATGCTTGATGTTATGTCCAATCTTTGTGAATTTGTGTGAGACTTGCAACTTTCCCGTCCCACCTTATAATCTTTCTTCACATGTTCATTGTTGAAAAAGCTGACAGCCAAAGCGGGAACAAACCGGGCAGCATCACAATTGTATGTGCAGGGTTTAGCCTGGGAGAAAAAGGCAATGGGACATTTGTCCCCCTCAACTAAATTCCGATGGGACATAGTCAAAGGCAAGAAGCGTCAAAGATGCATGTACGCGTTTTTGACCAAAGATGCACAATGGTGCAATATGGTGCCATTTGAGAATTATCCGCCATGTCGTGTTATCTGTGTGTGTGTGTGTGTGTGAGTGATCCGATGTAAAGTGTACATTTGGTGGTGCAGTGGTACGTAATCTCAATGCGCCCTTTGACGCACTGAAGGGAATTGTGATGGGACATTTTCAGATTTAACGCGCCAATGGCGCAGGGCGCACTAGTCGATGAAACCCTGAGTGTGTGTGTGTGTGTGTGTGTGTGTGTGTGTGTGTGTGTGTGTGTTTCAGTCACAATGTCTCATCCCAGTCAGTGTTTTGCAGGTTGAAGAAAGAGATGATCCTGCGGGTGAACCAGGTTGCGGCTGAGTTCAGAAAGGTGTCCAACAAACAGATGGCCGAGACAACCAAACGCACCATTCGTGAAAACGTGTCTATCAACGCTCAGCTGGCCAAGATGTCTGACAAGACAATGGAGCTGATTCAAGAGAACGATGAACTGAAGCAGAAGGAGAAGAAGCAGAAGCAACAGATTGAAATGCTGGAGGCTAACGAGAAGGAACTGGCCAAGAAGAACCATAGCAGTCAAAAGGTAAGCTGACACAATTAATCAAGAAGCTTTTGTTCCCAAAAAGCAAGCACATTTTTCTGCTGTATGTTGCATACTATAGACACTGTTGTGAAAGAAGTATGTTTTGAATATTTTTCTCTTTTAATATTGCCATGTGATTTTGTATAAAGTTCTGCAAGTGGCTTTTTCAGACAGAAATATGTGACACTGTCTATGTCATTCACATCAGTGAAGAAATTAAAACATGTGATTGTGTATGTATGTTTCTCCATGTGTACAGATCATCCGCATGCTGACGGAGAAGTGTCGCAACCAGGAGGAGGTGATCGCTGACCTGGAGCTCAGGGACCAGGAACACCAGGAGCTGGAGGCTGAGGCAGACTTACTGCGACAGCAAGTCAACGCCACACGGTACTTCACTCACTCCTTATCTCGGCTAGCTTTCTTCATAGTTTACAACAGATATTCCAAGCTACGTACATGATGCTTTTAAATCTTACTATCATTGCCCTTGTTATTCTTATCGCTGCTTCTGTTTCTCAGTGTACCAAAGCAATGATTCCAAGTTGCAGTTGTTCACAAATCTCATTGTCAGTGTTTTTTTGTGTTCATTCAACATGTTTGGGTGAATATGGTCAATCAGCTGAGAAGCTTGAATGGATCTAAGGTAGGAGAAGCTTGAATGGATCTAAGGTAGGAGAAGCTTGAATGGATCTAAGGTAGAAGCTTGAATGGATCTAAGGTAGGAGAAGCTTGAATGGATCTAAGGTAGGAGAGCAGGGGTAGGAGGACAGGGACATGGTGATGCTCAATCACTTTTACTTATTGTGACTGAACAGAAATTTGTGCTCATTTCTTACATTCACTGTATGCAGGGTTGAGGATTTAATTTCTTGATAGAGACAAGAATATTTCTTTCAAGATTCCTCACATTAACACTAACATCATCACAATTACTCAAGTTTAATAAAGCTTGTTACAAAATCTTGCTTTCTTTGTTAGAGAGGAGATTCAGAACATTGCATGTGAGAATGATCAACTGGAAGAGCAGCTGAGTAAAGTCTGTACAGAACGAGACTTGGAACGTTCCCACAGACGGCAGGTGGACAGAATCTTATCCAGAGCAGCAGAGGCACTCAAGTCGGCACTACAAGTAAGTCAAGCGCTTTATTCAACTGCCTGTGGCAAGTCACGCCCGATCATGTTTCTCCTCTTTTAACTGTTCTGATGGACATTGCAAAACTTTTACTGTGAAAAGTTCAAGATACTTAACCCAAAACTAAGTTGTGGGGTTTGTTTGCCTGCTATGTTTCTGTTTTGTTTTTGTATTTTTGGTGTGCTTCTGTTTTTGAAGATCAGAACAGTGTAATTAAATGTCAACAGTGGTAACAATGATTGCCATTCTTTTTTTTTTAACCATGCTATTTTTATAAAAGAAAAAACACATGTTTGTCTTTTTTTTTAAAGCATCCATGCTACTTTTTCTCAGAAAACATCCCCAGAGGATGAAGAAGATGATGAAAACGGAATGAATGAGACAGAGCGTCGTGACCACATGTTGGAACAGCTGTTAATCTTGCTCAACTCGGCTGCTGCTGTTGGCTTGGGCCCTGACCCCGGCGACCTGGGCAAGCAGTATGAGGAGACCACGCAGAAAATCACACGTCTCCCTGTCAGTGGCAGCAAGGCTATCCAGAAGGGGTGAGCTCAATATTGTCATAACTGAATGTAGTGGAATCTGTCAACTTCATGTGCAGACTCAGAGACGGTATCCATGTCCCATTCCAGTGTAACCACATTGGTACATAAATGACTAAGGTCATCCTGCCATAAGTGCAGGTGGCTGATTACACCTAAACACGCACACACCTGGGTAGCGCGACTCTTGTCGCTGCTAGCTTTCCACTGGAAGGAAGCGACCCGAATTTGCCAGCATTGGGATAATAAAGTAAATGCAATGAAATGTGTCCCTTATATGTTTCAGTGATGTGCCCATGTCCCCTGTGGCGCGAGGCGGTGGTACCTTGCCGCACTATAGCCTGGGTGACCTGGGTCTCATTCCGCGGCCCAAGCAGAACATCCCCACCTTCCTGGAGCGCACACAGACGCTCTCCGCCACCACCAGGCTCGGCGGTCTGCGCAAAGTCCTCACTCGATCTGTTGCTGTGCAGACTGTCAGCGCTCCAAAGGTAACGGGAGTCCCAGGATTTGAAACTCAATGCAACAAAAACTAAACTGGCACACAAGCTATATTAATTTCATACAGCTGTTGAGGCTAATCCCCCCCAAGGAAATTTGGGCAGCTTTTTCCTTTTGGGAAAGTAAACTGCCCGAGTCAAGCACAACTACTTTGACACGTGTGTAGGTAATAATCCACAAGCTGAGAGCAAGGTTGTCAACTTTCTGTTCAGTTAGTTTCCTCTCTTATCCTCTCTAGGCTTAACTACTACAACTTGGTTCTGTCTGGTGTTCCCTTCAACCCTCCTTTACCTCCTCCAAAAGGTTCAGAACTGTGACCACATGTTGGAACAGCTGTTAATCCTGCTCAACTGGGCTGCTGCTGTTGGCTAAATTGGACCCTGACCCCGGCGGGTTGTGCTGCGTAAGCTACACCTCTCCTCATAAAGTTCCAGTGGCTTCCTGTTGAAGCCAGAGTGGAGTACAAGATAGCGTGTCTTGCTTTTTCGGCACTTTGGCACTCTTCCCCCATACCTATCCTCGTTACTTTACATTTACGAACCCTCTCGCTATCTCAGGTCCAGCTCAGAAAATCTCCTTAACCTTTGCCCGACCAGGTTATCGACTACACACAAAGACATTGTGGGGCCATGCGGACCCATGCTTCTCAAAGAAGGAAAAATATGCATACCCTTCCGTAGACCCATGCTTTCCAAAGAAGCAAAAACGTGCATCCCCTTCCGTAGACGCCGTGGTTAAATTTCCGCGAAAAGTAATTAAATAAAATTATTAATTTAATAATTACTGTGCGGACTAAAGCTTGTAGGGCTCTTCCTCTACTGTTTCTTCTTTCTCTCCTTTCAGTATCTCATTCTGCCCTTATTCTTCTTCTGTCACGCGTTTGCCAAGTGTTGCATGTCACGCTAGCTAACACGATGTGTATACTCCGGAGATGTGCTGTTTTCAGAAAATAAAAGGTGAATGTGGGTGGATTTATTTGCACCGAAAAGAGAAGGCATTTCTGCACACGGTTTTGTCAGAGTAATTGTAATTCTATGTTGCTTTCAGGCAGTAGTGAGAAGTATGAGATATAAGTTTGGACAGGCTTTCTTTCATTAGAGTGACCTTAGCATGCTACGTTTTAAGACAAATTGCTACGCTGTTACGCCAAGCTTAAAATTGCCATGCTCAAACAAATAATCGCAAGCATGCTGCAGTGCGCTCTTTCTTGTGAGCCCTGGTTACTCATTTCTGATTCTCACTCCGTATAGCTGTCATAAATCATTTTCCACACTGAAAAGTAGCACTGCAGACACTCTCTATTGGGAATTACCAGGCATGAGAATCGAAAAAAGTTAAAAAGGCTGAATATGTGTAAGTAATATCAAAGTCGACGGTGCGATGCGCCTAGCCTTACTAGGGGGGTCCGGGGGCATGCCCCCCCCCCCCCCCCCCCCCGAAACAATTTTCTCCAAAGCACCCAAATTGTGCAATTTGGTGTCATCTGAGCTCCGAGTTTGCCATTAAATTCAGTTTTCAGAACCATTTTTGCCTCCCCCATTTATTTTTTTGGCGGACACTTTTGCTTTTTCGGCGGAACAAAAATAAAATTCGGCGGGAATTTGCCTTTTGGCGGACAATTCCCATGCCTGAATTCTTTCTTTATTTGGTGTTAAATCGAAAATTTCAAAACTAAATTTTCATTTAATTAATATACTTACTCAACTCACATAAATGGCATCAACTTCAGTTCATTGCTAAGATATTGAAGTAGTACTCGACCCTGGTAAGGGGGGAAGTAACTCCCAAAGAAAACAAAGTCCGTAGTCAAGGACGGGAGTCACCTCCCCTACCGGTAACCCGCGCATGCGCGGTCCTACTACCGGCCGTCATTCCCCCACGGAAACACACACCTGTAACACATATAATGTTAGCGGGGATGGATGGGAGGGTATAAACGATGTGAGTTGAGTAAGTATATTAATTAAATGAAAATTTAGTTTTGAAATTTTCGATTCAATCACATATTCTTACCTCAACTCACATAAATGGCAGATTGCACATAAAGGCGGTGGGATACTCACATTAATCTCTTGGAAGTATCTGGCCTGCGGCAACCATAGCTGGGAGGCAGTTGGTACCGTCCGGATGAGTGCTGGCGATGCCCCGGAGGTAGTAGCTGAGGAAGACATCTTGAGCCGTCCAGTATGCAGCTTTGAGGACGTCTGACATCCTTCCAGACTTGAGGACAGCTAAGGAAGTTGCCCACGCTCAAGCCTCGTGCGTCCGAGGTGATCGAGGAGGAAGGACTGACTGCCCCCCCCCCTTTTTTTTGTCTGCCACCACTGATAAGCATGCCTTATAAGTGTGGAAGACCATCTGGAAAGCGTGGTTTTTGCAAAGTCTTTATTTCGGGCTGAAATGATCGAAATAAACAACAACTTCGGAGCAGATGCTCGAAACGGAGCGGTGCGCGACAAGTAAGCCTTAAACGCGCGTACCGGACAGTTAAAAAGATCCGGATCGCCGGGGGCTAAAAATGTCCCGGAGAGGCCGAATGAAATGATCGGTGAAAGTTGACCAGGTTTTTGATTCTTGGCGAGAAAATCGGGACGGAAACGCAGTGAAACCGAGCCGTCTCTTTCGAAAGTGATATCCCGGTCTAGGCCTGAGAGGCCGTGGATCTCACTGCCCCTCCGCGCGGAAGCGAGCAGTATGAGCATGAGAGTTTTGCGCGTAAGGTCAGAGAGACTAGCGTCTTGTAAAGGTTCAAAAGCACTAGAACGGAGAAATTCGAGTACTAGAAGAACGTCCCAAGCCGGGACAGAAGTTCTCTCCGTTGCAGAACTGAGGGCCGCGCCCTTTAGCACACTCGCGATAACTCCCCCGAGGGAGATGGAGCGTCCAAGTTGCTTAAAAGTAACAGAGATGGCTGAGCGGCGAGCGCGCAAAGTGGACGCGGCGCGTCCCCGAGCGGAGAGCCATGCCAGATGGTTTGCGACCTGCATTGATCGCAGGGCGACCGGGACAACATTGTCAGCCGCAAACCATCGAGTCCAAGCCAGCCAGTGTGACTAGTAGACAGAGGAGGTGGAACGCCTGTGAGCCTTCTGGCCTAAGTCCAAAGCGAAAACGGAGGCGCCTGAGCACCCCAGTGATCTCCGAACCCTCTCCAGGCGTGAGGATCCAGGCCCTCGGGGCGATTGTGCAGAGTCCCCGTTCTGGGCTGGAAAAGCTCCCCTCGCCGGCGGCCGAGCGGGATTGGCGGGCCGCTGGCGAGCCGCATGGGGTCCGGGAACTAATGCTGACTGGGCCGGCGCGGTGCCACGAGAAGGAGACGAAGCCGCTCTAAGTCGGCTTTAGGCTGAACCCTTCCGATGAGTGGAGTGGGAGGGAAGGCGTAAGCCTCTAGCCCTGTCCAGCTGATCGTCATCGCGTCGATCTGCCAAGCTTCCGGGTCCGGAAACAGACACAACGATCGGGAGGCGACGTGAAAAACTCGTGGCGAAAAGGACGACCATCGGACGCTCTACCTGCGCCCAAAGAAGGAGGAGCGCCTGATGGGTGATGGTCCACTCCGTGTGGAGGATCTGGAAGGAACGGCTGATGACGTCGGCAAGGACGTTCAGGCAGCCGGGCAGATAGCGAGCCGAGATCAGGATCTGATGGCGGGCGCACTAAGAAAGAGTCTCGCATGCTCGGCTGGACCACAGCCGAGATCGGGACCCGCCCTGTTTGTTGGAATAAGCAGAGACCGCCGTGTTGTCGTAAAGAAACAACACATGGGTGCCCTGGAAGGCGGAGAGAAAGTGATGAAAACCCAGAAAGACCGCCTCGAGCTCGAGGCGAATGCTGTGCCATAGCCGCTGCTCTTGTGACCACCGACCGGAAGTCGTGTGCGTGTCCAAGTGAGCCCCGCAGCCCTTTTGTGCTGCGCCCGCAAAGAGATGCGTGTAAGGAGGAGGAAGCGCTATGGGCACTCCCTGCAGAAGCCAAGGAGTGTTCATCCACTGAGGCGTGGTCTGCTGTAACCAGACCCCGAAACGGAACTGAGACGTCCCAGCCGTGTGACGTCGGATTCCAGACTGAACTGAGCGCCGCCTGAAAAGGGCGCGCCTGCAGTTTGTATAAACGACGTTGAGTGGGACGGACTGCCCACTCCCGTGAATCGAACACCATGCCTTGGTGCAACACCCCGGGGACGACCAAAATTCTGCCGTAAAGTCCCAAGAAGGGGTGGCCGAAAAACTCCTCTATAGCCTGCTTCCGCAGAAAGAGAAGGATTTCCGCCTGTAAAGTCTCCTGAGCGTCTGGGCTGACCGGAAACCGGAAGTTGGCCGGCGCCCTGGACGAAGGGGCTTTGCCTTCCTGCCAAGGAAGGCGGAACCCCGATCGAATCACCCCCATGCTCCATAGGCTGCTTGTCCGAGACAGCCAAGCCGGAAGAACCCGGAAGAGGCCGCCTGCTACCAAAAGGGTAGAGGCTGGGGGGGGGGGTGACTGGATCGGGGGTGGCTCATTGGGGGTTGGGCTTGCGCCCAGACCCCCGCTTCCCGAAGGAAGGTTTACGCTGGTAAGGGCGGGACCGTGACCCACCCCTACCTGCGCGAGACGACTGCTGCCCAGAAGAGCTGTCTGGCGCTGACGCAGAACTCCGTGGTTTGTTGCTGTGCTGCTTAAGAGCGAGTTCCGTCAGTTGCACCACATGTTGGTCACGAGTTTCCTCAGTTTGCTGCCGAAGGGCATCCAAAGAGCGTGACCCCAGCAACGCACCCTCTGAAAAGGGAGAGACTCTCAAAGAATCTATGGTGGCCTTATCCGTCAGGCGAGAGCCGTTAAGAAAAGCCTCGCGCCTCCAGAACACCACCTGAGAGTAGAGCCGAGCAGCAAGCGTCATCTGACTGTCAGTGACCTTCGCAAGCGCCGCCAGGAGCATGGCAGCATCAGCCTCAATAGCATCGTCACGAAACCTAAAAGGCTCGATGGACAAAGCGATGGCTCTCGTGAGAGACCGGATGAGCGTTTCCGCTAAAGAGGTCAGTTCAAGGGAAGAACGCCCGCTTTCCTCCAGCCCGAGTAGACTCTGTTCCGTACAAACGGAAGTCCTATCTCGGCTATAACCATCCTGCCGCAAGCGAGCCAGTTCCGGAGTCACCGGAAGTGGAGCTGTGGGCAGCGAAAAACAGGAGAGAAGAGAATGTGGCCTGCTAGGCAGCCGCGATCTTCTTGAGTTGGCTGGGAGGCCGCCGCCTGCCTGAGCCGAGGTTAACCAAGGCTGGGCAGAAGGGGGGGCTTCCCCATGAGCAGCCAAAAGAGGGTAGGGTGTGTTAGCGTCCGCCAACACCTGAGCCATCACAAACGGGACGGAAGGAGATTCCATGAAACGGAACTTCGCCTTCGTGTCCCCCGCGCCCGCAAAGTCTGCCAAAGCAGAAGGAGGGGATGCGACAACAGTAGAGTCGGCGGAGACACCCTCAGGGAAGTACCGTGAGGTTATCTCCGCAGCCAACTCCAGAGTAGGGCCCAGCTTATTGCATGGGTGGGAGCCCAAAATTGTTCCAAGACTGAACTTTTTTTAAGGCCGGGGTCCAGGGGCCGCCAAGGCCCCGGCGGGGTCCAGGGGCAGCGCCCTGGTGGGGGGTCCAGGGGGGCGAAGGCCCCCGTCCGAAAACGAATTTTATGAATTTAAAAGGGTTTCTCTGGCCTCTCCTGAGTTTAATTCTGATAAATAAGAACCTTGTTGGAGATACAAAAAGTAACAAAAACTAAAAATTTTAGGGACCTGGCAAGCATTAGAAACAACAAAAAGTGCACTATCAGTCCATTTGGCATAACACAGTATGAGATGACTATCAATGAGGGCGCAAAAAAAAAAAAAAAAAAAAAAAAAAAAAAAAATTGTCAAAATTTCTCTGAGACGGAAATCCGTCTGAGACGGAGGAACTCCCACCCATGTTATTGGGAATCCGTAAGGGGGTAACGGATTCGGAACGATCCTCATCCCCTTCCTGTTCCTCTGCAAAACCTTCCTGATCCCCATCGAAAGGAGGGTCCGGCAAACCGGAAACCCACCCATCCACGGAAGAGGAAGTGGCTAACGTCGGTTGAACAGTAGACGGAAGCGCCGCAAACTGTCCACCAACAGCACCGCCGACAACCGGAACCGCCGCGGCGGAACCGGAAGTCAGGGCCGGATGTCGATGCGTGACCAGGGACGGGATAGCAGGGACACTGCCACCGGAACCGCTAGCCCGCTGTCCTCCACCGGAAGTGCCTGCCACAGCACAACCGGAAGTCGAGGACGACAACCCGCGGGTAGGCCCGACCGGAAGCCCCGAGGGGAAACCAGAGGAGCCTACCCCCTGCGAGCTCGAAACAGGAACGGCGGCAGCCGGACCAAGAGCTACAGGACGATGACCGCCGACAGAATCTTGCAGGCCAGAGCTGGACAAGCAAGACGCTGCTGCCTGCCCCCCAGAGGCCGGGACAGCCGAAACTGATCCCAGGGGGGCAAGCTGGCGCGCTTCACCGCTCCCTAGCGCACCCGCCACGTGATGGACGGTGTACTGCCGGGGAGGAGCCGTCTGTGAACCCGAAGGAGACGCAAGAGCGTAACCAGGGAACGCAGGCAAGTGTGAGCCCCCCAAAAGATGGGGACTCCCACAAACGCCGCCCAACGCCGAAGCGCTAGAACCGGGCGGCGCTATGGACGCGAACCCCCCTGAAAAGGCAGGGGGATCCGCTACCGAACCGGAAAAATCCGGTCCGAGATCAGCCGAAGTGATCGTCGCTGAAGGCCGTAGCCTAGAAAGTGAAGCCACCCCCCCCACGCCAGGCGGGAGGGGAGCGACAGGCCTTTCCGCAGAATGCAAGGCAACCAAATCATGCTTCAAAGTAGCAAACATTGCCAAGATTTCTTCCCGAGACACGGACTCGCTAGGCCGAGGCGCCTGCGAGCGCGAGAGAGGAGAAGTAGCGCGTTCCTGCGTAAGAAAAACCGGTGACGGTGACGTGGAGTCAATCGAAACCCGTTCTGACTTCTTAGTCACCGGGTCAGTAACCAGAACTAAAGACGTAGCCTGTGACGAAGTTACAGAGGCACGCGTCTTTGATTTAGACTTAGACTTGTCCTTATCTTTCTCTTTCCCCGGTGAAGAGAGCAGAGAAACAAGTTTGCCCTTGCTTTTAGAGCATTTGTCCGCCATTTGCAATTTCGAACACGCGCACGTGGAGACGAATTACAACAGCGAAAAACTCAAACAAACGCAACGCGCAGCGAAGAGAAGTGAAACGATCTTACCTAAAGATAGCAACGCAAATACCAGGGTCAAATGGCCTTCCACAAAAGGCCAAGGCAAAAAAGATGCCGGAGTACCACAACACGTCTGTGCTCGAGTGTTGAAGTGGGTGGAATGACGGCCGGTAGTAGGACCGCGCATGCGCGGGTTACCGGTAGGGGAGGTGACTCCCGTCCTTGACTACGGACTTTGTTTTCTTTGGGAGTTACTTCCCCCCTTACCAGGGTCGAGTACTACTTCAATATCTTAGCAATGAACTGAAGTTAATGCCATTTATGTGAGTTGAGGTAAGAATATGTGATTGAATGTCGTTTTCAACCATTCAAGGTCATATCGCGACGGGGGAAGGGGGGAGATGGGATAGGGGAAAGGGGGGAGATGGGATAGAGCCACTTGTTAATTGTTTCTTGTTCACAAAAGCACTAATCAAAAAATTGCTCCAGGGGCTTGCAACGTAGTACAATATATGACCTTACTGGGAGAATGCAAGTTTCCAGTACAAAGGACGTAACATTTCTTACATACTGCTTGACTAAAATCTTTACAAACATTGACTATATTCTATACAAGAAACACTTAACAAGGGTAAAAGGAGAAACAGAACCTGTTAGTCGCCTCTTACGACATGCTGGTTAGCATCGGGTAAATTCTTTCTCGTCCCAACCAATATGGGACTCCCCCTAACCCGCGGGGGGTCCATGCCTGAATTACGTTCCTGCTTTCTCATAAACTTTTTAAAAAGATATATGTCTCGACATGTATTTCTCTCTCTCTCGACTGTACACAGAGATAAGAACAGCCTCGCTTTCACCTAGATCCTGCCTAAAAACAATGTTCAGACCTCATGTTCAGACTCGGCGTAATAATACCGAAAGGACTACTTTTTAGCGGTCAAGTTCAGTCGTCCGCATACTTGAAAGTGAAAAAAAGATGAAACGTTTTGCTACAGTATCGGAGGATGAACTGTCGAAGAAGAAAAAGAATCTCATGCCAACCACTACGCAGAAGACCATCCGAGTTGTCCAGAAGAAGTTCTGAAATACGTCACGTTCCAAATTAAAAGACGACATTCTATTCTCTTACGTCACTATTCTTGGTTTACGGTACCATTCGGCGGCTTTGCTACGAGAATGCCATAGTCTTGGTTGGCCGAGACCTTGAGGTGGAATGCGAGTGATTAGGTAAGGTTTGTTGATTTTGCTCGGAGAAGTGGTCCGTGTTCAAGCAAGTTTCTTTCTTCTTTGAAAACAAAAACCCTAAGACCAGTGTATGTCGAGATATATATGTTAATTGGATCTGTGATCCAAACATGCCTTTTGGTCAATCTCGATGGCAGTTTATTCCACTCGCCCTACGGGCTTGTGGAATAAACTTCCATCTCAATTGACCAAAAGCCATGTTTGGATCACAGATCCAATTAACGTATAATGTTCATGCACGAAATAGCATAAATGCGGATGTGCGAATACATTTTAGACAGTGCTACATTTTAAACATCATTTTCAACACTAAAAATTCAAAAATATCTATATTGTTACACTTAAGGCTTCACATGGGTTTGCTACTTGTCTGTGCGACGTGTACGGGTGACGTCATAGGTAGATGAACACGTCTTGCCTACACGTCGTGGATCTAGATCTCTCTAGTGTGTATGTTGCTCAATGTTCTTTGCGTGTTCTGTGTGCAGGCACTGTTCTATGCTGACCAGCTGTTAAGTCGAGCCCCACCAGGCGCACAAGAAAGCTTGATGAAGGAAATGCACCACAGCCAAGGGACACAACCCTCCCCACCCCTGGGACCCATCTCCTCTAAACAGCTTCTTCCTTCAGTCCGCTAGCATCTCATGTTGTCTTGTTGTTTCTCTACCGCCAAGCCTGGTGTGAGAGACAGTCAACACTACAACATGTTGTTGCTGTACAGCTCTTGTCACTCACATCGTTGCCATTTTGTTCATTTGCATCTATCAACCGGAAGTGGATGTCAAGGGTATACATTACTGAAGTCAAGTTCATTGTAGATCGTTAATGAAAAAAAGATGGAATTCGCAGACCTGGGAACCCATACGATTTCAGCGTATTTTGTACGCTTGATTGTCTAAAATACGATCAGTACGGTCGGTGGAAAATAAATACGATCAAACAAATTCATAGACTACTTTTCTTCACAATCGTAACTTACAGGCAAGAGAATCTTCCGCCGCTTGGCGGAAATCCGCTTTTTTAATGAGCCCCAGGGTCATTTGGGGGGGGGGGGGGGGGGGGGGTACGGTACTTTCATCCGCGTAACAGCTTCCATCGGCGATAGTTTATTCTCAATAGGCGTATTCTTATTTGGACTGAATGTTGCTTGTACGAAATTTGCTGAGTAGAACCCGAGGATGATAAGAATGCTGTCGGAAACAGCAGAGCAAGTGGTTTTATGCTTGTTCCGGAATTTGCCAAAGATTTCCGAGCGCTTTCTTTGTTTTTACGGATCGTGCAGTTTCTAGACCACGCGCCATTTTGGTCACCATGCATCGACGAATTACGAAAAGCGATAAGGCCCTTGCGGCCGAAATCGACTCAAGTGTGAAAAACAAATGGAATTTTGGTTGGCTTGAGGAGAGAGTGAAGACTTCGATTTGGTTGACGAAAGGCAAAGTCTAAAACGAACACACAGTGGAGCTCTCTGTTAACGATTTTGAACACATTGGTGAGAAATTACTGCAGCTTCAAGTGCACTGTTTTGTAAAGTTATGGTGTCTCCTGGTGCATGTTTTAGGTGTGGAAAATGCCAAAAACCCTCAGCTTCAGGGGGATAGCGCATTATTTTTTTTGCACGAGTGGAATTTTTACGTGTATGACCGTTTTTTACCCCGCCAAATTTAGGCAGCCATACGCCGTTTTCGGAGGAGCTACAAGTGCAAAACAGGGGTTCCCAGGTCTGAATTCAGTGTTTTACCAGGGAAACTCTATTTAGATGATTTTTTTTTTTTTTTAAATAACCCCTTGTTAAAAACACCTCTTGCACTTTGATTCACAAGATGTTTGAAGTGCTCAGTGTAGATTACAGATTGCAGGGGAGTTTTGTTGTGTGATTGTAACTTACTCAGGTTTACACTAGCAGCAAATAAAACTGACTGTATAGTCATGTTCTTCTGTTTGAAGAAATCTTTCGAAGCAGTCAGTGCTTGCTTGCGCTTCTGAGAAATCCCTTTATTCTTTTGTTTTAAGAAGTGAAGTCTCTCTCTCTCTCACACACACACACAACACAATTTGAAGGTACATTGGAATTTACACAAATATTCAATATATTTGTGTATGAAGATGCAATTACATTCAAAGATATTCAAGTATAATTGTTCACACCAAACAAATCCATTTTCCCACTGCAGGTTCTGTGATACTGTTCTCAGATTATTTTGTGTCATTTGTTTTCCTAGTATATACATTTGTTTTCAAGTGGCATGCAGTTTGTTGCTACATATAGTATTTTGAACAGCATATTTCATTTCTGTACATTCACATGGTAACACAGGCATAAATAAATGTAAACACTTACTGCAAAAAATGTTCTACATGCCTACTGTTATATTTATGAAATCACAGCATGCTTTTTACATTTGCTTTTTAATTTTGTCACATGCAAAAAATAATGTGAAAATAAAAACATGAATGAAATATAATCCTGCAGCATTTTCCATTCCTAACTGTTCTAGTGATTTTACCTTTATGAGCAGGTAACCCTGCTTCAAGAATAGTGCACACTTCAAATTATATTATTTGGTTTTGATTACGTTGTTTGTTCGTGATACAAAAAAGGGGAAAAACTGAACAAACATGCTTAAATTGTTCTGAAAAATTCTACCCATAAAGGTGATTGCACACATATTTTACCTGAGAAAGAACGAGAAGCATTGAATGAACACTTACCCTTTATCACACACACAACATTGTACATGGCAAAATATTAAGTGAGAGATACATTTTGTAGAAAAAATGGAAACCAAGGGTTTTTAAAATGGTTGGTAACTGAAATTCATGCAAGGATGCCTGCATACACTGCTGAGCAATCATATATATACACATTAATTAATTAATTAATACGAGAATGTATAACGTGCACATATCTCACCACAAGGCGACTCAAGGCGCACACATCCTAACCAATTGCACTGATTAAGCAGTTCTTCCAGTTTTCTTACTTGAACTTGAAGGTTTTGAATATTTTGCTTTCCCCTTTCCATCTTCAGTGCTATTGGATTGCCTCTTCTGTTTTACCATGGCTGGTGGCTTCTCAACCTAAAACAATTATGTAAGTTTTACATGATGGTGATTGTATATATATCATGCATATAAATACACAAACGACATACTGAACAAGAAATACTGTTTAATATTTTAACAAAAGAGTAGTGGTTGACACATACTACCCACAAAAAAAGAAGCTTCCAAAGCGTTTTTATGAAAAGAAGAAAATGTTAACAAGAACAGAAAAAGTAGAACAGAGTGATACAAGCCTGCATGAAAAACAAATTACTTCAGACTTTATTCTTACAGTAAAATGAACTGACAGTTGTATGTGAACAACAACAAAAAAATGCCTTGATACATTCCTGATTGTGTGCAGGAATGTGTTCTGTGACCAGAGATGGCCAAATTGTCCGCCCGGTCGCCAGGGGCGAGTAAAAATTCCGCCGGGCTAGTAGAAACCGCCTGGCAACTCGCCCGGCTGGCCAGTGAAAATTCTGGTCAAACGCAACATTTTTGGTTGTAATATTGAGTTTCAAATCACCGGGCCAGCGAAATTTCTGGCAGGCTAGTGATTCTCTTGCAGTAACTCGCCCGGCTGGTGAGTTAAAATTTTGGGATTTGGCCATCCCTGGTGACAGATTGAATTTCAATAACATTGATGTATATGCTTCCATTTGAAACTTCTTTCCTTGCCATTATTGGGACTCCGTTGCTGCACTCCACATGGCTTTGACCAGGCGTCAATCATCCCATGATCACTTGAAGTTTCAAATGAAAGCATATCAATGTATAAATAAATCCCTGCGCCTTGAATATGTGCTCGATATAAATTGCATAAAATAAAAAATAAAAAATAAATCCCTGCGCTTAGAACTGTACCCACGGAATACGCGCGATATAAGCCTCATATTGATTGATTGATGGTTTGGATTTACTAAACTCACTTGATCAGGTGAAGACTTTTTGCTCTGCATGTGTCTTAGTTCTGATGTAAACAAAACCTGCAAAAACCGAAAGTACACAGTATATATCTAGTACAGTTACCTTGTCATCAACACACACAAAAAACTGAAAGCAATCAATATTACATGTAGCACACTTGTTTTGTTTTTTAATAAATGAAATCCCAGTAAATTTTGTCTAAATATGCACTTTTGTTTCCTTTGTACACCATGGCCTATCAATCAGGCAATTACAAACATGACAAGCACCTTACTGTTGAAAGTTTACCAGAAGCACAAGTCAAGAACTTGGCTCTGGAGTGTAAGAAATGTTTCTGGAATTAATGTTTATGAATTTCATCAGAAGAAATGATGGTTTTTGTCACTTATAAATATAATGTGTAAATTATTTACTGATGGATATTACGACTCACCCATTACTAAGGTGAGTCAACAAGGCGGAGCACTAATAATAAGATGGAAAGAAAGGGATCTAAGGAACTCTGAATTTAGCCGACATGTGCAACAAGAGTAAGTGCGAGTTATGTGGAGCCAATCTCCTGGCACCTGAGGGAATAACAAGCATTGCAATAAACAAACAACTTTCATCATGTTCCTTTGTTGCTAAGATTTCTTCTTTGATAGCCAGACTAAACGCACACATTCAGTTTATTTTCCATTAAACACAGTGTCTGCTACTTACAGAATGAGCCCATCCGGCATAGGGTCCCCACAAATCCCTGAAGTGGTCTCCTGCAATGATGACATTACACTTGCTGCTTAATTCTACTTTGTACAACTTTTACCCCCATACACCATACATTTAATGTAATCTTATAGGTTACCTTTCCCAAAGTAACTGTAGAAATGACATTACTTTTTAAAAACGAATGGAAAATTTTATATGTAAATTTTCATTTGATTAATATACTTACCCGAATCACATATAGCATTTGACACAGTCTGAGATGCTAGGTACTGAAAACGCTTACCCGTCTAACATTTTTAAAGGGAAGCAACCCCATCACCAAAAAGGCTAAATATAGCCCTGGTAATGAGCAGGTACCCTGAGAGTTACCTCCCATTGGTGGATACTACGTCACTTCCTCTAACAACACATGGCAATATCATACGGCTTTAAAGAAACTAAAAAAAACATACGCGGGGCAGGCGGGGGGGAGGGCCTACACTATGTGATTCGGGTAAGTATATTAATCAAATGAAAATTTACTTATAAAATTTTCCATTAAATTACATATTCATACTCCGAATCACATATAGCAGATAACATCAACAAGGCGGTGGGAAAGAAAAAATCTAACTCACTCTAAAAACCTTGCCAGAAACTGGCCTGCTGCCAACAAGGCAGGAAGGGCCCGGTGGGAAAGAAAACTCTAACTCACTCTAACACCCTTGTCAGGAAATGGCCCGCTGCCAAAAAGTCAGGAAGGGCCAGAGAAACTCCTGATTGACAACCAGGATGTCTCTTAGGAAAAACTTGCTAAAGACAACTTCAGAGAGCCAGAAAGCTGTACCCAGTACTTCCCCCCGGACCGTAAAGGCCCAGGAAGAGAGAAGAGCCCCGGATTACATGAACCCGAGCCAAGAGGAGGGGAAAGACAATCTAACCCCCCCCCCCCTTTTTTATTGTAAGGCAAAGCCAAAGCCCGACAAGACCTGAGAGATATAGGTCAGCTCCAGAAAAGCGTGACCGATCTCCACACAAAAAGAAAGAGAGAGACACCCGAGTACAAAGTACCAGAGTCCAACTCCATAGTAAAACTCAAAAAGAACATAAGCGTTCCTAAAGTTCCAAGAACGTGAAGAAACGCTCACCCCCCAAAGCACGCTGTACTGCCTCTCTGCGTTAGAGTACAATCTAACCAAGGAAAGAATCATAGTACTCCTGGGTAGTGACATAAGAAACACGTCAAGAAAAAACCTGACTGCGATCTCTTGACATCGTCACCCATAAAGCATGCTAGAGAAGGGTGCCGTAACCAGCAGTCTTGCTGCTCTCAAAAGAGATGGTAACCAGTTATCCTCTATCCGTTCTTGCGAAAGCAGAAAGAGATAAAACGAGGAAGCAGCTACTTACAAAAGTGCGTAAACAACCGAAAGTGCGGAAGTCACAGCGGACGAAGCCTGGTGCGACCAGTGACCATAAACAAAATGGCTCAAAGCCATAGTGACCGCAGTTCAGTCTGCTTGTAGGTAATTGAAAGCGAATCAAGAACCCAAAGCCGAAAACAAGACTGGCAAGCATACACGAAAACTCGTGAAGCCGACCAGCCAAAAGACTCCCGAGACAAAGAGTTCTCAGGAAAAAACTGGAAGTTTACATTCGAGACCAAATCAAGAGCCTTCCTGAGTTTGGGCAAAAAACCAGAACGCGTCTGCCCACCTCTAAAAGACTGAGGGCCAGACACAGAGATCAACGGGCAAACGCCGTAGTCATAGTTGCCTGAGGTAGAAGGGTGACTGTAAAAGGAAACCCGACCTAACAGAAGTCGTTCTGACTCACCTCAGGATGAGGGTGAAGAAAGATTAGAAATCCGCAGTCACAGGAACCGTAAATGCCATAGTCACACCGCGAAAAGTAGGAGACAATTGCACAGGCCAAGGCTGAGAGCCGTGATGCCCGTAGGACAGCCATTGTTCCGAAGTACCCGCCGTACGCAGGTAAACGAAAGAAACAAAAGTTTCAGCTGCCAAAAAAGATGCTGGGCTAAGAGCCCACAGCAAAGAACATCAGCCAGACCTCTGCCAGAAGGAGAGGACTGGCCAAACTGAGAGAGAAGGTAAGCCACAAAGGATGACTCCTCAAACCTACATTGCCAAAGACAATGCCCCCTCAGAAAATCTGAATGTAACCTCCGAGGCCAACTCAAGCATACCTTAAGTTTGGACGAAACACCAGAACAAGTCTGATCGCTAGAGAAAGACAGAGTCGGACTCAGCGAAAGACAAACAATGACCACAAAGGTCAGTCGTTGTTTCTAAAAAACCCTGACGTAACTATGCCGTCGGTAAGAGAAACAACCTATCCGGCTAGCCGGAAGTGCGACAGAAGCAGCAGCCCGTGGCTGAAACGACTGTAACACTGACTGAGGCCGGAAGCTAGTATACCCGAAGGCCAGCCCTAGATCCGACCAGAAGAGACCTCAGCGGGTGCTCGAGCTGGTGGACCTAGTTCGCTGTGTAAAAAACTCAAGGAATTCACACCGTGAACTGCAAGTGCGAGAACAAAAACCCTCCGACACCAAACCCCATGAGCGTAGTGAAGCGAGGATATAAGCATCTGTTCTTCGTTCACTCCACCAAGGCTGAACGAAGAATAAAGATGTCATCAGCCAACTGATCTACACTGAAAGTGAACAGATCAAATACAACGGTCATAGGCCGAACAATGTTTGATGATCGTCTCCAAAGATGCCAGATCCAACAAACCGACGTCCTATCTCCTCTGAAGAGACAAGGATGTGTTCTAGTACTGACACAACCGAGTCTCTCGTAATCTGTTTTACCAGCAGAGGAAGCGACTCCTGCGTCACCAGAAAGGTGACCGCGGGAGAGCAAAGGACGAAAGCAAGCCGAACCCTTATGTAGCCGTAGCCAGCAAAGGCTGAGCCTGTTCCTTACCTTGCCATAAAAAAACAAGAAGAGGAACAGGGACAGAAGGAATACCACTTCAGGCATGAGAAAGCTTCGCCAAAACCTGCTAAAGGTGGTATGCCACAGAAGGGGACTCTTCGAACCGGAAGCGCGGAACGGAAGTCCGACGTCGCCGAAGAGGCAACCAAAGAGGAAGCCGAAACCGCCGATGCACCTTCCAGAAAATAAAGGGAAAAACCTGAGCTTTGACGGAAATCCCAAATATGTCTGTTCGCTAGCCACAGACTGAAGTCAGAGTGGACGAGCAAAAGCCGAAGTCACAGCCACCAGAGGCGGAAACAATGCACGGGATAACCGGAAACCGGAAACCCGCATACCAGGACATCATCTTCACTTATATCCTGACTGGTGTAAGAGTCAGAAAAAGCCGAGTGAACGTCCGAAGACGACGGAACTGAATAGACAGAAGCCACCCCCCCCGAAGGGTGACGTGACGACTGCCCCGGCCGAGGAGACCCAGAACGCCCGAAGGCCAGCCGCTGTTCCTCCCTCACAGACCACCATCGGAAAGAAGAGGAACCGTGTATCCGGACGAAGCCGGAAATGCAACCGACGAAGCCACCCAAAGCGGAAACGAGGGCTGCATAGACTGAGGCCGGAAGCCATAAATCCCAGAGGCCAGTCTCCAGTCAACCCCAGCACCGACCACAGAGTGTACGTGTGGGGAGGGACCTATGCTTCCTGTAAGGCCGGAAGCGCAGCAGCCGAGAACGGCTGCCGCCCGAGTTCTGAAACGGCCTTCTCCAGGAAATTAACGGGATGTAACCTCCGCCGCAGCTTCAAGAATAGCCTTGAGCCTTGACGGAAATCCCGACCGTGTCTCTTCGCTGACCACCGAGTGAACTTCAGAATGGACTAGTGAAGGACATTGACCGAAGTCATTAACCCGGAGGTGGAAGGATGCACGGAATAACCGGAAACCGAAAACCCATGACCCCGAAATCGTCCTGACTCGTCCCTTGACTATGAGGAAAAGGGTAAGTAGCACGACCATCCGAACCACCGGCCTGGATGAGCGGAAATCACAACACCCTCCGGGTGAAGCAACGACTGCCCCGGCTGAGGCACAGAGTGCACGAAAGCCGACCGCTCCCTCTCTGGCATCCATGCGGAAGTGTCAGGAAGAGGGACAGCGTATCCGGCCGAAGCCGGAAACGCAGCCACCGAAACCGCAGAATGCGGAAACAAAGACTGCGTAGACTGAGGCCGAAAGCCATAAAGCTCGGAGGCCAGTCTGCGGTCCATCCCGTCACCGACGTCAGAGCGTACGAGTGTAGGTGGACCTATGTTTTCGGTTGAACACCGGAAACGCAGCCGCCGAAACCGCAAAATGCGGAAACGAAGACTGCATAGACTGAGGCCGGAAGCCCTAAAGCCCGGAGGCCAGTCTGCTGTACATCCCGTCACCGTTGTCAGAGCGAACGCGTGAGGGAGGACCTATGCTTCCGGTCAAAGCCGGAAACGCAGAAGCCGAAACCACAGAAAGCGGAACCGACGACTGCGAAGACTGCGGCCGGAAGCCGTAAAGCCCGGAGGCCAGTCTGCCGTCCATCCCGTCACCGCTGGCAGAGCGAGCGCATGAGGGAGGACATATGCTTCCGGCCGAAACCGGAAACGCAGCGGCCGAAAACGGCCGCCGCTGCTGGTCGACAAAGTCCTGCCCGAAGGGGGTATTGTCACCAGTAGAATGCAGGGAGTGACCCTGCCCAAGTGAACTGTCTCCCGGCAGGGAGTGTCCAGACGCCACACGGGGGCTGTAGGACCAGTTCGACTTACTTGAAAGCACGCCAGCGGAGGTGGAAACTGCCGAGGCAGGAACTTGCACAGCGGAACCGGAAGGAACCCCCAACGAAGCTAGGGAATGAACATCCTCCACAGCAGACGGAAGTACAGCGCTGCCGGAAGCCGAGGAGTGCTGCATCTCTTCCTTGACCAAAATCCGAATCTCTGGAACAAGAGACTTCAACAGAGAAGACACAAGAGCCCCCTGCTCCGGAACCAACAACAATGGAGGCGGAGAAACAACAGGAGTGCTAGACCGCCCAACGGTACTAGAGCTAGGCGTAGAAATAGGCACAGACAAAATGGTGTTGTGGGAATCGTCAGAAACAACGACAACCACAGGTTTAGAACTAGAGGAAGACTTCGGCTTAATCTTGCCCTTCAAGTCAGACTTTCCACGACGTTTGTCTGCGTCAGCCATGCTGACTGACAACAACAAACGGAACACAAGGCAAAAAATTACTGAAAAAACGTAAGTCCAAATGGACAGAAAACTCAGTAACTACAAACAGTTCAAAGAACAACAAGACTAACCAAGCTCGCAAACTACGGGAGTAGGCAAGCACAGGTTAAAAACCAAACATATCGAAGTCAGCCACGCTAACTAGAATACAAATGGCGACAACGCAAACACAGCCACTGATACTACAAGTCCAAACGGACGAAATAACAGTAGCTACAACAGCGAAAAAGTTCGTAAACAACAAACAAAACAAGAACGAGCTCACCAAACAGGAGCCCGCACGGGAGAAAGACAGGTAAAACGTGGCCGGCAGGTGAAAACTTCACAACAGACTGCCACGGGAGCGCAAAATCAGAAACACCCTCTCTCTAGGACGCTGAAAAGTCGTATGATATTGCCATGTGTTGTTAGAGGAAGTGACGTAGTATCCACCAATGGGAGGTAACTCTCAGGGTACCTGCTCATTACCAGGGCTATTTTTAGCCTTTTTGGTGATGGGGTTGCTTCCCTTTAAAAATGTTAGACGGGTAAGCGTTTTCAGTACCTAGCATCTCAGACTGTGTCAAATGCTATATGTGATTCGGAGTAAGAATATGTAATTTAATTTACAATTTACAAGCTAAAAGTATCCCTAAAATTACCTGTGAATTTTCAAATGCTCATTTGTAGATAACAATAATAATTGCAGTCCCAAGAATAATAAGAAAGTAATTAGAGAAAGAGTTGCTCACCTATCTCCTGGTAGAGTTTACCAGTGACAGACTTGGCTGCTTGCAGTTTGGGCAGGTAGTGGCGGGCAGCAAACTGCCAGACATGTGTGTCCACTGGTATGGCGCCCGTCTTGTCCAGAGACATTAGGCACACACAGTCTGCTACCTGCAAGTTCACCTCTACTCTTCATCTTCTCTTCACAACCACAAAGCAGCACAGCAACAAACGCTATTTATACCATATGTATTTGCATAAAAGTATCATTTATTCCCAATGGTTGACAAAGAACTTGTTATGTCTTCTGACCATGGTGTTCCGTACTCATCATACAGAATAAAATGTGTAACTTCATGATGATAAGTGCTCTGTACCTATTCATACCTAAATACACAACCAACTTTAGGATAATACTACACTGATTCACACATCAGATTTATCAGGCAAAAAGGAGTAGTAGTTGTTGCGACTGTTGAAGCTGAAGGAAACAGCACTATCAGCTTGTGAAATCCAATTGGTTCCCATTCCATCTTCTCTTAAACAGGGGTTCAACTAATATTTTACTTTTCACATCATGATAGGCGTGTGTAATGATATCCATGGTACCTGTGAAACACCAGGAACCCAGTACCTCTGAGCTATAGCGGATACTGTTATATTGTGCTTACTGAGAGTATCTTCCCTTTCCTTATGGCTGTACTTCCTGCAAGATGGATACCTCAATACAATGTTGAAACTGAACTACTTCTCCTGAGTCTGCAGTGAGCGTGAGTGAATGACACACATAAAACAACATGAACAGTTAAACAATAACATCACAGCGTGCTTCTGTGTCCGCTAAAGAGTACCGGAGAAAACGATGCTCAAGTGTTTAGACATTGAAAATGCTCCACACAACACAGCACAACAACAGAAATATCTTGAATATATTCAAAAGATTCTTAAGAATAAAATTTTGCAATAAACACAACCCCTGCCTAAAGAAAGCAACGACCAATAAATGATGTGTAACAAACACACCTTTGCCCCAACACCGCACAGCGTCATGAGTTCAGCTTTGGCCTCTTCATAGGATTGGTGGCGTAGCGACGACACCCAGTCTTGCCCGTGGTTGTCTATGATGTGCCTGGCAGACTTGGAGATGAACTTTGCCCTGTAGCCGAAGCCTAACTCACGCAGCTTCTCCTCCATCCCTTCCTGGGCCAGGGAGGAAACGGAAGGAAAAGTGTGATACATCTTGCCCTCCACCTCCGCCACAGGCTGTCCGTAATGGGCGCACAGTTTGTCCACCATGCTGGTGATGCGCGCGATGTTGTTGTTGGAGGAACAGATGAAGGAGAAGAGGTTCTCCACGGGGTCCTGACGCAGGATACGGATACCCCAGAAATCTCTGGCTGTCTTGCTGAAATACGGGTCAGCCTGAGACCACTGATCATAGAGATTCTCAATATCCACGCCCAGTTGGAAGTAGTCCTCCAGAATAGACACCAAAACCATGTCATCTTCTTTCTTTTCAACTTTAATGTCAAAATAGTCTATGCCAGCGGCATCATTCTTGCACTGCTTCGCTAGGGCGAGATTTGCACTGCAAGCATATTTTGTCTCAAGCAACACTTTCTGATCCACTGAGTCAAATGTGATTTTGTGGTTACTTGTTGTCTTCGCTGTTGCTCTGTGTTGTTTTCTGGAAGTGTGGTAACTGGCATCTGTTTCCTCAGCCTTGAATGCAGATTTCACTTCTGTTTTGATACGACAGCTGTTAACGTCTTTGTTTGATGATTCATAGACCTGTAACAAAATGTTAAGCATTGCAAATCAGAAAAATTAAAATATACACCACTAAATGCAATGCAAAATTGGTGCTTGAAACTACTTATGACTCAAGCTGTCTTCCAGCCTTTTGGAAACAATTAGAGGCTACACAAAAAGTGTGCAGCCTTTCCACGAAGGAGGCATGGTAAGACTATTTGGTTACCTCACTTTTCACAAGAGCCACCCTCCTCCAACTCCACAGGATCATTCCAACGCCCGTGCTGCCCCAAGACACCTTCAAGGAAGAAAGTTGCATCATGGCACTGAAAAAAGCTGCTGCAGCAATGATCTTCATCATTCCCCCAAAAGTGCCATGTACTTTTTGATGTTGGAAAACAGATGAATGGAAGTGGGATGGTGCCATGTCAAGTGAGCATGATGGGTGGCCAATGACCTGTAAGCTACAGTCACGCACAGTTGACACAGAAATTGCAGCCTTGTGTACCGAGGCATTGTAATTCATTGGCGTTTGGTTGTAATTATGTCACAAAGCTGTCTCGGCAGTGTCCAACAGACCTCTGCGTAGACTGTCTGGCCCTTTTCCAGGTATTTCACAAGTATGATTCCTTTGGCATCCAAGAAACCCACGTCATGGCCTTCCCAGCAGAACGAACAACGTTTGACTTCTTATGCAGACAGGAATACATGTGCTTCCACTGCTTGACTGCTCTTTTCTCTGCAGTTGAAAATGGTGCACCCATGTCTCATCCCTGGTAACATACCTTGCAAGAAATTCCTCTGGATCAGCATCATACAGTTGTGGGTTCTCTCCAAACATTTCCAGCCTGAGGCGCTTCTTGTTCTTGGTCAGAAGTTTGAGCACCCAAAAGCCTGGCAGAAACCTTTCTCATGGCCAAAATTTCATCTGTATTTGTATTTGAAATGCAGATTGTTGAAGGAATACTTCTCACAGAAAGCTGCCAATTAGCCATCACAAGTTCACTGACCTGTGATATTGTTTCCTGGGTTACCGCAGTTAAATACATTCAGCTACATAGATAATCTTTCAAAGGACTTCCTCCCTCCCCAAAATATCATCCACCAAGCATTTGCTAAAAACAACTTCTTTGTGTTCTCTGATGACAGTATTAATGGGAAAAAAGTCAATCAAACGATTCTATGTTAAGTTTGATATTTTTGTAAAAATGTGAGACCAGCTGTGTGGTTACTGTGCAACCTGCTATGTGCTTCTCCTGAACACCACATCATCATGCCTGTGAACAAAGAATATCGCTCACCTGATAATAGAGATGTGTTTCATCCTGTTTGAGCCGCCACACCCTGTCAGCAAGAACGCCAAGCCACTCCCCTGCACCAGCCTCCCGCCAACTGCACACAGCCATCAACATCGTACACCATGCAGTCAGTAACCACATTTACACAACAAGCCACTCCCCTGCACCAGTCTTCCACCATCTGCCCACAGCCACCAACATTGTACCCCATGCAGTCAGTAACCACACATACACAACAAGCCATTCCCCTGCACCAGTCTTCCACCATCTGCTCACAGCCACCAACATTGTACCCCATGCAGTCAGTAACCACACATACACAACAAGCCATTTCCCTGCACCAGTCTTCCCCCATCTGCCCACAGCCACCAACATTGTACCCCATGCAGTCAGTAACCACACATACACAACAAGCCATTCCCCTGCACCGGTCTTCCACCATCTGCCCACAGCCACCAACATTGTACCCCATGCAGTCAGTAACCACACATACACAACAAGCCATTCCCCTGCACCAGTCTTCCACCATCTGCCCACAGCCACCAACATTGTACCCCATGCAGTCAGTAACCACACATACACAACAAGAAAAGAAAGAAGGCAAGTCAGTCCCGCAAGATCATTTTGTGCCAGGCTATCACACCTTTGCTTGAACAGGTAACTAAGATTTGCAGTACAGGAAGTAATACATAAGTGCACTAAGAAAAATGTACTTTGAAACATCCCAGAACCCAACTCAGACAAATTGGTCGAAAAATGGAGGGGTCTTCATTGGGAATTTGCTGGTCGTGGTTCATCACAAGGGAGACAACTGCTTGGCAGTCCACTAGCATGCTGCTTCTGTTTAAGACTTTAATTCGATCATCGAGCGTCAGAATTTGTTGCTGTTGGCGTCACAATGTTCAACGATGGCAAAACTCCAAAAAAATTAATTGAACTTGCACAATGCGCTCAAACAGAAAACAGCTTAAAGGGCAACTGTTGGGTTGTGGCTCTCAAAATCTGTTCAGCAGAATGAGTTCTCATGTAACTGAAACTATACTTAAAAGTTACTTGGTGATTTTGACAGCTTGATAACACAAGTCCCAAGATTTTAGACATGCTACAATGCCTTTAATCGAAGAAAGTTTCCATTCTTGAGTCAATGCAGCCCGCTCAAAAATTACTTCCCTTGGACGCGTGACGTCTGCAGACGAATCGGCTGGGTGGAACGGCGCTCTCTTTATGTCGTGTAGTGGGCGCAATCGGGTTGTCTAGTCATGCCCTCAAGCATACTTCACGAGTAGGTGAAGAGAAACTTAGGACGGGGTGCAAGGGCGACTACTCCCAGGCCAAAATTTCGCAGTAAATAACGGAGTTCATAACATGTATTCCGCCCCCCTCCTGCTTTTGTTCAGGTGTTCCCACTTGAACCCTGTTTTTGTTCAACTTATTGGCAGATAATGAGATATTGTCACGCGCTGAGGGACACACACACACACACAGACACAATCCCGCACTCGCAGACAGACAGACAGACCCCGCCCCCCCCCCCCCCCCCCCCCCCCTTTTTAATGCCTTACAAATACAAATATTAGGATTGGGAATCAATACAAACGCTCATAATTGACCTATTTTTGGTCAAAACACGAAGTGCTAATCATGGTTGAGTGTACAATCCGTTAACTTGAACCCTGTTTTTGTTCAACTTATTGGCAGATATTGTCATGCGCTGAGGGACACACACACACACACACATACACACGTGTAATCACACAAACATGTGTAATCCCACACACATATATTATATGTGTAATCACACACACACACACACACACACCGGATAACCATCACACACACAGTTTGACAAATTCATCTTTGATTTTTTGCGGCCGAACCCCCCTCCCCCATTTTCCACACTCGCTCCACTGTTTCATCTTTGTCTCTGTCTCTCTGCCCTTTATCTTATCTCGTCTACCTACTTGAGTGAGTAACTGAAGAGGTATTGTCATCATCTCTATACTAGGTTTTCCCACTGACAGAGTTGGTCTTTGTCTTGAAGGTTGTACCTCACACCTACACGGTTATTGGCGTGACACCTCAAGCGGACCTGCTACTTCATAAGTGTAAAGTGTCTGACCGGGGACAAAAGGGTCTGTGGTAGAGCAACTATGATTTAAACGGGTGGATGGGGAGGTAGCAACAGCATGTGAACCACTCTAGAAATGACTTGTGAAGGTTGCAGTCGGTCAGATCAAAGAAGAGAAAATGGGAACGTGGGTCTTGAGAAGATACCACCACCCCAATACTTTACTTTCTGCAAGAATCAATCACGCGTACAGAAGTACAGATGTCCAGTTGTAGTCTACATTGTACTGTAGTCTTCGCAGCGGCCTTATCGGTTTCCCCTAGTGACGTCACTGCAGACAGGCCAGAGGCTAACGCTGCGTTGGCTCTTCTTGTGCTGACAGAGTTGTCGGTCACGGATTTCGAGTCGTTTCAGCCTGCCAACTGCTTCGTTTTCTTGCGGATTGTGAGTACTAGCAGAAAGTTTCACGCAATTTTAATGGTTTCAAACTAATGATAAAAGTGTGCTCTTGTGGACCAAATCAACAGTCTTAAGTTGAATCAACTCGGGAAACTCTTAAACGCGTTTTTGCACGCAACTCCGCGCATTTTTGAAGCCAGGCAACCCGACAGCTGCCCTTTAAGAACTCAAGTCAAGAAAACTGTTGTACATGCTACTGTAATTGAGTTGTTGAACACACAGTCATTGAATATATTCACAAAAAATGATGCCAAAAAGAATGCTTAGCGGGTCTGCAATACTGCAGGTAACATCCACGGTTTCATATTGAGGGTTTTTTTTTAACTGCACCTACTCTTCCTCCCCTTACCCTGATCCAAGGGCTGTCTTTCAATTGAGAAAGCAAAGGGTTGGACGGGGTCAACAGTCAAAACCAAGGTGCATGCCATAGTAAAGACCTGCAGAGAAAATGTTAAGACTGACCAGCGGCCCAAGACTTATTTGATTGCACTCACAATAGCCTTGACCCACAAGTCAGCAGCGAATGTGATAAACGGGTTATCTCCCCTGAAAAGCGAAGCAAGCTTCGAAGATGGCGACGATGGAAAAGAGAAGAACTGTGAGCGAACTGCGAAAGGTGTGTGTGGGTGTGATGTGTGTCAGTGTGTGTGTATATGCGCGTGCTGTGTGTGTGTGTGGCTGTGCTTGCGTGAGCTTGTGTGTGTGTGTGTGTGAGAGAGAGAGAGAGAGAGAGAGCGATAGTGAGAGTAGGGTATGGTTGTTGGTGAAAGTTGAGTTGGACGCTGGGGTTGGGCGGGTGTGTGTGTCAGAGAGGGTTGTGTGTGTGTGGGGGGGGGGGGGTGGACTGCGTGTGTGTGTTTATTTGTGTGTGTGAGGGTTGTGTGTGGGGGGGGGTTTGACTGCGTGTGTGGGTTTATTTGTGTGTGTGTGGGTTGTGTGTGTGTGTGTGTGGGGGGGGGGTTTGACTGCGTGTGTGGGTTTATTTGTGTGTGTGAGGGTTGTGTGTGTGTGTGTGTGTGTGGGACTGCGTGTGTGTGTTTATTTGTGTGTGGTGTGTGTGTGCCTTTCGCCTTGTATTGAGGAAATTAAACTGCGTTTGCGTATTAAGTGTGTGTTTCCAAGCGTGCGTGTATGTTAGGCATATCTCAGTAGGTGTGTATGTGCGCGTACGTGCAATGTGTGTGCGTGCGCGCATGTGTTTGTGTATGTATGTATGTATGTGTGTGTGTGTGTGTGTGTGTGTGTGTGTGTGTGTGTGTGTGTGTGTGTGTGTGTGTGAGAGAGATAAACAAGCTATCAAGAACAAAACAAAACTGAACAAACGAAATGTTTTCCCCCCAACTCTGATTATTGCTTGTTTCGGAGACGACTGTGATTTTGACTTTTTGAGTAAGCCTACACGAACACACAAGCTCAATACAGCCGGCAACAAGTTCGCCGGTCGGGACAGTGAAATACTATTTCAAATAGATCTATTTCACTAAGAATGTCAATGGATATAGGGCAACATACTTATTTTTTAAATCAGTGATTGATTAGATCGTCATATTTTTGTGACACTGAGACCAAACCATCAAAAAATTAGCAATAGGCCTTGAATCAAAGTCGTGCGAGATCTGACCTTGCTGCAAATGTACGTGTACGACTTGATTGTGTTGACGTTCAACTGGTAAGCTGGGCGATTGCAGGCTTTTATCCAGCGAAGGCAGCGATCTAGATGGTACAGATGCTTTCCCGGTTTCACAAATGGGATGAATTTCACGCCAACACAGCGTTCAGGATACCTATCATCCGTTTTACATTGTCCCCAAGCACAGCGCTTGTTAGGCGGCATTTGTGTGTGTTTGCTTCCTAAAACAAGGGAAGTAACTCCCAGAGCCTCGATATGTGGATATGGTTAATTAACAACCACACCTGATGGTCTGACCGCGATGGGTGACTAAATAATGAGGGGCATGTGCTGCGTGTACTGATTGAATATTTACAAACCGGCTTTGAGTTTGACAATTACTAGTCAAATACTACTAATACTTGTAAGAAGGTCAAAGTCGTTATTGGCCCATTGTTGGTAAGTCGTCCGTCTGAAAACTTGAAAGAAGGTGTCGCCATACGGAGGTTAGTTACAGTGTGAAAAACATCGGTGACCAGAAATAGGGTCGGCAAACGTAGGATATGGTATAAGTCATTATATAGCGGTACTGTTGAACTTTAGCGTCGTAAATTCATAGCTCAGAATCCAGTGGCATATATTATTGACTTATTTTTGATAAGTCCCTTTAATCAAACCAAAGAATATTTATTGTGAAATTAATTGACGGATTGAGCTCGAAACTTCTGCAAAATTATTTGATTTGGTAATTTATCGACGAAATTGACGAGAAAATGAATACGTAATATAACTAATATCGACCGAGTTGCCTCCCCTCCTTCGAAAACATGGCTGTACCCATGTTTTCCTTCTAAAACCGGTAATCTTGAACTTTAGCGTGTTAAATTCATAGCTCATAATTCAGAAGCATTTGTCTCCAAATTTATAGAACCTGCACATTTTCGTCGATTGAACAACCAAATTAAATTATGCTTTGGCCTTAGTTTGGGTTCTTTGGCTTGCTTACATGGACTTGTATCAAAAATAAGTAAAGAATGTCACTGGATTCTGAGCTATGAATTTAACACGCTAAATCAAAGGTATCTAAAATAAGTTGTTGAGCTTACAAATACAAGAGCAGGTTCTGCAAAATTGGAGGCTTAAATTGCAGTGGATTCTGAGCCATGAATTTACGACGCTAAAGTTCAACATTACCAGGTTTTGGTGATAAAATAGCGAAACTTCAAGCATCGGACATCAGTACATACCGAAAAGATTGTCCACACAAAAGAACTGCGTCGAGTCGAAGTTGTCGTCTGCTACAAGGGAAAGATCGCCATAAGGACGCCGCCATCTTAGGGAGAATAACTCCCGCCAAGAATTATACTTCCGGTTCCGTTGTCAGGGAGACATTTACAATATGGCGGACAAGGCCGAATGTTGTTTTGATTTCAGCTTTGAATCTTGCCTGAACTGAGCAACCTTTATAACACGTTGGAACAGGCAAGTGCATTTTCAGCAAATCCTTACGAAAAAGATCGTAGTGCAAATGTTGAGGTTTGTGAACAGAAACTTCGACTTATCTGGTCTTATGCGTTTTCCTTTGTAAATGACTAAATCTAGTAAATGTACTCATTTCATATTCGAAATTGTTACACCAGAAAGTGTACAGTGAAACGGTATTTTTACAGGGTACACACATAGACATGACTTGTCAGTGAAACCAATGTGATCCTTGAAACTTGTGAAGGATGGCTAAATGTAAAAAATGTAACTCGTCCGACGCTGTCATGCAGTGATGAATATAACTTATAAGGCTTTCTCAGATGTCAGGCATTTGTGCACTGTTCTCCACTGAAACAAGTTGCAAGATGTGAGAAATCAATGTTTCGTGTGACTTGATATTATTCCAAACAAATTGTGTTATTTTTGTCTTTCTGTGTTCTTAGAAATTTGTAACAAATTAAAACCTACCATTGCTCCCCATCCAACACCAATGTGCTGCTTTCCTTTCCAGAAGCAGCATTCTCGAGCCAGCGTTCTTTGAATGGTTGATTTTTATCTCTTACTTATGTTGTTTGGATTGTTCTCTTTCTTCTTTTCAAGTTATTTTTTTAAGCAGGTTCACCTGATTATATGCAGGTTTGAAACCAGTAGTGACGTACTGTAGTAATAGCCTGACCACAGAGCAAATAAAATGCCCAAACTGCATCCAAGATAGGATCCAAGATCACGTGTCACAAGAACATGGCTACATTTTAGCAGATGACCGAAGTTTCTACATGTGTAGTGCTTATATGTCTTTGAAACTCGAAAGTACAATTAGAAGTTGTTTTGCATTTGACCAGAATTTTCACTGGCCAGCTGGGCAAGCTTACCAGATGGTTTTTACTAGCCCGGCAGATTTTTCCTTGCCTCTGGTGATCTGGTGGTTGAATTGACCACCCCTGCTTGCTTTGTCTCCTTTTTCTTTTTTTTCTTATGCACAATTCTGAAGACACCTGACGTGATGAATTATGCCATAATGATGCCTTCTGTTAAAGATCCCCCCCCCTCCCCCCCTGCTGGGTTTTTTTTTACTTTATGGTGAAAGATTTGAGGACAGATGTTTTATCACATGCAAAGTCATTCTTGACTGTGTTAAAATCATGTTGAGATTGTCTGAGTTGAAGGTTTGTAAGTGAAGAAATCGCTGGTTTTAAAGTAAGTTGGACGATTTTCAGATATTAGATCTAGAGGTACCTTAATTTCCTTGAACGTGTTCCCATTTTACAATTAGTGAATACAGTCGAACCAGTCTATAATGACCACTTTTTATCGGTCCCTTGTGTTGTCATTATAAACAGGTAGTCGCTGTGGAAAGGTACGTTATAGATAGAATAAAAACTTGTCTGGGAGCATTCAGAATCAGAGTGGTAATTGTGGGCAGGTTGTCAATCTCGCAAGGGCAGGTTCAACACTACAAGTACATGTAAATGGCTTTGTAATTCATAAGATGAGTTTTTATTTGCTTTCATTCTTGTGATTGCTCTGATAGCATGCACTAATGATAGTTGTGACTATGTTTTCAGAGATGATGATGTGAGCACTTCAAGAGTTTTTTCTTCTTATCCTGCATTTAACGACATTCAGCCTTCAACATGGTCAGCGTACCAGACTGGTCAAAGTTCTCCAGAACATCAGATAGTGGCCAGAAGACAGACAGCACAGCACTGCTCAACAAGTATTACAAGCAAAGAGAGCTAGAAGCCATCAAACAAGCAGAACAAACAGGATACTTTCTTGAGCCTTCTGAGGAGTACTTGCTGAAAAATGTCGGTCCGTACAGTGGTACAACAAAAGACCTGTCCAAAATGTTCGTGGTGAGATTGACTGGTTTGCACCTGCGGAAGCTTGGCGACATTCCACTCTGCTCTAGTTTACAGATCTGTATTCTGGCCAATAATTTTCTGACTAAGATTGATGCTCTCTCCAGCTGCCAACAACTGGTGAAACTTGATTTGCATGGAAACCAGGCGAGTGCTGTGTTGGAAAGGGAGGGCACTCACACAAACGCATGCACACACACAAACATGCAGCCACACGCACATGTATACATGTACGATGCACAAACACACACTCTCTTTGTCTCTCTGTCAAGCACACTTTTGAATTTTTTATTTTGTTATACTTTTCCCTACATAATTTTGTTTTATTTGATTTTGTTTGTTGATTTTTTGATTCTTCATATTTGTTCTTTGTTTCATGTGTGTATTATAGTAGGGACTAGCTGTAAGAAAGGACCATATGGACCTAATGCTATCATCCCTCGGTAATAAAGTTTTCGAGTTCGAGTTCGAGTTCTCTCTCTCTCCCCTTCTCTAACTCACTCCTTCTCTGTCTTACCCCCTCTCAAACATGCATATATATATGTGAGAAGGCATATATATATATTCATGACTTACTGCAGGGTTTGGCACTGTGTGCATGGTGTTTAGGGCTTCTGTTTGTTGATCAGTCTTATAAAACAATCAATGTTGTATTGAAGTTTCCACGTGTCTCCTCAACGTCTTTTCTAACTGGAAGATCATGTTCCTCCCTTGAACATATGGCCTTGCCCTTGGGCCTGTTAATTATGTTGGGTCATGGGGTCCTGCAAGTCATGAATGCATGTGTCTAATTGTTGAGCTAGAGGTTATATGACAGTGACAATGTCTGACATTTCTGCATGGTTTTTAAGATACTGAGAAGAACGTCTGCAGCAAAGTTTAGTATTTTGTAATTTTAATTCTAAATCTACAGCTGTTTTTGTGTTACAGCTCACATCCATACCGGGCCAATCCTTCTGGTCGGCTCTCCGAAAACTGCGCGCTATTTATCTCCATGACAACCCCCTTGGCAAATTTGAAACTCTTCAAAGATTGTCGGGGGCTCCAGTGCTTGCCATTGTGACTCTGTTTGACACTCCTCTGTACCTGAAAAAGAACTACCGCCATCATGTGGTGAACAGCGTATGGACGCTGAAGGCACTTGACCACCATGTGGTGTCTGATGAGGAAATCATTGAGGATGCCTCGTTTGAGGGAACCTTCAGTGCACTCTCACGGTCCTTCAGACTGGACCTCTGTCCTCCATCGCCTCCAGTAAGCAACATGTACACGCTGGCTCAAATCAAAAAGACATGGAGTCAGTACTCAGTAACAAATACACATGCATATTGAGTCAATTATTTTTTACCCAAAGTTCCTAAAAAGGTAGTCCCCTAACCATGCAATGTTTGTAGAGGAGCGATATGTTAGAGATTTAAACTACTCTCAGGCCACCTTCATGAAGGCAATGCCCACCCCCTCTCCATCTCTGTCTTCACATTCCCCAGCCTTGAATAGGGTCGAGTACAAGTACTTATTTTCAGCAGGGTGGACTGGAGAGCACTCGCAAAAATAGTTTCCTTGTACAGTGGAGTCGGGTACAACGAATCTCAAGGGAGATACATTTTAGTTCGTTATATCAGTAATTCGCTGTAGAGTTTTCAACCCTAAATGGCCTCAAGACAAGTTTTCCCAATCACCTTCAAATGATCGTCCCATCGATCTTTCCTTGGAAAGTACAATCTCTGCATGTTTTCAACAGCTTCATAATATAATCCATAGAGAGAGGCAAACTAACAGCGGGAGGTGCATGCATGAAAAGCGTCAGTTTTCACGATAAAACTTTGACTCGCTCATTCACGGGACATAACTGCACTCCGGACTGTCCACAGTGTTGAGCAATTTAGGAGACTTCACTGCCTGAGGAGAGTATTGATTCAAACGAACGCGTGGTTCTCTATCGCGTCACTCGGTCACGGATCGGAGAAAACAAAAAAACAGTTCCAGATTTCGAAACCATGTTTGTCAGCCATTGTTTTTAGCAAGACAGACCACATGTGCACGAGTTCGCTGACGTACATCGCAAAATGTCATGACGTCACCACAACTTTCGGTTTTGGTTCGATCTGTTCCGTGCACCTCCCGCTGTTAGTTTGTTCAGAGTTCGCTCATCACGCGATGTGCACTTGTGTTAGTGTATTTTTGTCTTTGGAGACAATTGTTGACATCAGTTCGTTGTAGCCTTGTGACTTTTAGAGACAAAACGGCTCTGGGGCGATGAAAACGTGTTTGTTAAAAGAGGGGTTCGTTATGCAAATGAGTTCAAAAGGTTCGATGTAGCCGGAAAGTAACAAGTAAGAAATAGAAGGCTGTCTGCCGGGAAATCAACGGCAGTTTGTTAAAAGAGGGATTTCGTAATACCCAGGTTCGTTATAGCTGGACTCCACTGTATTTTTTTTACACCCCATGCAGGGTTTGAACGTGGTCCACCAGTGTCAGAGACACGCAGTCTAACCACGATGCCTAGGCTCTCACTTGTTTAACCACTGTTACGATTACAAATGTTAAACACATCTTGTCAGATGTTAATGTGTGACGGACTGGTTTCCAGGGTGCAACATACAGGCAGGAAGTTCTACATTTTCACCAGCTGGAAGCTCAGATCAACAAAATCCTTGCAAGACATTCCCCTGTCATCATTGTTCAGCGATATGTTCGTGGCTACTTCGCACGGAAAAGGTAATGCAACATATTGTTAGTTTCAGGCCTATCACTTTCTGAGAAAACCAAAGATAATTGAAAAATGTTTTTATGAAGCATTTTTATTTAACAAGACTGTTATAATTCTCCATATCTAATACCAACATTCTACTGACATCTTTCTGAACAGAACATTGTTCAATTTCTTTGTATGTAAACTCAGATGTAATAAGCTAATTTTTAGCTTTCTTCTGGTCAATTTAAAAGAGAAGATACAGATTACTGATAAAATCATTATGTAACCATAGTGGATGGATGAAAAACAGAAAGAATTGGATAAAGCGATATAGTGGTGTCTGATGAGGAAATCATTGAGGATGCCATGTTTGAATAACTTTGAATATACATCACGTGCCGTCATTTCATTCTTTCATCATACCATCCTGAAGGAGGCAGTTTATTGCTGCCGAAATATCGATAAAAAATATACCAAACCTGGTTTCCTGTTGTGTCCTCTTTTTGTTTAAATGTTTGAGCAGTAATAGATTCTTAAACAAAAAAAGGCTTTGTTTTATGATTATTCTCTTATACATATTCAATTCTTGAAGTCAGTAGCTGCTGTGGTCTGCCTTATTGCGACTGTTTTCAAGTTTGTTTTCATTTTCTTTCTTGTAAATATGCACATTGCTTTTCAAGATTTGATCTTCAATATACCCTATCTGCAGGAGAAACAATTGCTCAGACCTACATGCGTGATTTCAGACTGGGGCTGGTACCCCCCAGAAGACACCAGAGCTATTGTCGTTCACAGGACGTTCTGATGATGCCCCCCGTGTCCTCCAAGCCCTGCTCGTCTGCTTCCTCCCGGTTCATGCCCTCCATCTCCGGCGTTCCCAGATTTAGCGGCGCTGTGTCTGAAGTAAGCATTTGTCATTATCACCATCTTAACACATGTGTGTCCTTAAACCTTTTGGTAGTCTTCAAAATACGCTAGTGATTTGCCTTTGCTTGAATAACTTTTCTTTAATTTGCAAGGCTAGTGAGTGCATTTTTAGGTGGGTGGGAGGTAGACAAATCAGATCTGTTGGGTTAATTCATGTCATAGTTTCATCCCACTTATTAAAGAGCAGCCTGCTAGGAAAAAACAAACAAACAGAACAATCTGCAATAAGCTCACAGTACATTTGTCAGACAGCCAGAATATGAGTGGCAACAAATAAATCTACACAAGAAAAGAGAATTTATGCAACAGATCATGACCGTACACTATTTCTCTGCCGTCTGCTCCTGGAGCAGACGATTCTGTTGTGGAGCAACCCGGATGACACGGGGTGGGGTAAACAGGATGATGGGTAAATTCTAAATATAGCCCACAACCATCCTGACTGTAGACAGTGGCAGCCGAAATATTAGAAAATGTAGTTTCAGCATTATTAGCAGTGCCTCTGTTGCAAGCAGCATAAAGGCACTGCAACAGATCTCTTCAGTTGAACTCAGTGTAAATATCTCTAATTGAAGGTAATTGTGTTCACTTTATAATCATGATGGCAATATATTCACTGTATAAGTGCTATATTTATATACAGAAAACCACAAAGACTGTGGGTTAAACAGTTGGCCGCTGTCAGCGCGAGTTCGATCCCAGGTTCGGCGGAAATTTATTTCACAGAGTCAACTTTGTGTGCAGACTCTCTTCGGTGTCCGAACCACCCCCCGTGTATACTACATTGGGTGTGCACGTTAAAGATCCCACGATTGACAAAAGGGTCTTTCCTGGCAAAATTGCTTAGGCACAGTTAATAATTGTCTACCATACCCGTGTGACTTGGAATAAGGCCGTGAAAGGTAAATATGCGCCGACATGGCTGCAATCTACTGGCCGTATAAAATTTCATCTCACACGGCATCACTGCAGAGCGCCTAGAACTGTACCCATGGAATATGCGCGATATAAGCCTCATTGATTGGTTTGTGTGTGTGTGTGTGACGATGTCCTTTTGATGATACTGAATTCAAGGCTTTTGTGGAGAGAAGTGGCTTAAGAGATGACAGACCTTGCCATTTGATTTTGAATATAAAATTAAATTACATATTCTTACTCCAATTCTCATAAATGCATTGATTTCAATCTCACATGCTAGATGTCGAAAAACGACTCAAATTACCTGCCCTTGCTAGGGTGGTAACCGAGCTAAAAACAGACGCCATAGCCGTTGCTATGCCCTGTCCCACCTGGTTACCCATAACCCACCGCGCACCACGTGAGCGCCGGCATCCGGAATAATCATTCTCGATTTTCGACGACACACATCAGACGTGCGGAATTCGTCTGCTCACTTGGCTTTCCCTAGCCCTTGTCTTTGTGACTTTATGGGCTTGGGGGGGCCTTTACCTGTTCGCATTTCTTGTGGTAAGACCTGCCCTTTTTATTAAATTGAATTGTTGTTTGGTAGCTGCTTGTTTACAGCCGCTTCAGAAATTTACTTTTCTGGTGGACTTCGATTTTGGCCTTTTACAGGATGGCCGATAGCAAGCAGCAACTTAGGACTAGGCAGGAAGTGAATAAGGCTGTTAGCCCTTTTTTAGAAACCTCTGTGCGGGTCGTCGACCCTTCGAGTAGTACTGCTTTTGTAGTAGCTGTTCGTGCGGATAAGGTTTGGTTTTTTCTTCCCAGCCCTCCTCTTCTCTTAAGGAGAACCAGTCAGTGTCTTCCACTTTCGGGGGACTTAACGATGAAATATGTGTTTATTTCTCAGCTGTTTCAGGCACGATCAGCCGCCCACTGTGGCGGCGTACTCCTTGGCAGCTTCGCATCGTGGTCTGGTGCAAATGGTCAGTTCGGTTCAACCCTTTTTTGCCTCTGGTGGCTCTGGGTTCTTCGCGAGCACCCTCTCCTTTCGGGAGGGGGGGCCTGCTCCCACCTGCCTCTGACCACTCTGATTACCTCCGGTATTTCTCAGTGTGTTGGGGGATGGGGGGGGGGGTGTGTGTTCCTGCTTCGCACCGTCGTCTGGTACAAATGGCCAGTTCGGTTCAACCCTTTCTGCCTCTGGTAGCACTGGGTTGTTCACGAGCACTCTCTCCGTTGGGAGAGGGGGCCTGCTCCCCGCCTGTCTTTGCCCGCTCTCCTTGCTTTTAGCACAGCTGAGTCGGGCATGCAGCCCCCTTACCATTTGGAAGGGGGAGTGGGGGGGCACGGTAAGTCACAGCCTGGGCTGATTCCCACTCTGCCTCAATGGGGGCAGGGGGCTGTGTCAGTGGCCCACCCTTTCCCACCCTCAGGGCAGGATGGGGTGGGGGCTGTGACGGCGGCCCACCCTTTCCCGCCCTCTGGGCGGGATCGGGTGGGCGCTGTTGGACTGTCTTCTCAGTCTATGCCTCTATTGTCCTTGCCCGGCAACCGCCCCCCCCCCCCCCCCCCCTCGGGGTGGGAGGGCGGTGGGGCTACTGGACGTCAGCAGGGGGACGGGTGGGGGTCGGCCGTTTATGGTTGCGTCTCTCACCCCGTCTCTCCCCCCTCCAGGGGTTTACTGCTGTGACGAGCCACCCCCCTCCCCGTCTGGGGCGTGGCGTGGCTCAAGCCAGTCAGCACAGTGGGGGTGCCACGTACGGCCTTTCCAGGCTACGTTACATCCTCCTCTTCTGCTCCATTTGGGGCAGGTGGCTGTGTTAGCTGCCCGCACTTGTTGTCGCGCACAGCGGTCGGGGAACAATGAGCTTGGCTCTCCTTTGTTCTCGGCAGGGTATCTCGCACAGCGGTCGGGGAACAATGAGCTTTGCTCTGCTTTGTTCTCTGCAGGGTGCTGTGCCGGCTGCCTACCCCTAGGGGTAGGTGAGCGGTGGCTGTGGCAGGCGGAGACAGAACATGCTCTTACTCTCCAGTCTCCCATTCTTTGTGTTCTGACACAATGGTTTGTGGGGACTCGGACTACAGTATCGCCTTGCCAGTGGTCATTATCCTCAGCCAGCATCCGTCCCCCCCCCCCCCCCCCCCCCCTCCTCGGGGTGGGGCTCCAGGACGTCAGCAGGTGGACGAGTGGGGGACGGCCGTTTACGGTTGCGTCCCTCATTCAGTCTTTCCCCCCTCCAGGGGTTACTGCTGTGAAGAACCACCCCCCTCCCCACTCGGGGCGCGGCGTGGCTCAAACCAGGCAGACTGGTTCTCAGCACTGGGACGCTTCTCTCGCACAGAGGGTGGGGTACGGCTGGCCGGGCTTGGCTTGGTCTCGTACCCCCACTCTCCCTCCTTCTCGGCAGGGCGCTGTGCCAACTACCAACCCCTCTCCCCCCTCACGTCAGGTGGGCGGTTTGGGTTGGCAGGCAGAGACTGATCACGTTTTTCACTCTCACTCTTGACGGTGTTATCAGCAGGAGTTTTAGTGCGCTGCCTCCCCCGTCTCCCCTCCTTTTGTGTTTTGACACAACGGCTGGTCGGGATTCGGACTCCTTGGTTGAGGAGGGAGAGTGTGTAGCGCTGCCTACTGCTTGTAGGCTTGCTATGCAAAAAGCGGCTGCTGTGGCAGCTTACTTTTTCCCGGATGGGGTGGCGGATTCAGAGCAGGGTTTCTCTCTTCCTCCCTCTTCCGCGGATGACTTTGGGTTTACGCGGGCTTACTCGCAATCGTTTCGATTTGCCGAGGCTCCGGTGATTGCCTATCACATGTCGCAGCTCTTGGCTTGACCCGCACCTCAGGGTAGTGCTCTTCAGCCTACACTTTTCCCGCTGCTTCATGCGCATGGTCCTGCCCCTCCTTCTGCTAGCCAGTGGCTGGCTTCTGGGTTTCAGGCTGCTTCGTTCTCACTTTTAGTGTGGAAGAAGATAGGTTGGAGTGTCAAGTCTCAGGATCTGATCCAGACATTTTCGTTGCCAAGGGCTAGTTTTTCCACTCCGCCGGAACTAGTCTCCTGGCTTCACAAATAGACCACAGGGAACGTGGGGTTTCGTGATGTTACTCCTCCCTCTCCTCTTTGGAGGAGGTGGGACGGCATGGTCTAGAGTTATCTGCTTTTGCTGAGACTCTCCTCTGTGCTCTCATACGAGCCATCTTATCCTCCCTGGACTCTTTTTGGTTTAGGGGGGATGCCTCGGATAGGGCCGTAGCCATGCTGCTGGCAGCTCTGGCTAGGGTCGTCACCGAGCAGATGAGTTCGTCAGTGATGTTCTATGCCCACACTGTCTTCACCAGGTGTGATCTCCTTCTTTTACAAGGGGTTTGATTTCACACCAGTTACAGGAAGCAAGGGTCAGGCTTTTTTCGGGGTTTGTTAAAACCTACTCAGAAGCCTCAGTCTTGCCCTTCCTTCATGGACAAGTAGCAGCGCTTTGATGCGCTCCCGGTCACAGAGTGGGTGTTTCGTTCAGTGTCTCCTCCCTCTCCGGAGGAGGTGGGACGGCATGGTCTTTCTTTCTTTCTTTCTTTATTTGGTGTTTAATGTCGTTTTCAACCACGAAGGTTATATCGCGACGGGGAAAGGGGGGAAATGGGATAGAGCCACTTGTCAATTGTTTCTTGTTCACAAAAGCACTAATCAAAAAATTGCTCCAGGGGCTTGCAACGTAGTACAATATATTACCTTATTGGGAGAATGCAAGTTTCCAGTACAAAGGACTTAACATTTCTTACATACTGCTTGACTAAAATCTTTACAAAAATTGACTATATTCTATACAAGAAACACTTAACAAGGGTAAAAGGAGAAACAGAATCCGTTAGTCGCCTCTTACGACATGCTGGGGAGCATCGGGTAAATTCTTCCCCCTAACCCGCGGGCGGTACGGCATGGTCTGGAGGTATCAGCTTTGGCTGAGATTTTCCTCTGTGCTCTCACACGAGTCTTCCTTATGCGTTCCTGCAGACAGGAAGTGGCTCCGTTTCTGGAGAGTTATTTGTCACTGGACGACCTTGGGGACTGGTTGATCTTTTATCAGAGTCAATCAGCTTGCCAGCTGCACTTTCAGATGGTGTTGATCCAGGCTTTTTGCCTGGCGTTCTCAGTAAACCAGGCAAAATCCGAGCTGTCCCCATCCCAGGTTTTTTTACCCGGGCATGCCGTTCGACACTGTCTCTTGGAAGGTTCGTCCTTCACAGGAACCCCCCGCGGGTTAGGGGGAGTCCCATATTGGTTGGGACTAGAAAGAATTTACCCGATGCTACCCAGCATGTCGTAAGAGGCGACTAATGGTTCTGTTTCTTCTCTTCTTTTGTCTTATTTCTGCCTTACCAGTCCTTTCACCTATATTTCCTTCCAAGAAAACTCTCCCTACTATTCCCTGCAGTTTTCCAATTCTTTTCTTGTTGTCTTATTTCTACCTGACTGGATCCATCACTTTTATTTCACTTACCAAAAGTCTTCTTTTCCACATCCTTATTTCTCTGCACCCCGCATGTCGTATGAGGTGACTAACGGATTCTGTTTCTTCTTTAACCCTTGTTAAGTGGTTCTTGTATAGAATATAGTCAATGTTTGTAAAGATTTTAGTCAAGCAGTATGTAAGAAATGTTTGGTCCTTTGTACTGGAAACTTGCATTCTCCCAGTAAGGTCATATATTGTACTACGTTGCAAGCCCCTGGAGCAATTTTTTGATTAGTGCTTTTGTGAACAAGAAACACTTAACAAGTGGCTCTATCCCATCTCCCCCCTTTCCCCTATCCCATCTCCCCCTTTCCCTCGTCGCGATATAACCTTCGTGGTTGAAAACGACGTTAAACACCAAATAAATAAATAAATAAATAAATAAATCCTTCACAGGAGAGAATAGAGAGGCTTTAGGCTCTTATCACTGCCAGACTGGCACGAGAGCAGACCTCTGCGAGGTCCTTAGCCTTGATCTTCGGTCAGACGGAATCGATGGCTATGCTGGCCCTCTAGTCTTTCCTCAAGTCTCTTTGGGACTCGGCCTCACAGGTCTGGGACAAGAGGGTCCTCCTCCAGGGTGGGTTCCTCCACGCGAGTAGGTGGCTGGAATCCAATTGGATCGCTCAGGGCGTTTTCCCAAGCTTTGTTCCCCACCGGACTTAGACCGCTTCATGGATGCATCTCTGTCTGGATGGGAGCCTACATTGGCAATTACAGTTTTGAGGCTGGGGATGTAGACTCAACTCCTTGGGCATCTCAATTGCCTGGAGTTAGGAGCAGTAGCTCTCAGTCTACTAGCCTTTCTTTTTGGCTATATACAGGCATGTCCGGTTGCATACGAACAATACTTCTGTTGCTTCCTATGTGAACTAGCAGGGAGGAGCAAGTTCTCACTCCCTGTCAGACAGAGTTTACGGGATTCTGATTTGGTTTCTTTCACACTAAATCAATTTCTCAGGGGAATTTCTCTCCGGCTGGCTCTTTAATCTGGCCGACTCGCTCAGCAGGACCTCTCAGGGCTTGCACACGGGTTGGGCCATCTGCATACAGGGCTGGAGGTTGTGCTGTTTGTGTTACAGATCGTGGGTTTTGACTCTGGTCTTGGTGCATGAAGCACATAGGTCCTCCACTTTCTCTGTGTATTGGCGTATAGAGCGGGGGTGCAACTCCTTAGCGCCCCTCTCTCAATCCAGGTGGTTAATCACCTCTGTTTCTTTTTGGCTCTGGGCAGCTTGGCCTCTTTTTGGAGGTTCCGGCGTCTCGGCTATCTCAGCTACTTAGGAACAAATAGGCCTCTCTTCTGATGTTCATGGCGCTTTTGTGGGCATGATCAAAGGACCTTGTTTTAAGAGGTTTAGAGGCGTCCCCTTGTTTAACCCATTTGGCCCCGGAGCGCCCGCTAGCGCCCGCTGTTTTTCTGCAGTGGCTGACCGCGGAGCGCCCGCTACCAGCCGCTAAACACGTGTCTCAGTAGGGCGCAGCCATTGTTGTTGTTATAAACGAGACTCTCGCGGACGAGACTTCGTTGTTTTCGCGACTTCCTTCCGGTTATGCACATGTTTTCTTCTTGAAAATTGGTTCACTGTGAGAGGAGTAGCGATTTTTTGAAACTTCGAAATGGATACACGATCAAACGCAGAGTTTTGGTACGACTTCATGGGGGACTCGGACGATGACAACGATGTTTTTCAGGGATTTACGGACTTAGACCTGTGTAAGGGACACTGTTTTGCTCAGTTTCATTTGGAACTGCTGCAGTAGCAGCCTTCTGCAGCTTTTTCTTTTGTGGAGGTTGGACCCTTGCTGCAAGTCTGTGTGTTTTCAACAGTCTGACACTGTTTTGAAAGAGTATAAGAGACCAGACACTGATGTTGGTGCTTGCGTGAAAGTGAAATTTTGTACTTCTGATTTTTTTTAATACATTCCTGTGCTGTGTAGCTGCAAAAAAAAAATTGTATTTGAAGGAATGATGTTTTGTGCATCAAGGAAAAATACACAGGTGAGTCAAACTTTTCAAACAGCATTTTATTTCATTTTTTAAATGTTTGTACAAGTGACATGTGACGGAATTACTTCCCTGTACATGGGATTTCATAGTAAAATGGCTGCCGCTGGCCTGGGGTCAAATGGGTTAACGCGTAGGAATTTGTTCTTACTCTGGGCCTCAGCCCCGAAGGGTAGTGAGGCACATGCGTTGTTGGGGTTTACCGGAGGATGTAGCCTTGGAGCTTAGGCCAAAAAAAAAAAAATGCTTTGGTTACGGTTTCCCGACCGACCCTAACTTTTTGGGCCGACCCTAAACTTTTTTTTTGGTCCTAAAGCTAAAAATAAAATGAACCAAACACATACATACACAACAAAAAAACACACACACACACAAAAACCCACCGAAAACGACAACACCACGGCACAGAGAAAACATCGATCGCCGGCGAGCAGACAACAACAAGCCCGACAAGGGACACCACTCCGCTTTTTACAACTCCCATATCCAAGGGAAGTCAGTCACGTTATGTTGTGACAATCAAATACTTCCGTCGGAAAATACGGAGTGTGTTCAAGACTGTGTCGAGTACATTATTTCAATGATATTTAAGTTTTTTTGATGGAAAGACTTCTGTTTAAGAAAACTTGTATAAAGTGAAAGGAATCATCAGCTACTGTATTTTGACTAGTTTTCAATTTGTGACAATCAGTCCAGACTGCGTTCAAGACTGTGTTCACTAGTGGCACTATACAGTTTAAAGGGTATGTCCAGTTTTCTTTTCTTAACATGAAAAAGTAAATAATATCTGTGGTTCCAAATACACCAATATGAAAATACCTCGAATATCCTGCATACACAAATATTTTTATCATTTCAAGAGGGATCGATGTCGACCAACCAAAAAAAAAAAACAAAAAAAAAAAAGTTTAATCGACCTACCTACCCTATTTTTTTTTGCCATGAAACCGTAACCAAAGCATTTTTTTTTTTTTGGCCTTATAGTTCCGTTTTTTCACGGGTTTTTCAGCCAGATTTCCTTGAATCAGAAACCTGGTCAATCTCCTCTGGTGTTTAATTCCCTCCTCTCTGGAGGATTCTCGCTCCGGGCGTTTTGGATTTTCTAACTGTCTGGTTAGAGTTATAAAATCCTTTTTTGTTTTGCGCTCAGTCAATTGGAACTAAGAGCCAAAAGCTCATGTTCTTGTCTCTTTACACTTTAGGTGAAAGAGGCTTCTCTTAATTGACTCTCACAAGGTGTTGCTACTTTCATAGGACAGTCCTATGAGTGGTGGCTTATTGAACACAAGGGGGGTGGGGGCGTTCAGTCCTCCCTCTGTTCCTTTACAGGTGTTCAGGAGTCCAGAGCCTGGTGTTCTTCTCTCGCTGGTGGTGTTCCTCTCGCCTATGCGAAGTTTTGCCAACAGCTCTTTGGAGGTCTGATGACGTGTTCATTAATTTTTTTACCTCCTGGACATCTCCTGCTCTTAACTTGCCTTGCTCCATTGCCTTGCTCTCGTTAGTTTCTGCAGGACAGGTTCTCTCAGGGACATAAGTAAGTTCCCTCCGCCTTTAGGAGCAATCTGCATTTATGAGAATTGGAGTAAGAATATGTAATTTAATGGAAAATTTCAATAGTAAATTTTCATTTGATTAATATACTTACCCAATTCTCATAGTTAATACCCTCCCATCCATCCCCGCTACTTAATTTCCTAAGGGTTTTTGAGAAGTCTCGAATGATTATTCCGGATGCCGGCGCTCACGTGGTGCGCGGTGGGTTATGGGTAACCAGGTGGGACAGGGCATAGCAACGGCTATGGCGTCTGTTTTTAGCTTGGTTACCACCCTTGCAAGGGCAGGTAATTTGAGTAGTTTTTCGACATCTAGCATGTGAGATTGAAATCAATGCATTTATGAGAATTGGGTAAGTATATTAATCAAATGAAAATTTACTATTGAAATTTTCCATTTAATACACTACTGTAATTGCATTAATTTGTATAACCTTATTGGAGCTGGTGGTGGAAGACATTTTTAGCTTGTATACCCAAAGAAAAGTTACCTTTATTTTATCTTCATGTCCATTTGTTTTCTTTCTCTTCTTTTTGGAAGGAGGTCCCATTATCATAATTTCGGCATATTGTATGTGTAAGCCAGACAGTGTTTGTAGATTACAATGTACAAGGAAAGTTGGTTTAGATACAGGAGCTATAATCTTTGTACTGCTAGCTCAGTGAGACTGGGAAAAAAACTTGGAGGTTTGACGTTAGTATGTGAGTGGACGCTGCATGTGTTACTGTCTTCAGAGTGGTGCTGTGCCCCCACCTTCTCCCATGCCAGCCGGACTTAATGCAGACATGTTCACAGCCACGGATATGCCGGGAGAACCGGGTGGAAGGCGTCAGAACATCTACATCAACCTTGCCAAGCTTCAGACAGGGACACTGCAGACACTGCACAACGAAGCAGAAAAGATGGATGCCGGCTACCCACCAACAGCTCGCAGTGAGCTGGCCTCCAGAGAGAGGAAGAAAAAGAAGAACAAAGACAAGCGGAAATGTAAGAATATCAGGAGTGTGCGGCAGTTCTTCGGGCCGGTGGTGGACACAGAACCTGATGACGATGATAAAGATATTGAAGAAGATGACGAGCTTCCCATCACGCAGTATCGTCTCAGAGGACGACAACCCACCGTAATGTTGTCTGATGCCACTGCACAGATGATCCTCTCTCGTGTGGAGGCAGGTGTACAAGTGCGTGAAGCAAAGGCAGAAAGAGTGCAGACAGCTCGATCTGAGCCCCCACCAAAAGTAACACCTTTCAACTTCCGCAGCAACGATCAGAGGCTGTTTGCTCGTGTGCATGGCACCATGGGACTGTCTTGCTTGTTTGCGGTGCAGAAGGCCTACAGAGATCGGGAGAAGGCGGAGAAAGCGACAGCCAAGATGGAGTACATCATGGCCATGCGGGAGGAGCGTCAGCGAGCCAAAGAGCGCATCTACATGTATCAGGATGAAAAACGCAACCAGGCCATCCGCAAGAGTGACCAGGACCGCGCTAGAATCTTGGATCAGATGGAGAAAAGAGAACTGCTGCGCCTCAAATACCTGGACAAGCAGCAGGAATTGAAGAGCCGTGTAAATGACATCTCAAAGTCGCTGCAAGCTGACAACACCTTTACGGTGGAGTTCAACACCCAGCAAACCTCTGTGTCTAAGGCATTGCTTCGTCACAACAGGCAAGCAAGGTTTGAAGGAAGGCTGTCTACCCGCAAGGACAAGGTAAGTCTGCTGTGCTGCTTTGCTTACAGCGATGGGCAAGCTAGAGACTGCATCTCTCAAAAAGCTTTGCTGTCACGGCTTGTGCAGTTAACCACTTAATACCACTCACTTTTTTCACATGATATTATACATACTGCTATCATTAAAACCATGACTAACTCAGTAAGCAGAAATTATGTTCTATGCATATTTTAACCTCACTGTATTTTTTTAGAATTTCAGTTTTTGACTCACATGCGAAGCAAAAGTGAGTCTATGTACTCACCCGAGTTGTCCGTCCGGCCGTCCGTCCGTCCGGCCGGCCGTCCGGAAAACTTTAACGTTGGATATTTCTTGGACACTATTCAGTCTATCAGTACCAAATTTGGCAAGATGGTGTATGATGACAAGGCCCCAAAAAACATACATAGCATCTTGACCTTGCTTCAAGGTCAAGGTCGCAGTGGCCATAAATGTTGTCTAAAAAACAGCTATTTTTTACATTTTTCCCATTTTCTCTGAAGTTTTTGAGATTGAATACCTCACCTATATATGATATATAGGGCAAAGTAAGCCCCATCTTTTGATACCAGTTTGGTTTACCTTGCTTCAAGGTCAAGGTCACAGGAGCTCTTCAAAGTTGGATTGTATACATATTTTGAAGTGACCTTGACCCTGAACTATGGAAGATAACTGTTTCAAACTTAAAAATTATGTGGGGCACATGTTATGCTTTCATCATGAGACACATTTGGTCACATATGATCAAGGTCAAGGTCACTTTGACCCTTATGAAATGTGACCAAAATAAGGTAGTGAACCACTAAAAGTGACCATATCTCATGGTAGAAAGGGCCAATAAGCACCATTGTACTTCCTATGTCTTGAATTAACAGCTTTGTGTTGCATGACCTTGGATGACCTTGACCTTGGGTCAAGGTCACATGTATTTTGGTAGGAAAAATGTGTAAAGCAGTTCTTAGTGTATGATGTCATTGCTAGGTTTAGTTATTTGTATTTATTTAGTTGTTTAGTAAAGGTCAAGGTCAAGCATGTGAGTCGTATGGGCTTTGCCCTTCTTGTTTGTGGTTTTTTTTGTCTTATGACTTTAACATTTTAGTTCCTTTCATTGTCAGCTGACAGAAATCTAAGATACCTTTTCAGGAACAGTAGTAGTGAGACCAAGCATATCTCATTTGTCCTTGTTTGTAACAGCAACAGAAGAGCAATTAAGAGAATAATTAAATACTCCTGTGTGACTATTTAATTCTGTGTGAATTTTTGGGGGTACATGTGGCATATAGGTTGGTTTTTTTCCAGTGAACTCTGTCATGTTGATCCACATTGGAAATGTACCATACAGAACTTTCTCTTGGCTTTTTTTCAGGAAAAGAAGTTGACCCTGCCCGTGATTATTACTGTTATCAATCCGAAGCCACCGGGCGAACTCTGAGTCACTCGAGAACACTTTGGTTTATTTAGAATATTTTGCAGATCAAAACTTGCACCTTATATTCTTCTTCTATGTTCGTGGGCTGAAACTCCCATGTACATTCGTGGTTTTGCATGAGTGGATTTTTACGTGTATGAGTCTGTGACCGTTTTTACCCCGCCATTTAGGCAGCCATACGCCGCTTTCGGAGGAAGCATGCTGGGTATTTTTGTGTTTCTATAACCCACCGAACTCTGACATGGATTACAGGATCTTTTCCCTGTGCACTTGGTCTTGTGCTTGCGTGTACACACGAAGGGGGATAAGGTCTGCACATAAGTTGACCTGGGAGATCGGAAAAATCTCCACGACCTTCCACTTTGGAGGCCGGCGTCTTACCACCAAGCCCTTCTATTTACTTTATATTCAAAAACAGCTTAAAATGTATCTGTTCATCAGAAGCAAGCATTCAGGCTTTTATTTTTATCATTATTATAACAAAAGTTTTACCAGCTGATCTTTACCGACTAGGTCTATAACTTTCAAAATTAGATCTAAGTTCTTGGAAAGTTTTAGCATAATATTTGTGTATAAAGATAAAGGGGTAAGATTTTCAGCACATCTACATATATAAATAAAGGAGTAAGTATATGATGTGTGTATTTCAGCTAAAATGTTTGGGGCGGTTTTGTTTGTTTTGTTCTTTGATGCGGGTGAACTTGAAATGTTACTCAAAGTTACCCCAGCATGGTGTTGCCAGTTGTGTTCAATTATCACAAACGTTGTTTATATTCTGAAGATGTTTCAAGGTCTCTCATTATTTAGTCACCAATGCTCTTGAGATTTTCTGTATGGTTATCATCAATGCTTTTTTCCTGGACATCCACTGTCCTGGATCAAATATATATCAATCCAGTCACTTCTTTCACTACTTACAAGCGTAGTGCATATAAGGCAGTCGAATTTGCAATCACAATCATTGCTGACACTTTCATCATCTTCAAATGTATAGAACATGTATAATGAAATTGAGATTTAACATCCCCAGCGGCAAGCGCTCAGAATGACACAGTTATATGAGCATATTTTTTGGGTGAGTTTGGATGAAATAGACCCTCAAAAATGAGCATGTTTCCGGTTTTTGTTGTTGTTGGTTTTAATGCACTTCCTTTGATAGTTTTCTTTCTGTGGAATTTGTTTGAAATCAACTTGTCAGAAAAAAAGGAAGCTTTTTCAATAATAACTTATAAGCAGCTAACAATCATGGGGAGAAATGAGCTCATGATTTGTGACTAGTCTGAATAATCAAGAGAGTTAGTAATAGCAGTAATGAGGTCACAGCCTGGAAATATTTGAGGTTAAACATTATAACTTTTTTTAGAAGTTTATAAAAGTAAAGGTTTGAAATTTAACAGTTTTGTTGGTTTCGTGACCTACAGACATGATGAAACATCTGGTAAAAACCTTTGTCAAATTTCAAGTTCACAGCCAAGCCAAGATAGGGTTAAAAAAAAACCAAAAAAAAAGATTTTTTTTAACCTTTTTGAAGCTTGAACTTTGAAACTGAAAATACTTTCAGGGTTTAATTGCCTACCAACACAATGGACTTTGGGTAATAAAAAAAGAAAAGGAAATGAGCCTTTTCTTGAATGTTTTTGAAGCCAGAGTTTTGAAGCTTTTAAGCTTCAGTTCACAGACATCCAGTTTGGGTCCTTCTGATAAGATGAGAGTTTGCTTGATCTTTATGTCAAATAACATTTAGGTCAAGTGTAGGTTAAAAGTGGCAAAATATAGTTTTCTCAAAGAATATGACTTTTTTTAAACTAAGAGTTTTCAACTTGGCTAGTTTGTAATCCCTGATGACCATCACAGGATGTACAGCTAGGTTAGATTGCCCCCAAAGGTCACACTGGTGCCTGCAATTAGTTCCTTCACTGCAGCAAAGGGATCGAGTCAAAGCATTTATTTTTTGCTCTTCTTCTGTGTGTATTCTCAACAAGAACAATTTTAATAAATGTCTACCAAGATTAATGCATTCACTTCCACAAACACAATACACTGTTTAATTCTGCACTGCGCGTGTACATTCATTTTATTTAGCAGGGCTACACGTAGAAATGAAAAGTAATAAAATAGTATAAAGGATGTTAAAATTAATATTAAAAGTCCTACGGTTTTGAGCCATTAAGGACTTGAGTGTTTGTCCGCTTTCAAAAAGAGGAAAGAAAGAAACAAAAAATAAGGAGAGGAGGGCAGGGGGTGGGGTTGAGTTGATAATGCTCTGTGGAATTTGTTAAAATGAAAAGTAGTTAAGATGTTTCTTGGTAAGAATTATAAGTCTGTATTCTATATCTTGAATAACGGGTTTGTAAAATGATTTTTTTTTTAATTCAAATCGAGTTAAAAAGTGGAACCTTTCAGGATCACCAATAAAACCAAATAGATGAGCAAGTAAGAGGAACACAAACAATAAATCTCAAAATACAAGCAATGGAATAAAGGATGTATCTATGTATAAGGTATATATACCTCAAAGTCTGTTTCCTTAATTTGTCACTGTTGGTTGAAGTAATTTTCATCTGGTATTTCAAATTGCTAACATTGTTGGTACAGTGAAAACCTTTTGAGTTGCGACATTCAAAATGTCCAGAAAAGTCGGTCATAAAATTGAGGTTTCTTTATTGGGAAACAGCTTCCCAACCCACCTTCAATGTTTCATTAGAAGGGAGGTTATTGCTTGAAAACACATTTTCTTTGTTTGCTGCTCTCTTTGTCTTTTGACATTAGTAACAGTGTGAGAAGCATCCGTGCCCAGAAAATCTGTTAGATAACGGTATGTGTCAATATTGTGAGTGGTCGCTGGTTTTACTGAAGTATTTTCAGTCGGAAATAGAGAATACTACATGGCTTGCTATGTCGTACCAGATTTACACAAGTTGCTTTTTTAAATATTGAACTGCAAGCAAAACACTACTTTTGGAACCTCAATCTCTTCCAAAGCCTCGTGCAATCTTTGGCAAGCAAAGAAACGTCACTCAAGAAAGTATAGTGTGACGTGTAAGTTCTAAAAATTCTTCCAGGGTAAACACCAGGCGCAAAAGTGTTTCCATAATGACGTTTCTCTGTGACTTTGGCATCATAAGCAATGGAAAATCAGGTCCCCCTGACATGACATTTACATGATATAACGTGTGGTTTGGATGATATTGTTATCTCATGAGTGGTCTCTTTCATGTATGTGGGATAAATAATTAATTTTAGCTTCCGAAGACACTTTATATAATCCCATGCGAGATAAAAAAAATAATAAAAAAATTTAAATCTAGGTTTCACTGTGGCTTTAATTAAGTGACTCTCTAACTAAAAAAAATGCCAGCTCAGGCATGAAGTACACGGAACAATGATTGTGCAGCTCATCTGCCTCTGTACACCTGACCAGGTGTCAGGCATTTCTGGTCCCTAAGAAGAAAGTCACGCAGCAATAGCTTTCCTTTATTCTTGTGTTACTAGCAGAAGACCAGCAGTGCATGAAAGGAAGCATTTTATATGAGAGAAGCAGTGACTTGACGGTGTGAATACAATGTTGTAGGTAACAGGTCTGCGCCATTCAGATGTGGAGCAGCAGGAGACGGTGAAAAAGTACATGGAGCACAGGCAGCTTATGCGACAGACAGAGACAGCCATGGCTCGTGCCGCTCTCGATACGCGCACGCTGCAGGTCAGTGATGTGTCTCTGTCTTTCTGAGTTTCAGTGTCTTTCTGAGTTTCAGACATCTTTCAAAATCTCACTGTTAGTATATAGTATGGGTAAGGGGGTAATATGTATTAAAGCCAACAAGAAACAAACAAATACTACTGTCATCGGGTGGGAGTCAGCTTGCAGGAAATACCCACACCCACTCAAAGCTTGAATTGTCCTTCTAAAAAGGGACAATTAAATTGCAATATTTACATGCAGGACATGCATCCTCTGGAGTTTTGCTGTGAACATTGTAGTTTTATCCTGTTTGTCATCATTTTCAGGAGACAACAGAGAGGCTTATGGAGGCCCGCCAGCGTGTAGCTCACAGAAAAGCCAAGCAAGATACAGTGACAGCTTTCTACCCCCTCCCCCCCTCCAATGTCCCCCCTGTGGTGGCCACAGCCCCCACTGGCTTGTCACGCTGGGAGGCTGGAGTGGTAACGCAGCAAGGCAGGGTGGGCAGACACAACACACTCCTCAGCTAATCTACCCCTGGCTTTGACCCCGTACGCTACTTGACTGACTTTCTTCCTGTGTTCTCTGTCTGGTTTGGCTGCAAGGCTGCCTTTCTTGTGAAATTACTATTTGCTGTTCTACCTGAGTGACTCTGTTTATGTTGTATCCTTTTGTTTTCCCCCCGCGGGTTAGGGGGAAGAATTTACCCGATGCTCCCCAGCATGTCGTAAGAGGCGACTAACGGATTCTGTTTCTCCTTTTACCCTTGTTAAGTGTTTCTTGTATAGAATATAGTCAATTTTTGTAAAGATTTTAGTCAAGCAGTATGTAAGAAATGTTAAGTCCTTTGTACTGGAAACTTGCATTCTCCCAGTAAGGTAATATAATTTGTACTACGTTGCAAGCCCCTGGAGCAAATATTTGATTAGTGCTTTTGTGAACAAGAAACAATTGACAAGTGGCTCTATCCCATCTCCCCCCTTTCCCCGTCGCGATATAACCTGCGTGGTTGAAAACGACGTTAAACACGAAATAAAGAAAGAAAGAAATCCTTTTGTTTTGGCTCAAAGATTGTGCCATTCTTTTGCACTTTTATCCAGTGTTGTTTTTGAGGAAGAAGCATTACTCTTCTGAATTGTATTTTGTGTGCTGCTAATGGCGTTAGTCCTGTCAGTTCTCATGTATTCTGATGTGGTAGAGGCTTAGGCTTAAGTGTGAGTGTTAACACAGACTGCCCTTATAAGGGTAACAGTTGTGAGTGATTTACATTATTACCTGTATTCTATCAATTTGTGCATTTATGTTAGTTATATGAAGAGGCAACTATGCACTCTTCATTACAAGTGTTGGCATTTGTGGGTGTACGTTCCTCAGGTTTTAGGCATGTCTTAAAATGTTTATGTTCAGAGTTTTGTTATTTATTATAATTATTAAGTCTAAACTCACATGTCTGACTATCTCTGAAAGGTGTCTGAATTAAACACAGCAGATTTGAGTTTTTCGAGCATTTGATATGGCGTAAAATGCATGGATGTTAAGAACTGATGACGGTTGCAAAAAGGCAGTTACTTCAAAATGAAATGACTGATTTTAGACAGTGTTTCTGCTGTGCGAATAAAAGCTTTAGATTTAATCCGAGTTAGTTCCATGTTGGGTTATTTTGAGTTTAGTTGTATACAAAGTCAGTACAATGTCTACACCGATATGTGATTAGGGATTGTCTTTGAGTAGCCCCCTCTCGTGACCATTAACTGTTTCTGCTGTGTTACTCAATGTACAGCAGGCTTCTGTGTTTCATGAACAAGCCATTCCAAGCATATAAATGCAAATTTGTTTGTCAGGCAGTTTAAATTTCAAGCTGGGCTGGTACTGCACGTCATGAACTTATACAGCCTGTTCCAAAAGAAACGCAACCAACCTGTTTCCAAAATCAAAGTGCAAAATTTATTTCGGAAATAATTTTTCATGAAGTTACATATTTCATTTTTGGTACATTTCCAAATCACAACATGTGGAACAAAACAGGTTTAACAATAAAAGTGGAAAACAATGACAATTGAAGCACAATTTATGTCCCTTTACTGTCGCAGCTGTCTTTTCTGCGTTTAATAACGGATGTGTCCTCCACCAGCGTTTCTTTTGCAAATAATATTTCATGAAGTTACATATTTCATTTTTGGTACATTTCCAAATCTTTTCATGACCTGACTGACTGCTTGGGCCGTTTGGCCAGCGGCAAGCATGCCAATAGCACGCTCTCTTTCATTTTTAGACAAACGAGGCATTCTGCCGTCAGTCCAGCTGAAGAAGTCACTGCTATTTTCTACTGTATTGCCAGCTCAGTTGAAACTTGAGTTGTCCCTATGTCGTCACGTATGTAACTTCATGAAATATTATTTGCAAAATAAATTTTGCACTTTGATTTTGCAAACAGGTTGGTTGCGTTTCTTTTGGAACAGGCTGTATATATGTAAAATGTTCTAATTGGTATGCATCCTCTGTGTAAATTTATTACATTGTAATATCAATGCATAAGTTGCAGTAAGTGGAGAGATTGTAAGTACAATCCTTGACAAACAGGACTTCCAGCTGTCTCTTTTGTTTATGCATCTTCTTCTTCTTTTCGATCGCCCATCACACTTGGAGTCCAGATCTTGAGATATAATTAGTGGTCCTCTGCAGCGCAGCCACTGGCCCGTACAGCTTGTTGTGCAGGGACTCCGGCAATGGCCAGATTTCCTCTCTCAGCACCTGGTGGTTCCTGCAGTCTCGCAGGATGTGGGCCGTGTCCTGCTTTGTTTATGCATGAAGTACGTACTGTTTTGAAATTGAAGCATGTAAATATGTTTGCAAGTTTCTTGAATAATATTGATAAAGAAGACATTGTACAGAATCAGTTTTCACTACTTGTTAATGTGTGAATGTATTCAGTTTGAAGGCATGAGGGAGAAAAACAAGACAGGGAATATATCATCTTGGTGAATCGTGTGATTCATTTCAGTCACCCTACAGAGAGATGCTATAGTTTCTCTTTTTATTCAAACACTGCTGACTCCACTTAACTTTAAAGACAACCCAACTAGTGCAAGTTTCTGTGAATAAAACACTGCTGATTCCTTTTAACTTTAATGGAAATCCAAGGCTGTCTCTATTATTTGATGCTTTAAGCATTTCTTAATTATATTTCTGTGTGTTTTTCTAAACTCTGTCTGTGAAAATAAATAATCTGTGCGTTTTTCTAAAAACTGTTCGCAAGAGAAAACAAATCAATGATTTTATTCAGAAATGTATACTCTCTGAATTTCCATACTTTTGTTAACTGTGTGATTTGCTTACTTCTCATATATTCTCAACTGCCAGCCCTAGATATTGTATTATGAATTTGCTGAGCCGTTGTATGTGTAGTCTGTGGCTATTTGTGTAACCTATAGTGTGAAATCCAGGAAGCAGATATATGAAAAACATATTTGATTTTTAATGAATGCAGTGCCACTGAACACATTTTTTACCAAGTAATCTTAGCATACTATTAGCTGCATGAATATAGCAATATACATAGTAATAAAAGAGTGCATACATTTGTTCTGATACATTAATACCAACCTTGATCTTTCTAATTATTGCCAGGACTGAACATTTTGGAAGGCCGGGGTCCAGGGGCTGCCAGGGCTCCGGCAGGGTGCAGGGGCAGCGCCCTTGCTGGGGGGGTCTAGGGGGGCAGCGCCCCCCATCCGAAAATGAATTTTAGCATTTTAGGGAGGGTTTAGGTGGCCTCTCCTGACTTTAAATTTTAGAACAAACAAGCTTTTTTTTGGAGATGCATAATATATACATTTTGTAAACTTGAAGGTTTTTGTAACTGACCAGCTGAAAATTCATTTTAGCATTTCATGAGGGGGCTATTTGAGCCTCTGCTGGCTTTAAAGCTGATAACAGCAATTAACAAACAACAACAAATAGGGGGGGGGGGGGGGGGGGGGGAGAATGCACAAAATCAAGAACCTCTATACTTGAAGATGTTTGGTTGTATCACTCTTGCTAGGGGGTCTACAAAAACAAGTTGTAAAAACATTTCAAGAGGTTTTTTTAGAAGCCCCTATACAGTCAAGGGAAAACCAGTGCCTGGCCTGTCTAAAAAAAAACTCCGCAAGAGGGATTTTGCAGCAAGCGAGAGTGAAGATAAAGAGGGAAAATTGTTCTCTGCGCGCGAGCCAGCAAGCAGGATGTCTCAGGACTGTATAAGCTTAAACAAAATCTTAAAATTGGAGATGCACAAAAGTAAAAAAATCTTGTTAACTTGAAGGTATTTGTAACTAACCAGCTGAAAGTGAATTTTTAGCAATTCACGAGTTGCTATTTGAGCCTCTCCTGGCTTTAAAACTGAAAACAGCACAATTTGTTGGGGTTTTTTTTTTTTGGGGGGGGGGGGGGGAATGAATGATTGCAGAAAATCAAAAACCTCTATATTGGAAGGTGTTTGATTTTATCACCTAGTTTTGTCTTTGTTTAAAACAAATGTTTACTGCATTAAAGGAAAATCGCCATGCAAACAAAGCAAACACAGATACATGTAATAACAGTCACCTCCCTTATACTACACATTTTTACTTGTAGCTTATGATTTTATAACTGCAGGTGGTATATTCTCAAATAATTGTTGAACCATAGCTTGAACCAAATGAAAAACAAGTTTCAAGTCAGTTTGTTTCAATTAAACACCTTCAAAAGGGCTAACTGCTCAGGTTATAAAAGAAGAAGGTTTAGACAAAAACAGAAACCACCCGAGTTATATCCCTTGCTAATTCTCTACACAGTCTTCTGATGCTGCTTTTCAATTCATCATTTCAGGAGTTATATTCAAAAATTATTGTTGAATCATAGCTTGAATTAAAAGCACATTTTTTCTACCACACCACTGAAGGTCTCTGAATCCCTGCAAGAAGGGTATATAAAGTTGTGGGTGAGCAGAGTTTTCAAATAGATAGCAACTAAGATGCCACATTCGCCAGGATGACATGTCATTGACATGCCACATGTCACTGGTGAAAGGTAGTTGACCTGTTCACTGAAGGAGTGTAAACAGCAGCTGCCAGGGATTAACAAAAATAGGTATAAAAAAAAATGCCAACAATCTTCCTGGGACGGAAATCCGGAAGAAATCCCACCCCTGTATTTAGACACAATGTTTTGAACATTCCTGCAGTTTATACTACGTAGGTCAGAGTGGCTCAGGCAAATATTACCCATCCTCAAGCCAAACATACCCTTGTTGCAAAACGTGTAATGATCGCGACACTAAGCTGCAAGGTAATTATAAATAGACTTTTTTTAAATTTTAAGCAACACATGTTTCATTTATATTAGTTTATAAAATGATCCTTCAACTCAGTGTCCAAGACTGACCCCATCATAATGCAGCTGATTACCACAGATTGTCTTATTCATGGGAGGTTTGGGTCAGATGAAGCAACAAACACACACACAAAAAACACTATATTTCTCATTAAAGATAGCTGTTCTATTTTTACACAACAGACTTGATCTGTGCTGCAAAATGTTCTGAACAGAAAAAGAAATCTTCAAAATCCCAATTAAATCCAACTGCCCAAGTGGCAGTGGAAAGTGCATGATCCTAGCACTATTTCTCTGTCATGCACTACTTTTTACATAGATCTAAACATTCTACACCAAAATCAAAACATACAGTGGAATCCCCCCTGTTTAACCCCCCCCCCCCAAAAAAAAAAAATATATATATTTTTTATATTTTTACAACTCCCTCCCTTTCAAGATCCTCATTCCTCACACTTTCTATTTATAACCTCTGTAACTTACCCTCATTAAGACTTCCTTCTAAAATCCTGATTTTCTCAGATTTTTTAGAGGTCTGAAAAGTTGGGTTCCACTGTACTGTCAACAAAAAATATCTTGGTACCTTGACAAGGTATTATTTGCACTGCACTGTATTTTCTGCACACATTCTTTCTGTAGTGATGTGCTCCACGCAAAGAATGCTTTTGGCACTGATGGCATTTCTGGCTGCTGCAAACGCCCTGATGGAGAGGAAAATAAGTGCAGTGATTGCTTTGCATTTCTACATAGATTATGTGTTGGCTAAATGTTGGATGTAACACATCTCAACAAACTCTCAATAATATGCTTGCACAAAATGTGTGAAAGACACAAAGGTGACTCATTACGTCAGCAGACTTGCTTGTCACTCGGCTGACAGGTTTGGTTTAGTGAATCTGTAGAAAAAACTAACTTTTTTCCCCTTTACAGTTTTTGAGGGAGGGGGACTTGCAGCAGAAAAACTAGGATGGCATTTGAACATAATTGCACTGATGAACATATTTTTTAGCCTTTCTTACTTCATGAACAATCACCTTCACACCTTGTTCATGCTCACACCTTTTGCTGTTTTACAATGTAAGCCCATGTGTGTGTGTAAAGCAATTCCAAAAACAACTACTGGACAGATGTTTATGAAACTTTACATATTAAGTCTGCCACAGTTTTTTTTAGTTTTTGATAAAAGTGTTTGATTACATCATACCTATCCCTTAAAAAAAGTTGAAGCGGCATTGTGGCAACTACTTTTTTGTTATTACAATTCATTGAAAGTTTTACATCTCAGTTCATAAACTTAAAAATCCAATGAATTAATAAATAATTCTGCCTGAAATTGCAATAACTACACAAAAGTTATTTAATTGTAATCTGTATTTTTTCCTGATTAAAAAAATAAAAATTCCTGTGCTTTTGATTACTTGTGTCTGATTCTAAAGTGACATATTGTGAAACGGTTCAGATATCAAGGTTATTAATAGATCTTTCTTTCTTTCTTTATTTGGTGTTTAACGTCGTTTTCAACCACGAAGGTTACATCGCGACTAGGGGAAATGGGATAGGGGAAAGGGGGGAGATGGGATAGAGCCACTTGTTAAGTGTTTCTTGTTCACAAAAGCACTAATCAAAAAATTGCTCCAGGGGCTTGCAACGTAGTACAATATATGACCTTACTGGGAGAATGCAAGTTTCCAGTACAAAGGACTAAACATTTCTTACATACTGCTTGACTAAAATCTTTACAAACATTGACTATATTCTATACAAGAACCACTTAACAAGGGTAAAAGGAGAAACAGAATCCGTTAGTCGCCTCTTACGACATGCGGGGTGCAGAGAAATAAGGATGTGGAAAAGAAGACTTTTGGTAAGTGAAATAAAGGTGATGGATCCAGTCAGGTAGAAATAAGACAACAAGAAAAGAATTGGAAAACTGCAGGGAATATTAGGGAGAGTTTTCTTGGAAGGAAATATAGGTGAAAGGACTGGTAAGGCAGAAATAAGACAAAAGAAGAGAAGTAAAGGGGTGGGGTAGCTCTGTTTAAACGCTCCCGCCGCGTGAAGGCGACCCCATGGGAGCTTATTAATAGATATATCTATTTAATTTAAACATAATTAGACATCCCTCTGATTGGCTTTTTACAGTGACTGTACTTGCAAAAAGGTCACAAGAAGGTTTATTCCATTTAATGTTGTATGTAACAATTGCAGGTAAGCAGTTAACTGCATTTGTATGACTCTACACTCACATTATGGTTTGTGTACTCAGGTTTCTGTGAACATGCAGTCCTAGTTAAAAAGCAGTCTGTGATAATTCATGTTTGGAGCCATTTTAGGAATGCCTGGCTCTTCACTCTACATGTACTCTGACCTAGCCAAAACTAGATCTAAATGTTAGTGCTGATTTTGTGTCTGAATTTTGTGCAGTCAATTTGTATGTTATATGAGCATTCCTTTTTGTGTATATATATATATATATATATATACTAGATGAATACCCGCTTCACCGGGTAGCCGGCTTCGCCGGGAAGAAGTAGAGCCGAATACCTGGCTTCGCCGGGTACCCGGCTTTGCCGGGTGAGTGGCGCACCGTACGCCGGCTTCGCCGGGTGAGTGGCGCACCGTACGCGATTGACGCCACACGAAGGAAGGGAGATAAACGCGCAAAACACTGGAGAAGATAAGGAAGAGTAATACCCGGCTTCGCCAGGATGAAAGCGTTGTGGACAGTGACCTTCTAAAAATAGTAACGGGAATATGGATTGAGCGTTGTGGACAGTGACCTTCTAAAAATAGTAACGGGAATATGGATTGACACCACACGAAGGAAGGGAGATAAGCGCAAAACACTGGAGAAGATAAGGAAGAGTTACTGGGAATGGATCTGGGAAGATGAACAGAAAAACCAAAATCGGTTCAGCGCTGCGCGCTGAGAGCACGTGTTGAAAATTCTCATCGACCAGGTTGTGTCCGGGGTCTACCTGAATATGCCCACCAAATTTGAAGCAGATCCATCGAGAACTTTGGCCGTGCATCGCGAACACACACACACACACACACACAGACAGACACAAGCCATATATATATATAGATATTTTAACAAATCTCATTCCTTTTTGTATATATATATACTAGATGAATACCCGCTTCGCCGGGTACGGCTTCGCCAGGAAGAAAAGCCGGCGCACCGTACGAAGGAAGGGAGCCACGATTGTGTCCGGGGTCTACCTGAATATGCCCACCAAATTTGAAGCAGATCCATCGAGAACTTTGGCCGTGAATCGCGAACACACAGACAGACAGACAGACAGACACAAGCCGTATATAGATATAGATAGATTTTAACAAATCTCGGAAGAAAGTCTCTGCTGACTTGCAATTGTTTCTTTCACAATTTCTGATGTTTTATAATGTGGTCACCGTGAAAGTTGCATCGCCTTTAAAGCGATCCAATTGAACAAGTCTTGCAGAAAACTTCTTCTTTACCAAGTCCTGTGTTGAACAGCAGTGAAAAGTTGATCGCTTTTTCTGTTTAACCTTTTCAAAATTAGATCTAACTTGTTCGCGTATCCATTTCTGGATCTGCAGGCTGGTACAGAGTTACCTCCCTTTAGGCTTTTTCAAATTTTCCTTGTTTTAACTTAATTTCTTGGTTAAAACTTGTCTAAATTCTTTCTTAATAAATATCAATTCCACTTTTTGGCCTTAAATCAAAGTGTTTCCCTTCACAGATATCCCCTTGGGGTTGTCAGATGAGGGTAGTCTCCCATGTCAACAGAAGCTACCATTCAGAGAGTGGTTTGCTTAGTTGGATACCATGGGTTGACAACTCTCGCCATCAGTACCACCTGACCACTGATGAGACACAATAGTGTCGAAACACATGTCTGGTCTAGGTACAAAAACAATGGTCCTCCTCAGGACTAGATTACCTTGTGATATGTCCCCCACAAAGGAACTTTGCTTCGTAAATCTCGGTCCCCCTTGAGGAGGGTCTGATGCTCCCAATAAGCTCACAGTCTGTGAAGGGATACTTATTTCTCTCTGTTTCTCTGCTAAGAGACTTTAACAAATATCGGAAGAAAGTCTCTTCTGACTTTCAATTGTTTCTTTCACAACTTCTGATATTTTATATATCAGAAGAGACTTTCTTCTGAGATTTGTTAAAATCTCTTTGCAGAGCAAAAGAGAGAGGACACAAAAAAAATGTGTCCCTTCACAGACAGCCCTATTGGGAAAATCAGACCCTCCTCTGACAGGACAGAGTTTCACCAAGAGAATATGCCCCGAGGGGAGAGTATCAATATATATATATGTGGTGAGTGAGAGAAATCTGTATTGACATTGTGTGACTGTGTCAATAGAATTATAATTTCTAGCGCCTGTATTTCGTCGTAGGCTGTTATCGTAGGTATGACGTAGGTATGACGTAGGTTTTAGGGTTTCGTCATTTCACAGACAGGGGTGTCAGCTTGTGTCTATCGGTTACGTCTGCGTGTTCGGTTTGAATGAAAACACACAGACTATGCATTTGTTTGAATATTCCTGAATGGGGAATGCTTAGTTTTGTTCTTAATAAGTTAAATTAGTTTAGATCGTATTGATAAAAGAAGGTTTGGGGTGGCGACGCATAATCAAGCAGCGTCATATAGGACCCCGCTCTTCCCCCTTCCCCTTTTCCCGACTAAAATGAGTAAAAGTTGTAATGAACTCGGCCAAAGTTGAAACAAACGCGCACTTGTGGCCTGGACTGGCAGAGAAAGAACATGTCAAGCCTTGCCGGCCTTTGGATGAATTATGCATTTGTGATGCATTTGTGAAGTGAAAAAGTGTGTTGGTGTGTACCAATTGGAGTGATGGAGTGTGTGTTGGCTGTATGTCCTGGAACCGAATGCTGTTGTGAACCAGGGAGTGTTTCGTGTCCAGAGATGATGTAGACCAGGTGAGAATAGACCTTTTGTTATCGGTACACCTTCTTTGGAATTGGCACAATAATTTGATTGTTCTTTAGTCATGTAAATGTGTTGGAATTAGATCTCAGCAAGCACAGAAAGTTGGTCCCCTCTCGGGCCAATATTGGATTTGGCTAAATGGTCTGTTGTTTTGTCTGGAAATTGACAGCTGTAATAAAATGATGTGTAATTAACAACAGAAGAGAAGGCCAATGATAAGATTGAGTAAACCAAACATGCATGATGTAATACTGGAACTTGAATGATTGTAATTGTGGTGTTGATGACTGTGTGAGATGATACTTTGATATGAATTGTCGTTTTGGTAATTACTGACTTTGCTTTTACTTTTTGTTTTCCCAGCCGAGCGGACTCTTGGTGGGATAGCGTGTATGTTTATCATAGCGTGTATGTTTATCATAGCGTGTATGTTTTACTACCGTGTAGGTATAGCATAGCGTGTTTTACTACCGTGCATGTATACCATAGCGTGCTTTACCACCGTGTATGTATAGCATAGCGTGTTAGTTCTAGGTAGTGTTTTACTACCGTGTTTAATAGCGTGTTTTAGAGCACACGTTACACCAGTGACTTTATAGTGTTGTGGCAACAGAACTTTTTCGTTGTAGAACTGTGCCTCACCCCACTTCTGACACCACATTTTTGAGTATGTGTTTCCACCTTTTTCAGACTAAGTGTTGAAAATGTTTATTGAAAAGTAGCATTAGTCTGACGAACCTATTTTTAACTTTTATTTTAAATGCTTGGTGATTGCGTGCGTGAGTGTTATGCAATAAAGAGGACAGAGAACATCATTCAATGTATTCAAACTTTTTATTGTTTGTGTACTCTCTCCCTCTCGCTTTTTTGTAATTGCAACACCCGCATGCGCTCCACCACATATATACCAGAGGAATACCCGGCGAAGCCAGGTGAATCGCGAGACGGAGACAGACAGTGTGGCGGTTCACCACAATCACCTTTGAAGGCGAAGTCCTCTCAAACGGGATTGAGAATTTTAGAGCTTATTTCTAAGCCCTATATTAACTGTTATGGCTTCTCAAAGGCCAGAACATACAGTTAAAATTAATATTAAAAGTCCTACGGTTTTGAGCCATTAAGGACTTGAGTGTTTGTCCGCTTTCAAAAAGAGGAAAGAAAGAAACAAAACATAAGGAGAGGAGGGCAGGGGGTGGGGTTGAGTTGATAATGCTCTGTGGAATTTGTTAAAATGAAAAGTAGTTAAGATGTTTCTTGGTAAGAATTATAAGTCTGTATTCTATATCTTGAATAACGGGTTTGTAAAATGATTTTTTTTTTAATTCAAATCGAGTTAAAAAGTGGAACCTTTCAGGATCACCAATAAAACCAAATAGATGAGCAAATAAGAGGACATACAGACAAAAGCCGCCAGACCCCATCACAAACAGAACTCTACAATCCACAGGTGTTGCCTCCACACACACACACACACAGAAGCCGTATATATCTATCTATATATATAAATATATAGAGATAGATGACAGTGGATTTTTCGATAAATAGATTCGACCTTTGCACTTTTACAGTGAGGACAACTTACGGGTACATGCAAGGAGAGCCCACAACTTCTAAGGCGAACAACTTTGCAGAGTCTGCTGTGAAGGGCGACGGTAGTCTCCCTGTCACACTCGACCCCCTTTGAATGAACTTTGTCCCCAAAGTTCCGAACCATGGACCCGCCAAGCTTAGGTCCCTCCCAGGTTGGTGGAATGGGAACAGCACGAAAATGATTCAGTGGCCTGAACATTTCATGTCGAGTCCCATCCCTGTCGACAACGCCAAATGTAACCGAGTGCCGAAACACCACAATCACCTTTGAAGGCGAAGTCCACTCAAACGGGATTGAGAATTTTAGAGCTTATTTGTAAGCCCTATAATAACTGTTATGGCTTCTCAAAGGAAGGCCCGAACATACAGACACACCAAAGCCGTCAGACCACATCACAAACAGAACTCTACAATCCACAGGTGTTGCCCACACACACACACACAGAGAAGCCGTATATATATATATATGTATCTCTATAGAGATAGATGACAGTGTATTTTTCGCGTGGCTATAAATTGATTCGACCTTTGCACTTTTACAGTGAGGACAACTTACGGGTGCAAGGAAAGCGTTCTGGACAGTGCAGTGACATTCTAAAAATAGTAACGTAGTAACGGGAATATGGATTGACGCCACACGAAGGAAGGGAGATAAACGCAAAACACTGGAGAAGATAAGGAAGAGTTACTGGGAATGGATCTGGGAAGATGAACAGAAAAACCAAAATCGGTTCAGCGCTGCGCGCTGAGAGCACGTGTTGAAAATTCTCATCGACCAGGTTGTGTCCGGGGTCTACCTGAATATGCCCACCAAATTTGAAGCAGATCCATCGAGAACTTTGGCCGTGCATCGCGAACACACACACACACACACAGACACAAGTTGTATATATATAGATTTCTTGATTTGTTTCAATGTGCATTTAATTTATTGTGAATGTGATGTGCTATGATACAAATAAATGTGTATTACAAAATACATTTTACAGTCAAATTGCCCAGTGTCCAGTTTTATACAGCTGCCGTGAATGGCAACAAATCTTGGAACTTGGAGTTGGACACACACACACACACACACACACACACACACACACACACACACACACACACATGCATACACGACATGGGATCATTCTCTTAGAGTTGCCTACCCCTGGAAAAGCAATTTTTTTTAAATCTAAATAAATTGATAAAAAAAATCTACACAACATACTTGCAAAGTGCTCTATTGTCAGTTGAAAACATATAAATACAATGGCGATACAGTCGACTTCGGATATTACGTCACCCCTCGGGGGATGTTTTTGAGCGACGTTATACGTGGTGACGCTGTATCCGGTTCATCGGTTATAACGTCACTTTTACGCGCGGGTGATGTTATATCCGGAGTCCAAGTTATGTCCCTTTCTAAAGTACTGACTGTTTTAAAGGCACAGTAAGCCTCCCGTAAACCATCACAGAGCTCCTCGAGCGTCTACATACAGTACAAGCATACTTCCATTTGAACGCTCACCGAACGGGAACATCCTGGCTGCTTTCTGTCGAGCGTGAGAAATGTTCAAAGAATTTATTTTCGTGGACTTGGTCCTCTACAACAATGGCGCCTCGTTTTGGTGCTGGACGGCTGTTATGAATATTCAATACCGGAAATCACGTCCGGACAGTAAGCCTCCCGTAAACCATCACAGATACTGTCAGGCTTTTAAACACAGTACAAACACCCTTCCATTTGAACGCTCACCAAACGGGAACATCCTATAGGTGCCCTACGTAAAGAGCGAGCAATTTTTAAAGAATTACTTTTCCAGATTGTCTCGAACACTTTTTGGACTCATCCTGAACTCAGGTCAAACATGAGTTACTTCCCTTCGGGTCTCATTCTATCGATGTAAACTGGCGATAGCCGTGAATCGATGATTATCAAAATGTTTTGGACCGTGGTGCGTTTTTGCGCTAGACCTAACTTTTAAAATCTAAATAATAAATTGACAGCTTGTTACACAAACATTCTTTGATCATAAAATAATTCTTTTTCATCAAGACAAGATCAGTACAATTCGAAGTTGTGAAAGTTTGAAAAAAGAAAAGCCCGGAAGCAGGGTCACGCAAGGGTCGTAGCAGACGACGGTTTATGCATATCGCCGTTCCTCTCAACAGTCAAAAGCCATCGCTAGAGTTTCTTGTGAACCACCGCCGTTTGTTTCGTGCATAAAAACGTGCTATTGTAAATAAGCTCACATCGCGTCGCATTCAAATAACTAACTGACGACTACATTGTGAAAAAGGGAAACTGGATCACACGGGTTCACGATGGCTCAGGGGTAAGATAAACCACGCAAAAATAAATTCTTTGAAAATTGTTCGCTCTTTACGGAGGGCACCTAGGATGTTCTCAATCGGTGAGTGTTTAAATGAAAGGGTGTTTGTACTGTGTGTAAAAGCCTGACCGTATCTGTGATGGTTTACGGGAGGCTTACTGTGGAGTTGGACACACACACACACACACACACACACACACACACACACACACACACACACACATGCATACACGACATGGGATCATTCTCTTAGAGTTGCCTACCCCTGGAAAAGCAATTTTTTTTAAATCTAAATAAATTGATAAAAAAAATCTACACAACATACTTGTGTAATATTAGAACACACCTGACAGTACGCTGGAGTAGCCTCCCTTCCCGGATTTAGAACGCGTTTCGTGTCGTAACAGATTATCCACTTATTAGCCATATCCGTATGCAAAATAATGAAATAAACATTAGGAAATGTCAGAAGTTTACAACTATCGACATTCTCTATCAGTGCAATAAAAAACAATCGTTAGAACTTGCATTTACGACATGTCGTGCGTGAGAACGTGTCACTGTAAACAAGCACTTCTTGCCTGGCTGAAGAACCATACGAGTCAATCTAAAACAGACAAGTAATGGAAAGCAGTCTGCGGATAAACATAACAAACTGCTGATGAAAAAGTGTGTTCGTCCCTGCTCTGGATAAAAGACATTGGACTGATGACAACGTGGCAGCGTTCACGCGAACAGATTTTTTTCAGATTATCGCTTCTACATTTTATTGCACGTACTTGGGGCAGATCAGAATTTCACACTGGAAGATGACAAATTGGTCTTGTGAGTTGAGAACCACATGTTCTTTGCCGACAGAAATCACGATGGGACAAGATGCAGATTGTGTTGAAGAGATGTTTGCAGATTATCGCATCTACATTTTATTGCTCAGATCAATGCACGAAGTTGGGGTAGATCTGAATTTCGCAATGCCGGAAGACGACAAATCGGTCTTTTGAGTTGAGAACCACATGTTCTTTGGCGGCAGAAATCACTATGGGACAAGATGAGGATTGTGTTGAGGAGGTTAATACTGACTGACTTTAGATGAAGAGATCCTAGACCTGGTTTTTGTAGACTGAGAGGCATCATGATGATATCCTGTGTTTTTTTAACGTTCTTGGTGACAACGCGCCAGAATCGCACGAAGATCGAACTCTCGAAGAAAACAAGTTTATCGCTGAACATCGGAAATGTGAAAGTATTACTCTTCCTGTCTGATCAGTCTCCACGTTAAATCTACAGGCTACATTATTTATCAGGTAACTTACCAAACCGGAGTGTGTGTGTGTGTGTGTGTGTGTGTGTGTGTGTGTCAGTGTGTGTGTGTGTGCCCAGTGTGTGTGTGCCGGATTACCACCATTAACGCACCCTTTTGGACTTTTCTACGTAACCTTACTATGCCTGCTGTGACATTCACGAGGATTATTGTGATTCTTGGACAATCGTGTGCCTGTGCTGGACTTGCAGGAAGACAAACGGCGTCGGAACGTATACGTGCTGCCAAGTGTGCATGCCCAGAGCGCAGTGTGAACCGAGAGTGAATGTGTCATTGTGTGGAAGTTTTGCTTGATTGATTTATTCATGATTTAATTTGCCTTTTGGTTCAATAGAAAAATCTGTGTACGTTATACTTTGTATTTTGTGGTGTGATTCGCCCGAGTGCGAGACCCCCATCCCCGAACGCCTCTGTGGGTAGAATTGTATAATTGTGTGAGTAACGTGAGTGTGTAGATGAGAATGTGTAGATGAGAATGTGAAAGTTGCTTTGGACCCAGACACACACAGCAGACTTCAACGCAACAGCTAAGTTTCAGCCTGACAAAGAAATTCGAGTGACACAGCTAAGGGCTGTACTTGTTATTTCTCTATTAAAACAAATGTTTCAAGATCTTTAGGCCAATAAAAAATAAATTGTCTGTTTCTAATAACATGGGTAAACAAAATAGGGTAGGTAGGTAGGGATTTTTAATTTTTTTTGCCAGGATAGAATTCTTCAAACTAACTAAATGACACAAAGAGACAAGACTCGCTATAGATAAATTTATAAAAAAAAAGTAAAAAATGTGACAAAGAATATAAAATGATTGTTTTACCTGGTCTGGAATCTTCAATAGTAATTTTGCATAAAAAAAAAGTCTGATATATATATATATATATATATCAATTATCATGTTAACTTTTTCTTAAAATGGGTGCGCTAAATCCTAGTCTGTTTGTTTTTAATGGACTAAGCAATCCTTGGACTGACAGAAAATATGTATTTTAAAAATGTCCAGTTGCAAATTACTTATTTTTCTAATTGGAAGAGAATATACACTCTTTTGTGTTCAAATGGGTAGGGGGCGGGGGTAGTAAAAGGATCACAGTTCAAGATTGTGCGCGACAAGAGGTGTGTTTCTTTTAACTGTGATAAAGAGCGACAACTCAACTTGGTATCTAACACTATTTCTGAACACTGTAACCACTTTAGCACTTTTAATTTATTTTTTCTGTCTTCCAAACTTCTTCTTCTTCTCCTCCTCTTCTTCTTCGTTCATGGGCTTAGACTCCCACGTTCACTCATGTTTTTAGCACGAGTGGATTTTTACGTGTATGACCGTTTTTACCCCGCCATTTAGGCAGCCATACGCCGCTTTCGGAGGAATTCCAAACTTCTAATTCAGCTTCAAAAAATGAGAAAAAAAGGTGTTTTTTTAATTCAACAGTTAAATCACTATGTGGATATTCTATTTTGCTTCCCTATTTATCTTAAGTTTTTGATCATCTGATTACCTTGCTTTCCTATTTGTAAGATAATATACACTCTTTTCTGAAAAATAGGCAGGGGGTGGGGGTAGTAAAAGCATCAAAGTTCAAGATTTTACGCGACAAGAGGTGTGTTTCTTTTAACTGTGATGAAGAGGGATAACTGAACTTGGTATCTAACACTATTTCTGAACACTGTAACCACATTAGCACTTTTAATTTTTTGTCTGTCTTCCAAGCTTTAAATTCAGCTAATAAAATGAGTAAAAAAGTGTTTTTTTCTGAATTCAACAGTTAAATTACTATGTTGGATGTTCTATTTTGCTTCCCTATTTCTGTTCTGAAGTTCTTGATCATCTGACTACCTTGCTTTTCTATTTGGAAGACAATATGCACTCTTTTCTGAAAAATGGGTAGGGGGTGGGGGAAGTAAAAGCATCACAGTTCAAGATTTTGCGCGACAAGAGGTGTGTTTCTTTTAACTGTGATGAAGAGGGATAACTAAACTTGGTAACTAACACTATTTCTGAACACTGTAACCACTTTAGCACTTTTAATTTATTTTTTTCTGTCATCCAAGTTTTGAATTCAGCTTACAAAATGAGTAAACAAGTGTGTTTTTTCTGAATTCAACAGTTAAATAACTCTGTTGGGTGTTCTTTTTTGCTTCCCTATTTCTGTTCTGAAGTTTTTGATCATCTGATTACCTTGCCTTTCTATTTGGAAGATAATATGCACTCTTTTCTGAAGAATGGGTAGGGGGTAGGGGTAGTAAAAGCATCACAGTTCAAGATTTTGCGCGACAAGAGGTGCGTTTCTTTTAACTGTGATGAAGAGGGATAACTCAACTTGGTATCTAACACTATTTCTGAACACTGTAACCACTTTAGCACTTTTAATTTATTTGTTTCTGTCATCCAAGCTTTAAATTCAGCTTATAAAATGAGTAAACAAGTGGGTTTTTTCTGAATTCAACAGCTAAATCACTCTGTTGGGTGTTATTTTTTGCTTCCCTATTTCTGTTCTGAAGTTTTTGATCATCTGATTACCTTGCCTTTCTATTTGGAAGATAATATGCACTCTTTTCTGAAGAATGGGTAGGGGGTAGGGGTAGTAAAAGCATCACAGTTCAAGATTTTGCGCGACAAGAGATGCGTTTCTTTTAACTGTGATGAAGAGGGATAACTCAACTTGGTATCTAACACTATTTCTGAACACTGTAACCAGTTTTGCACTTTTAATTTATTTATTTCTGTCTTCCAAGCTTTAAATTCAGCTAATAAAATGAGTAAAAAAGTGTGTTTTTTCTGAATTCACCAATTAAATCACTATGTTGCATGTTCTATTTTGCTTCCCTATTTTTGTTCTGAAGTTTTGATCATCTGACTACCTTGCTTGTCTATTTGGAAGATAATATGCACTCTTTTCTGAAAAATGAGTAGGGGGTGGGGGTAGTAAAAGCATCACAGTTCAAAATTTTGCGCGACAAGAGGTGTATTTCTCTTAAAATTTGTGAAGAGGGATAACTCAACTTGTTATTTAACACTATTTCTGAACACTGTAACCACTTTAACACTTTTAATTTATGTTTGACTGTGTTCCATGCTTCAAATTGGGCTTCAAAAATGGATACATAAGGGTTTTTTTCCAAATTCACCTGTAAAATCACTATGTTTGATGTTCTATTTTGCTTCCCTATTTCTCTTCTTCAGTTTCTGATCATCCGATTGTTTTTTTGTTAACATATTCACAATACAATATCACAATTTCTTCAGTAGGGTTTGCGTGAAAAAATCTCATACCTATGCTCAAACTTCAGTCGCTATCTCAAAATTTTGCGCGACAAGCTCTATTCATTTTGTTTTTTCCTGATAAACAAAACACTGAACTAACATAAAAACAAACCTTTAAAACTGCCTAACCACTTTGAAATATGGCCTCAGGTGTGAACTCCAGCCTTAATAAAACTGTGCAGAAATTGTTTGTTTGTTTGTTTATTTGTTGCTTAACGTCCAGCCGACTACGCAGAGCCATATCAGGACGAGGAAGGGGGGGATGAAGGGGGCCACTTGTCAAGCGATTCCTGTTTACAAATGCACTAACCCATTACTTGTGTCCCAGCAGGCTTTAGTAAAACTAAATTAATACCTACTGGAAGATTACCAGTTTCCAGTATGTTAAAATAGGCTTAACCTATCTACTGCTGGACTTACATCAGAACACTAACAGATTAAACTATACATGAATCGCGAGACAAGCGGCAAGAGAAGAGATTTTTGGAAAAAATACAGGTGAATGAGCAAGAAGGCAGAAAAAAGAAAAGAATTCATGAAGAAAAAGAGAGCATGACAGGAAAGAGGAACCAAAAATCTACCTAACAGCAAACTAGAAAGCTCCTGCGGTTCTAAAAACAGGAGGGGCCTTTAATTTCATAACCGCAGTGCCCCACTGCGGGACTGTGCAGAAATGGAAAGTGCATTATTAGTGTTGTTTACAAATCACAACAACATATTGTTGTAAGTTTTAAATATAAGTTACTTATTACAATAATCTTTAATTCACTTCCTCATATATATAGAATTGTGGACTATTCTCTTCTTTGCGTGTTTCCAAAACCTGGCTAGACCATGAATACAAAATTGTATACAACAATTTTTCCCCGAAATTCAGCTATCGTATCAACGTACAGTAGTGTAGGCTACGTGCTGATTCTGAGACAGATTGCTAGTGTTGGAGTGTTCCATCGACAATCTCAGTCTTTAATTATAGTGTCCGACGTTATTAGCTTTAAGGACACACACACACACACACACACACACACACACACACACACACACACACACACACATGGCTGTCGTTCATTCATATTCTGCTAGATCTTGACCTGTCCTTGATGTCCGAAGAAATAAAAATGACGAGAACTTCATGGGTCCTTATACGTAATTACTGTCTATTTGACTTATATTATTATTATTAACGGTGAACTTTTCAAGACCTGGCTGACGCAGTTTGATCAAAGAATGAAGGCTGAAAAGCGTAGCGTGTTGCATGCTGATACTGGATAACTGTACGGTCCATGGAAAGTTTCAGCCACAGTTGAAGGCCACTGTGAAAATGTTGCATCGTTCTGGTGGTAACAACTTTGGGTTCATAGTTACCCCCTTTCCCCCATCCACCGTCTCCACCACATCTAGTGAGCGGGACGCTATACTACTGTATTATTATTATTATCATTATAACGTCAATTGATATAACGTCCATGGCTTTCCAAGTAGAGTCATAATAGTGCAGTATCACTTGTCTCAATTTGTCGGTTCATTGCACTTAGTGTTTACCTTTACAATTTAGCCTGAGCGACCTACTCAGCCTGTCGACAACGACCAGTTGAAAGTGAAGCTCAGCCTCCTCGTCGTGGGCAGTTGTAGTCAGTATACTACGGACCAACAAACAAACAAACGTCGTAGTCTGTTCTCATCCTGTCGACCTTCTCCTACCGTCATTTCAATAATCGAGTTTTTACATTTAGTCAAGTTTTGACTAAATGTTTTAACATAGAGGGGGAATCACATTTAGTCAAGTTTTGACTAAATGTTTTAACATAGAGGGGGAATCGAGACGAGGGTCGTGGTGTTTGTGTGTGTGTGTGTGTGTGTGTGTGTGTGTGTGTGTGTCTGTCTGTCTGTGCGTGTGTGTGTGTAGAGCGATTCAGACCAAACTACTGGACCGATCTTTATGAAATTTTACTTGAGAGTTCCTGGGAATGATATCCCCGGACGTTTTTTTTTGATAAATAGCTTTGATGACGTCATATCCGGCTTTTTGTAAAAGTTGAGGCGGCACTGTCACACCCTCATGTTTTAATCAAATTGATTGAAATTTTGGCCAAGCAATGTTCGACGAAGGCCGGACTTCGGTATTGCATTTCAGCTTGGTGGCTTAAAAATTACTTTATGACTTTGGCCATTAAAAATCTGAAAATTGTAAAAAAAATATTTTTTTTATAAAACGATCCAAATTTACGTTCATCATCTTTTTCATCATTTTCTGATTCCAAAAACATATAAATATGTTATATTTGGATTAAAAACAAGCTCTGAAAATTAAAAATATGACGATATGGTCTTGCTGAAAAATTGCATTGCGTTCAGTTTCATTCTCTGAGTTCGACAGCTTGACTAAATGTTGTATTTTCGCCTTATTTTACCGATTGAGATTCGCCAATACCGATAAAAATATGGGTGCTCTGTCAGACGTACCGATTGCTAATTGGTTTGACCGGGCAATAAAATAAAGAGTGGAAAAAAATCCTTTAAAACAATACATGGTCTGTACAAGAAAGAGAGAGAGAGAGACAGAGACAGAGACAGAGACAGAGACAGAGACAGATGCATGGCTTGTTGTGACAGGTGTTATGTTGATACAATGTTGCCATTGTCTCATGGAAAACAAATTAACGAGGCTTGGTGTCACAAGGTCGTGTTAACGAAACGTAGTAGGGTAGAGAGAGTGAGGGGCACATCCGGCGTGAGGTTGTAGGACTTGGGGATTGATATGACGTTATAACCGACATGGATAAGTGACGTTATAACTGGGTGACGTTATATCCGGTGACGTTATATCCGAGGTTAAAATAGTCTTGGAAAGAAGGAATTGAGCCGGGACCGGTGTTTGGGTGACGACATAATGGGGTGACGACATAACGGGGTGACGTTATAAACGAAGTAGACTGTACCTTACTTTCCTAAATTGGCAAAAGTAACATATGAGCACATTTTAGCCGCATAGACTCCAACCTGTTGTAAGAGTACCATCACAAAAAACAATTAACGTGCACACAGCTATACACAATTTCTTCAGTCACTCTCAAGGCTATTCAGGTTATGTGTTGCTTGATGCAAATTCTCCTGTCATTGGCTTATATACACTTTCAGTTTTCTATTATTCTCCTTGTCTTTGTAAGGAAGAGGGATTTTAGACTTTTTGCAGTTTCACGGTAGAGTTTGCATACAGACCAATTGAATTTCCAGTCTGACCAAGACAGTATTACCATTGATTTAAACACTGTCCAAGCTGTCTTCCTTCCTCTTGGCTTTACCCCTCAGAATGGCCTCCTTAAAGAGGCGACAGTAGAGAGAGACGGCGGTAGGAGAGTCGTCATTGCCGGGGACGGGGTAGGTGACCAGACGAGGGTCGCTGTTGGTGTCCACGATCCCCACGATAGGAACCAGCACCTTGGTGGCCTCTGTCATGGCGCGATGGTCCAGGAAAGCATTGTTCAGTGTGTTGAGAAAGATACACAAGTCGGGCAGACGCGTTTCAGCCTGGAACTGAATGGTAGAGTTGGTAAAGGTGCCGCCCTTCCAGTAGCGGCAGTGAGAATATTCCCCACAGTCCTCCGCTGTTTTCTCTACCAGTGGCAGCATCTGGTTGTGTCGGCTGAGAAAGAGGATGATTCCACCGCGGTAGGCTATGTGTGCCGTGAAGTTCAAAGCATCATGCAGCCGCAGCAGTGTCCGTTCCAGGTCGATGATATCCACATCCTGTCGACAGCCGAAGATATAAGGAGTCATGTAGACATTTCTAGAGCCTGACTTGTGGCCAAAGTGAACACGAGCGGAGAAGAGGTCCTTGAGAGATACCAGCGACTTGAGGTGGAAGAAATCCTCATGCTGCAGTGACTCTGCCGCTGGGTCTTGTGCTGCTACCTGGGCACTTGCTGTTCACACAAACGAAAACACACATTGTGTTAAAATGTTTTAATGTAATTCCATTCACACTTGTATTTTCTTGTTGTATTCACATTTTGTTCCTTTTTATAAGTTTTTTTTCTCCAAAATGTACAAACTATGACAAAATATTGCAAAACATCTTCAAAATAAACTTTATCACACACAAAAATTAAGATCCTTCAAACTTTAATTGGGCCACAAGGCCTGGGTATAGAAATGTCTTCATCACTCCTTACAAATTCAGAAAATGATGAGATAAGAGACGTTTTTTTCATTTCACTCCAAAGGGTGGCAGATGGTTTCTTTGGCAGTTTTACTTTTACCAATCTTGCCAAAAGGTCCAATGACTGAGTTTGAAGCCCCCTTCAAATGCACCATCATAAACTTCTTGTTTATCTACCAATTTATTATGAAGAAAACCAGATTGCATTCCCAATAGTTCAAAACTACACTTTAAGACATAACATTTCTAGCACTTAATTTACCAACCCCTAAGAAAGAAAGTTTGTAAATCTACTGCTAATGTCACAATCTTCTTTGTCACTTTCACACCCCCCACCCTCCCCACCACTCACACAATATACCATAGAAGTTAAAAGCTGCATGTCACACTGTCACACACTAACTATGTGTCTAACAGTAGGGCAGATTTCACAGTTATGACATGTCAGAGATAGCAAAAAGTTTCCTGGACAATTTTATGACATATACTTTTATTCTGTTTATTTGTGATGGTTTGTACAGTACCCGGCAAAAGAAACGCAACTCATTCGCGCCCACTGTTGTAAGTGATTTTTTGTCATTTTCAAATTGTCGTAAAATATTAAAGGTACTGAACTTGTCAAATCCAGGTGCACGGAGCCCCTGGGGCTTTTAGTCATACCTCAGGCTGCTATCCGTTAGAAGAACTACCAAGTTTCATTGACTTGCACCCAAAGAGTCAAGAACTGCGATTTTTTTACGAATTAATTTCGTACTCGGACCCGGCTGGTCTTGACCTATTTTTGGATCTAAATTTAGATCAGGTAGATCACCACATCATGTACAAAAAGACTTGTCACTAGCAAACTATGTCAGACGTCATCATGAGTTTGTGTAAAACAAAATGGAGGCCGGAATCACTCAGTTGAGTCGAACTCCGACCAAACACCACGTAATAACTAGGTTAATTTATGCACTCGCGTGAACAAGAAACTGTCGAGCTTCACAGATGTCGTCGTTGGGTAGTTTTGGGTTTGTTTTACTACCATAGGAGGATTTTTGAACTGTAAATGCACTCAGCTGCAACAAAAACGCAAAACGAAGGCTGTGAGCTGCACTGTGCCTTTAACCAGATAAGTTACACAAAAAAGAAAGACAGATTCGTGGAGGATATCTTGCTGGCTGTACGCTTAGTGCATATCAACATAATTACAAAAATGTACATAACTCCTTTAGACAGTGTTAAAAAGGGTTGTTTGAAAAACAATCTTCAAAGTGACAGTGGGCGTCTATTTTAGCACTGCGAAGCGGACCTGCACATCTTAGGGACTTTGTTTCTTCGTTTGTCTGTTTATTTATGTGTGAGTGTGTATCGATGACGATGTGTCTGTGTGTGTGTATTTGTGTTCATGAGTGTGTTAAGGGAGTGGGGACGTATGCATTTGGCTTCATAGTACTTTCTCAAGAATCACAACGCTAACTGGTTATTGGTTAAAAAAAAATTTTGTTTTAAAGCGCAGGATTTTTTTCTTCTAATTAGAGCATGTTCGTGTTGAACGGACACTTGGTCACAAAAAGCATCTGATTTTAAAACAAATCATAACGTCGATTCCGTGCGAAGGAGCTTTTTCCCAAACAACCCTTTTTGACACCGTCTAAGTGATTTATGTTCATTTTTGTAATTATGTTACGCTTTGGTGAATAATTCTAATCAAATGATCATGTTGAGAGATGAATTTCCTCCACAACTGTCTTGTTGAAAAATATGCATTTCTACGATTTTTGTAGCGTGTCTAAGTGACACGTTCGCCTGCAATCATGACTCGATTGACCCCTACCCTGTATAACACAGTTAATAAAAAGGTAAAAAAAGAAAACGATTAAATAATATGCACTACGTACAGCCAGTTTTCTTCTTCTTCTGCGTTCCCGTTGCCATGCTACACTGTCAGGGTTGTTGACGCGATGAAGTCTGCAGTTCGCCGCAGGGACTCCGCTGGGCCCCACAGTTTCTCCTTTAGGTCGACCGTCTCTGGCCAGAATTTACTTCTCAGGTCCGCAAAGGTTGGGCAAGTCTGAAGAACATGCTCTGGGGTCTGCGTGCCTGTTCCACATGGGCATTCATCCGTGTGGGAGATTTTAATTCTGTACATGTACTACCGCCCTGTCTCTAATTTGCCTTTTGTTTCGAAAGTCCTTGAAAAGGTTGTTTTGGCCCAATTGTCAGAGCATCTTGCTAAGACAGGTATGGTTGAACCATTACAGTCCGCCTACCGCGCAGATCACAGCACTGAAACAGCCCTACTTAAGGTAGCGAATGATCTTCTCACTGCCTGTGACAGCGGCTCTGTTTCGCTTCTGGCCCTGTTGGACCTATCCGCAGCGTTCAACACCATCGACCACGATATACTGCTGGCAAGGTTGAACACCACATTCGGCATAACAGGCACGGCTCCGGGATGGTTCTGCTCCTACCTGACTGGACGCACTCAGGCTGTTGTGATCCAAAATAGGCACTCCGAGGACACCATACTAAAGTATGGCGTCCCACAAGGATCTGTGTTAGGCCCAGTGTTATTCACTATGTACATACAGCCGTTAGGCAAAGTCATAAAGCACCACAATGTCCTGTACCACATGTTCGCAGACGACACTCAACTACAAAAATCCGCACACACCAAACAGTTTACAGAGTTAGTGCAGTCAATAGAATCATGCAGCGATCACATCAAACAGTGGATGACAGTCAACAAGCTCAAGATGAACGATGATAAGACAGAGATCATGCCAGTTGGCAAACAATCAAACTTAAAGCTTCTTTCAGAAACATCCAGTCTTACCCTTTCTGATACCACAGTCACATTCAGCACCAAAGTAAAAAACCTGGGTGTCCACCTTGACAGTAGCCTGTCAATGGACGCCCACATCAACTCACTCTGCAGAACCACCTTTCTTGAAATGCGGAGGATTAGCCAAATCAGACACCTTCTTTCCCTCGACGCAACCAAGACACTGGTTTCGGCTTTTATTTTGTCGAGACTGGATTACTGCAACTCGCTCCTAGCCGGCCTCCCAGACGCCAAGCTAGACCGCCTACAGCGCATCATGAACAATGCAGCACGTCTTGTGCTGCGCAAGCGCAAGCGCGACCATGTCACCCCTCTCCTCATGACCCTTCACTGGCTACCAATCAAAGCACGCATAACATATAAAATAGCTACCCTGTGTTACCGTAGCCTTCACGACGACTCTGCCCCTTCTTACCTGTCTTCGCTCTTAAAGCCACACGTCCCCACATGCAACCTCAGATCCGCTGACGCAGGGCACCTTGTTGTCCCACGCATCAAACTGAACGCTTTCGGCAAGCGCGCCTTTAGCTACACAGCTCCCTCTATTTGGAACTCTCTGCCCATGTCTGTCCGCCTTTCTACCTCTCTCCTTTCCTTCAAGTCCTCTCTAAAAACACATCTCTTCCGGCAATACTTCAACCCCTAGCCTGTTCAGTATCTGCCACATTGAGGAGAGGGGTCACTTGCCATCGTAGCGCGCTGTGGGCCAGCTGGGGGCTGGTTGCTATTTCATGTGCACTATGAGTGCGACTACACGTGCCTTGGCGTGTGTGTGCGAGTGTGCGAGGGCTGTATTTTGTATATTGATTATTTGATACATGTATAAATGTGTCTCCAGGAATATGTTTTGTTTTAATCTTGTGTCGATACTATTTAGTTCTGCCTCGTTATTAGCCATTGGGTATAACTGTTTTATCATCACTGCTTTGTTGTTGTTCTTTGGCCATTTACGTTGAATGACTTGTTATACATCGACATTGATAGTTTTATTCTTCTTCTTCTTTGTCGTTCGCTAGATAGTTTTATCATAAGAACCTTTTCTAATTCCTATTAACTCGATGTTCTTTAACTATATTTATACATAAATGCATATTGTAAAGCAGTATGCATTGTTAGAGGATTTTTTTAGTAGCAGTGTTTAAATGTCGAAGCTGCTTTTCCCAGTTTTACCTAAGAGACCGACTGTATATTGTGTTATTGTATTTGTCAGACTTGATTGTACCAAGTCCCTACACATGTTGTAATGCGCTTAGAGCCAAATATGTTTGTTTTTTTTGTAAGGGATAGGCGCAATATAAATACACTTTATTATTATTATTAGGAGCCGGCAGTGACCCGATGGTAACCTGTTGTGCTCTTGTGAGGCGTTCGATGTCATCATCTTCTGTGTGGATGCTCAGACGGTTCTTCCACTGGGTGTGGAGACAGCTCTTGAGGATGGTCTTTGCTTCATGGTAGGAGACTGGGCGGTCTGTATGAGTCAAGCTACTGCCTGCATAAGGATCTTTTGTTTCCTCCTTTCCTCCAGAGAATGGAGTCTTGCCGTCCTCTCCATGGAGGAGATTGGTGTGATTTTTATGCCGCCTGTGATTAGACGGAGGCTTGCGTTTTGTACCTTGTTCAGTTTGGCAGTGTTGGTTCTGGCTGCGGTAGACCATGAGGTGGAAGCATACTCCAGGTGGGGTCGCACAGATCCTGTGTAGACTTGCTTGAGGATTTTGCTGTTGGCTCCCCATCGAGTACCGGCAAGCTTCTTCATGATGGCAATTTTCCTCACAGACTTGTTTCCATCACTTTGATGTGTGCAGTCCATGTCAGCTTTCTATCCAGTGTCACTCCAAGGTAGGTTGGCGTGTCTTGCTGTGGGACTTCCTCTCTGTCTATCTGGAGGCTGAACTTCTCTCGGTTGGGTGAAAGGGAGAATCAGGTGACCACCGTCTTGCGTCTGTTGATGGTGACAGCCTGTAAGATATCCTCCACGAATCTGTCTTCCTTTTTTATGTACCTTATCTGGTTCATATTTTGCGACAATTTGAAAATGACCAAAAAAACACTTGCAACAGAGTGGGCGCGAATGAGTTGCGTTTCTTTCGCCGGGTACTGCACACTCATAAGTTATACAATAAAACCTGTAGAATGCGGTTACTGGACTTAACGGCCACTCGCACAATACGGACAGTCTTTATTGGCACGGATCGTTTCCTTCATTAAAATCACTGTACTTAGCGGACACCTCGGAATTACGGACGCGGACGCTTATTTTAGGTCCCTACTAAATTGTGTAACTGCTCAATACGGACAAAGGATGTTCGTTTAACTTCCAAACATCATTGCGATTGTCTGTCTTCTCTCTCTCGCAAGCTTGATTTGAGAGGTAAAAGAAGCTTAATCGCGATTGGTCGGCTTTGAGCTGAAACTGAAACACGCTTATTAGCGATTGGTCAGCAACCTCATAGCCAATGAAATGCATCGAAAGTATTCGACGGAAGTCGGTACATTTGTAAACAACATCGAAGTTTCTCACACACTTGCACAGCTGATTCAGTCGCGTTTTGCCGAAGTTTGAATGAATCACGACTGCTTCTAGGTTGCGGAAGGAACGAAACGCTCTCACTTTAGAGCAAGGAGTGTCTGTGGTGAAAAAGCTGCAGAGCGGACAATCTGTCAATCATGCCGATCGATCGCGCAAGAGCTGGGCTGTGGAAGGACGCAGATTTCAAAAGTCAGCATAGACAGACAAGTTGTCTGAAGGACCAATTATTTTTACTTTAAATAATTTATATATTCTTGTTCTGCCTGTGTTAACAACATGTGATATAGTGTTCTTTTTAAAAGTCCTTCTCTGTGGACTGGATCTGTTACAACTGGTAATAAAATACTGTATTTCACTGTTTTTACGTGTTATTTTTTTACTCCTAATCATGTACATACAATATAGCACTTTCCTTTTCGCAACCACATTTGCTTGAACCTGTAAAATAAGGACACCTGCAGAATAAGGACACTTTTCACTGGTCTCAAGGGTGTCCTTATTTGACAGGTTATACTGTAATCGAAAATTTCAAAAATAAATTTTCATTTAATTAATATACTTACCCAACTCACATATATAGCATTAACTTCCGTTTGATGCTTAGACATTGAAGTACAGACCCTGGTAACAGGGGGAGGTAACTCCCAAAACCAAACAAAGCCTTGTTATCAATGCACTGGTAGTTACCGCCCCTCACCGGCGGCCCGCACATGCGCGGGACATACCACCGGTATAATCATTCCCACTGAAAACACCACCTTCAAAAAATTAATAACGTTTGCGGGGTAGGTAGGGAGGGTATTTACTATGTGAGTTGGGTAAGTATACTAATTAAATGAAAATTTATTTTTGAAATTTTCGATTAAATATCATATTCTTACGCCAACCCACATATATAGCACATTGCTACTTAAGGCGAAGTGCGCCACTAAAATTTAGAGTGATGGGACTTACACAGCCATTTTGAGTTTTTAGCAGTTTTGCACCTTTCAATCTGTCCACTTTCATGACATGCATATGATTACACTATACAAATTCATCAAAGTCTCTAAAAATATATTTCATATGCATCAACCCGGCGAATTTTTCCGTCTTTTTATTCACTGTTTCGATAAAAATTACGATTTTCAACCCTTGACAACAGACATTTCTGCTCGCCCAACGCGGGAACGTCGTATACCGTTTGAACAGCAGTTCTCTCCCCTGTGTCATTCGGCAGTTATTTTCGGTTAAATGTGGATTCTCCTGCGGGAATCCCCCTATTTTTCAAACAAGCAAACCACAGACACTTTCCATATAAGATGGTATGACGTAAATCCCTGGCCACGATTGGTCAGATAGGCTCGCGTGGCTTTTCACGTTTTAAAAGTCGTCTGCTCACCACGTTTAGTTTTCGACTGAGTTGGCTTAGAAAAATGGCTCGTGTGAAAAGATCAACGCTCCGAAAAACACAGAATAAAGGCAAGCGTACGAGAAGACAACAACTGGAGAGTTGCAGAGACAAGAGAACGACTAAAACACAATCGGTGACAAAGCGCACAAAAACTGGATCGACCGCTGTGGCATGCAGATCAAATTCTGCGTCAGGAGAGTGTGTTCTTGTCAAGGGATATCTATGGTTCTTGGCGGCTTGACGCGAACACAATTCAAGACGAACACATACACAGCAGCCACCGCGTCAAAAGCGACAGGTCCAGAGGCTTCCCAAACAAGGAGATGTCTTGTTGATTTGGAAACCTTTGATGGTATTGTAAACAAACTTTGTTGTCCACAATGTAAACAACCAACGCTGTCACTATGCCCAGACTCAAAACAGGGACACGGCCTTGCAGTGTACGCGCATGTCTCTTGTTCAACGTGTGAGGAAGTTGTTCCAGGAACCGCTGGATACCTTGCTTCCAAAAAAAGCGGTCAAACGGATTATGGTCTCAACAGGCAAGCCGTTTATTCGTCCTTGGTATGTGGGCTAGGTGCTCAACAATTTAACAAATTTTGTGAAAGTTTAGATTTGGCAGGCATGCATCACAAAACCTTCCAGAAGAAAGCTGATAAACTCTATCAACGACTTGATGTACTGGAGGAGAAAGTATTCAGTGAGGCTGTCCGTCAGGTCAGACAGATACACGCAACGCACAATGGAATGACACTGTCTGATGATGATGTTCTTGACATCAGTGTAAGCTACGACGGATCATGGCTGACCAGGGGGCACTCGTCTCACATTGGAATAGGGTGTGTTGTAGACGTGCTGACTGGCATTTGCTTAGACGCTCATGTTATGTGCAACTACTGTCATGTTTGCCAGACGACTGGAAACAAACTTCTCCAGGAGAAACCCCTGGAGTGTGCTGCCTGGCTGGTAAAACATATGGACATCTGTGACAAGAATTTTGCAGGTGAGTGTGTAGATCTAAACAATATGTGTGTATGATGCGTTTGTGTAGACGGTTGTTGAAATGGGATGATAGTGTGTTGTGTTTGAATTTTACATAGATCTGTAAGTGTTTGTGAATATGTGTGTCAGTGTTTTTGTGTGCGCTGTTTATGTGTGTGTGTGTGTGTGTGTGTGTGTGTGTGTGTGTGTGTGTGTGTGTGTGTGTTTGGGTATTGATCCATGGATAGTACATGTACTGTACAAAAACAATGATAGCGTCTATGTTGGTAGATCTGTGGCTGATTGCCTTGTGTGTGTGTGTGTGTGTGTTTGTGCATGCATGTGCATACGTGCGTGTGTGTGTGTGTGTGTGTGTGTTTGGGTATTGATTCATGCATAGTAATACATGTACTGGACAAAAACAATAATAGCGTCTATGTTGGTAGATATGTGGCTGATTGTCTTTTGGGTGTATGTGTGTGTTTGTGCGTGCGTGTGTGCGTGCGTGTGTGTGTGTGTGTGTGTGTGTGTGTGTGTGTGTGTGTGTGTGTGTGTGTGTGTGTGTGTGTGTGTGTTTGGGTATTGATCCATGGATAGTACATGTACTGTACAAAAACAATGATAGCGTCTATGTTGGTAGATCTGTGGCTGATTGCCTTGTATGTGTGTGTTTGTGCATGCATGCATGTGTGTGTGTGAGTGTGTGTGTGTGTGTGTTTGGGTATTGATTCATGCATAGTAATACATGTACTGAACAAAAACAATGATAGCGTCTATGTTGGAGGATATGTGGCTGATTGTCTTTTGTGTGTATGTGTGTGTGTTTGTGCGTGCATGTGTGCGTGCGTGTGTGTGTGTGTGTGTGTGTGTGTGTGTGTGTGTGTGTGTGTGTGTGTTTGCTATTCAGTGGCTGACTTTGACTGAAACGGTGGTTTTATTTTTAGGTTCCAGTGGCATGATGGAAGTCGAGGCGGCTCGGGTTCTGTGGGGCAGGTCAGTGTCGCGGCACAATCTGCGATACACAGTTATGCTGTCAGACGGTGACACAAAAACCTTCCAGGAACTTTCCAAAATAAAGCCTTATGGAGATCAAGTGACCATCGAAAAAGAAGAGTGCATCAATCACGTTTCCAAGCGTCTTGGGACAGCGCTTCGCAACCTTGTGACAGACTGCCGCAAAAAAGGAATCACTTTGGGAGGGCGAGGGTACGGTCAGCTGACTCTGAATACAATCAGGAAGTTGACGATATATTACAATCGGGCAATTAGGGGAGGTAAGACAGTTGCAGACATGAAACGGGCAGTGATGGCATCTCTGCGTCACGGCTACTCAACAGATGACAAGCCACAGCATGACTTGTGCCCCCATGGTGCCGCGTCATGGTGCTTCTACCAGGCTGCCCTTGCTCAGAACAAGCCCCCAGGACCACACGCAAAACTCGTCCATACACCTCTTAACTTCAAGAAGCTGAATCCTCATCTAGAACCAGTTTACCAGAGACTGACTGAAGATCAACTGCTTCAAAGATGTGTGTCAGGAAAAACCCAAAACTCTAATGAGTGTCTCCACAGCAGCGTTTGGGTTCGCTGCCCCAAGGACAAATTTGCATGCAAAAATCGCGTACGGTTTGCAGTCGTCACAGGGGCTAGGGAATTCAATTTTGGACCAGCAGCTGCTCTCAACACTGCAAAGTTCTACGGCTTTACGACAGGCTGTAACATGAAAAGACTGAACAAGGCTAGGGAGTGTAAGAGGGTTCTTGGCAGCATCAGGTTCAAGAAAGATCAGCTAAACAAGAGACGCGACACTGTGCGTGCAGCTAAACTCAAAAGACAGGAGGAGCTCATCAGACTAGAAGGGGGTGCAGCATATGCTGCTGGGCAGTTTTAGGTAAGCCTGTAGTTACCAGGTGTCTGTGAAAAATACCTGAACTATGTTAACATTGATTTGGGGTGAATGAAAGAGCTTTGAAATGTTCTCGGCCTTGTTTCTCTGTTCAGTGTATTTGCATGACATGCTATCTAGGAAACTATTTTTCTTCAATTCATCTGTTCAGAATGCAATGAAACTTAAGGGACATGCTTATCAGAGGACAACCTGTGGAATGACAACAGGAATTTCCTTTAAATTAATAAATAACTGTTCAGGCGGGTCATATTTATTAAAATTGTGCTGCAAAACATGATAATTCATCTAAAAAAAATATTTTGTTGGAACTATTCATCCTAGAAAAAATCCCTGTTGTCATTCCACAACTATGGACTCCTACATCCTACATGCAAAAAATCACATTCCTATGATTGAAGGGGAAGCTAAAAAACGTGTTCCTAGCAACCCATTTTGGCAGTTGGAGATTGTCGTTTCCATGGTAACGGACAGTGACGGTACTGAAAACGTTATCCGTTTTGAAATCGTATATGCCTTACCACCTGAACGCAGAACAGCTAAAGAGGCAGCCCATGCTCTGGCCTCATGCGTTCTAGGAGAACGTAAGGGAAGGACTGAACCCCCCCCCCCCCCCCCCCCCCCCCCCCGTGTGCCTGCCACCACTCATAAGCCTCTTTGATGAGTGTGGAAGCCCATCTCGCCAGAGTTGTTTTTGCATTATCTTTGCTTCTAGCCGTGTTAACCGAAATGAACAGTAGTTTTTGGGTTGGAGCTCTAATGGGAGCCGTGCGAGACAAGTATGACCGAAGTATTCGAACCGGGCAGTTCACAGTATCTGGGTCACCAAGTGGTAGAATAGAGCTCAGCGGCTGAATAGAAATGACGGGAGACGGCTGATCTGGTTTTGGATTTTTTGCAAGAAACGATGAACAAAACCGTAAAATGACAGAGCCGTCTCTTTCAAAAGAGATATCTTGCGCGAGACCGGAAAAAGCATGAACTTCGCTGCCCCTTCGCGCGGAGGCAAGTAAAATGAGCATGAGAGCCTTCCTAGTCAAATTGGGAAGACTCGCGTCTCGCAGAGGTTCAAAGGTTGAAGACCGTAAAAACTCAACGAGCAACAAATCCCAAGCTGGGACCGAAGTTCTTGTGGCAGAAGAACTGAGGGCAGAACCCTTTATTACACTCGTGATGACGCCTTCCAACGAGATAGAGCGTCCAAGCTGTTTAAGTGTAACAGAAATCGCAGAGCGACGTACTCTAAGAGTAGAAGCTGAACGACCTTGAGAGGACAACCACGCCAAGTGATTGGCCACCTCCATAGAACGAGGAGAAAGGGGATTAACTCCGTTTAATCGACACCACTGGTTCCAGGCGGACCAGTGCGAAGCATACACGGAAACTGTCGAACTCCTGTGTGCTTTCTGGACCAAGTCCAGCGTGAGATCTGAAGCTCCAGCACGCTTCAAAGATCTCCTGACAGAATCCATGCGTGCAGGGAAAGGAGCTGAGGGTCCTTGTGCGGAACCCCTGACCTTGGCTGCAGCAGTTCTCCTCTTCTCAGACTGAGAGGGATGGGAGGATCGTTGGACTGGGTGGCCGAGTGGTAACGCACTTGCGCTCGGAAGCGAGAGGTTGCGAGTTCGACCCTGGGTCAGGGCGTTAGCAATTTTCTCCCCCCTTTCCTAACCTAGGTGGTGGGTTCAAGTGCTAGTCTTTCGGATGAGACGAAAAACCGAGGTCCCTTCGTGTACACTACATTGGGGTGTGCACGTTAAAGATCCCACGATTGACAAAAAGGGTCTTTCCTGGCAAAATTGTATAGGCATAGATAAAAATGTCCACCAAAATACCCGTGTGACTTGGAATAATAGGCCGTGAAAAGTAGGATATGCGCCGAAATGGCTGCGATCTGCTGGCCGATGTGAATGCGTGATGTATTGTGTAAAAAAAATTCCATCTCACACGACATAAATAAATCCCTGCGCCTTGAATATGTGCGCGATATAAATTGCATAACATTTTTTTTTTAAAATAAAAAAAATCCCTGCGCTTAGAACTGTACCCACGGAATACGCGCGATATAAGCCTCATATTGATTGATTGATCGTTGGCCAGACGCAGAAGATCTGGGAACCAAGCCTGGCTTGGCCAAAACGGCGCTACCAGAATCAGGTAAGGCCGCTCGAGATCGGCCTTCCTTAACACTCTGCCTAGTAGAGGGAAGGGGGGGAAAGCGTAAGCTTTCATCCCCGGATCTGTATACGGAGACAAAAACAACGGGAGACGCCGGGAAAAGCGTGTGGCAAACAGGTCTATGCATGGTTTCTCTACCTGCGCCCAGAGGCGCAGAAGCGCCTGATGAGAAATTGTCCATTCTGTGTGCAGGACCTGCGACGATCGACAGAGAGACGCCAGCACATTCAGACGGCCTGGCAGGTATTTTGCTGAAATCGCAATTCTCTGCTGAAAGGCCCAAGCAATGATCTTGCACGCCCTGTTGGACAGGGTAAGAGATCGCGTGCCCCCCTGCTTGTTCAGATAAGCAGCCACTGTCGTGTTGTCTGTGTGGACTAACACGTGTTTTCCCTGGAGAGATGAAACAAACTCCAGAAGACCCAGCCAAACAGCTTCTAACTCTAGAACGTTGATATGAGACAACTTCTGAGATTGGTCCCAAAGACCGGAAGCTGTGCGTCCTTCGAGGTGGGCTCCCCAACCCTGAAGAGAAGCATCCGTAAACAGATGCATCTCTGGAGGAGGAAGCGAAATCGGAACGCCCTGAGTCAACCAAGATGTGTCCAGCCACTGTCTTGTTGTCTCCTGAAACCATCCTTGAATGGGAAGGGACAAGTCCCAACCCTGAGAGGCTGGATCCCAAGCAGAGTTCAGAGAAGCCTGGAAAGGGCGTTTGTGAACTCTGCCCAAGGGGATCAGGGTTGACATCGATTCCATCTGGCCCCGGATCGATGCCAGCACCCTGACTGGCGCGTGACGGAGGTCTGACAAAGATCTGACCGGATCTTGTAGCTTGTCTATTCTCCGCTGAGCGGGACACACGGTTCAAACACGGGTGTCGAACACCATGCCCAGGTAGGTGAACCTTTGAGAGGGAGTCAAGTCCGACTTCCCTTGGTTCACCGAAAAGCCTAAGTCCTTTGCTGTCTGCAGGACTACCTGGGTGTGCTGTCGGCAAAGGGACTCGAGTTGACAGAGAATCAACCAATCGTCCAGATAAACTCTGAGACGAATCCCCTGCCGACGCACTAGTATGCACAACTGGCGCACTACCATGGTGAAAATCCAAGGCGCTAAAGAGAGGCCGAAAGGCAGCGCCTTGAACTGAAACACCCTGTCGCCCCACAGGAAAAGCAACCATTTCTGATCTGACCTGTGCATCAGAATGTGGAAGTAGGCATCTGTCAGATCGATCGAGGTGACCCAGTCCAAAGGACGAAGAGCCTCTCTGAACGTTATTTTCCTTAGACAAATCCAACACCGGTCGCCAACCCCCTGACGCTTTTGGAACGACAAAAAGTCTTCCATAAAACCCCGGGGATTGACGATCGATGACTTCCTTCTGTAGTAGAAGACGAACCTCCGCCTGGATGACAGAACACGCCTCCGGATCAGCGGGGTACCTGAAGTTGGGCGTGGTTCTGGTCAGAAGAGCCTTGTCCTCTAACCAGGGCAGCCGGAACCCCGATCGAACCACTCCCGAAATCCAGTGATTGCTCGTCCGAGACAACCATGCTGGTAAGGCCCTGGAGAGGCCGCCCGCTACCAAAGGGGTAGGGGCCAGGGGAGCGGCTGGATCGGGGAGACTTCATTGGGGGTTAGGTTTGCCACCAGACCCCCTCTTGCCAAAGGAAGGTTTCTTCGGATAGGGGCGAGACTTATTGTCACCCCTAAACGACTGCTTTGCCTTCTGGTTAGAGTTGCGCGAAGTAGAGGAAGGCGCTGGGCCGCTCCGTTTCTGACCCTGTTTAACCGCAAGCTCTGAAAGCTTAACAAAGTGTAGGTCCTTAGCCTCTTGAGACTCTCTTTTGAGAGCCTCCAGAGACTGAGGACCTAGCAATGCTTGCTCAACAAAAGGCGATAGTCGCAGAGATTCCACTGTAGACTTCTCTGCGAGTCTCGAATCTTTCAGAAGAGTCTCGTGCCGCCAAAAGACCGACTGCACATACAGCTTGGCCGAAGTAGCCATCTGTTCTGCTGTGACTTTCGCTAGGGCAGCGAACAACGTCACGACATCCTCCTCTACCGCATCATCCCGAAACTTAACGGTTCCAGGGAAGATGAAATAGCCCGAGAAAGTGATCTAATCAAAGTCTCAGACACAGAGGAAAGCTCGAGCGAGTACCTGCTGTCTCCTCGACGCACATCATTCCATGTTCCATGCAAGACGAAACCATCTCTTTCTTGTAACCATCTTTCCTCAAATTCACCAATTCCGGCGTGACCGGAAGAGGTGCTCGCGGAAGTGAGAAAGTGGAAATCAGATTCTTCGTCTTTCCGAAAAACCGCGGCTTGCGCACAGTTAGATGGAAGGCGAGAATTCTGCTGCGACGAAGCAAGCCACGGCTGTGCAGAGGAAGGAGCATCGTCGTGGGCCGTCAACAAAGGAACGTGAGTTCCGTCATCGTTGCCGATCACGCGAACCATTTCATAGGCAACGGAAGGTGATTCCCGGAAGCGAAACCTGGAATCAGCTTCTTTGTCACCCATGAAATCCCCAACTGCGGAAGGTGGTGGCGCCACAAGTTTAGAAGTGGACGTCACTCCTTTGGCAAAATACCTGGAGGTAACTTCGGCGGCCAATGAAGTGCCCGATGAAGTTTCCCCGCGATGCGAAACTTGGAATCAACCTCCGAAGAGTCATCCCGATCTTCATCAACCTCTACACCGTCATTGTCAACGACAAAGTCGTCTGGCATAGAGTTGTCATTCCCGGAACAATCATTGGCCGAAGCCGAAAACGATTGTCCCCCAGTACCGGAACCGCGTGCCGCCGCACTGTGCGGAACCGATAAAGAATGAGCGCTACCGAAACGCGGAACCGGAAGTAGCCGGAAGCCCCCTCGCATCAACAACCGGAAGCCATCGCGTACAGTCCCCCACCATCCGGAACCGCCGAAGCGGAAGCGGAAGTGAGAGACGGAGCACAGCTGTCACCAACAACCTGAAACCAACAAGGGTTGATGCCGGAAGTTACTGATTGTATGTGAGAAGTGCTACAATTACCTGGAAAGCCGGAAGGCGGACCAGAAGAAGCCAGAAACCCCCTTGCAGAAGCACCCGAAAACATCGAAGTGCTGTGGGCGGATGCTAATGCAGGCAATCCTAAACCAACAGGAACGGCCGCACCGGAACCAGAGGTAAAGGGAGGGTAACCGTCGCGACCAACCACCGTATAATGTGAACCGGCAGTTGAAAGCAAACTTCCCAAGTCAAAAGCCGCCGAAGCGGAACTCACCGAAGCGGAACCGGAACCCGACGGGCGAGGAGAGGCAAGGTCAGCCGAAGTAATAGTCGCCGACGGCCGAATTCTGGAAAGTGAGGCAGAGTCCCCAACTCCGGGTGGAAGAGACGCAATCGTGGAACCGGCCACCCCTCTTTCAAAGGCCAACATCTCCTTTATTTGGTCTTTGAAGCTTGTAAACATGGAACAGATCTCCTCCCTAGAGACGCCATGACTTTCCTTGACCTTCGGGACAGGAGAAAGAGGAGGCGGTAACGCAGATGGAGAATCGATTACGACCCGCAACGATTCTTTGCTAACAGGGTCGAAAACTTTAACGACCCGTTGAGAAGCAGGAGAAGCCTTATCTTTTGTATGTGAATTCTTCACTTTGGCTTTAGATGAATTTGAACTGCCCGGCGGAGACACAACTGGCACCTGCCTGGCAGAGCTTTTGCCCTTGTCCACCATTGTGGAAAAACAACAAGTCCGTGAAGACGGAGATACAAAGTTCCACAACGCAAAATACCAAAATGCAAATGGCGGCACAATTATAAACAAGAAAGATCTCACCAACAGCTTCAGCAAGATAACACCAAAACACCAAGGGTCAATAGCCTTCCCAACAGAAGGCCAACGGCTGGAAAAGCCGAGAAGTGTACAACCACGTCCGAACACAAGCGTGTTGAAGTAGGGAATGATTATACCGGTGGTATGTCCCGCGCATGTGCGGGCTGCCGGTGAGGGGAGGTAACTACCAGTGCCTTGATAACAAGGCTTTGTTTTGTTTTGGGAGTTACCTCCCCCTGTTACCAGGGTCTGTACTTCAATGTCTAAGCATCAAACGGAAGTTAATGCTATATATGGTCACAGGCACAAAATGGCGTCGAGTCAGAAAAAGTGATACAACCTCCGGAAAAGGTCTCTTGTTGATGCTTCTTTTTTATTTAAAATCGTGAACATGAAGAGCATTGACGAAGAAGGTATTCTCGGCTCGGACATGACTCCGTAGCGTGTGGTTCACGTGTGCGGAATATAATCGATGTTTTGTTGGTGATTATTGACGGTGATCTGTTGCAATTCTGTGACACCTAGTACAGTGTGCTCGGCAAACTTTCCCATACTGTCAGATCACTGTTCAAAATATAGAAAAAATACGGAGATTCTATTCTGAAATGGTCGGTCTTTCCCTTGCAAAGTTTGAAGTGCCCCGAAGTTTGCCGAGTCGAGCTTACCGGAAGATTACCATAGGCTAGAATGTACGTCGTTCTCTGTCGTGATTTTCCGGCCGAGTGTATTAATGAGCCGACATTCATTCTCAACTTTTAGAACAACAAAGTTTTTGTTGATTTTCGATGAAAAATCATTCTTCTGTGTGAAAATAAGTTTAAAACACGAATCCAATGATAAACAGCGGTACGGGAAAGGTTTTTCGGCCAACTGCGTGATGCGTCGTGACGCGTTAGTTATGTACTATATTTTCTTCCGCGCATGGACTCGTTTCTACAAGGGGTGTGAACAAACTTTGTTTATTGACTTCCAGCCATGCGATCGTAGTTTCATTTGAAGAAGTCTGCGTTTGAAACGAACGAGAAATAGGAGAACACAGGAGGTAAGTGTTTTGTCGTGATTCTTTGAAATGTGTTATGTACACAATGATGGTAAGTTTTATCAATTTTGTAAGTCATATTGCTGTTTGAGACGTGTTTTGTTTGTTTGTAACGATGGTTGAGTGCAAGTCGAAAATATCGCGCGCTAAACGAAGTCTCCGATCTGACGCACAATGAAGAAATTTTATTTTGATTGTTCAGATACGAAGCTGTTGTCGTGACGGATAACGTACGATGCATGGTTAAGCTAATACAAATAGAATCTTTGTACAAATAGGTGGAAAACATTACTATGTTGATTTCTTTTGTTCCTGCGTTGAAAGAGACTTTCTGACGGGCTAGGAAATCGGTTGAGAAAGTACGGTGCGATGTTCATAACGTCACATCATGAGATTACTGTCTTCGGGCTAGGCACGGAATATTTACCATTTTTATCAATGATTTTCTTTGATTTTCGTTCTTTCAGACTTGTGGTTCATTTTTTTTTTGTTCTTTGTAAATGACCGAGTTATGAGATTCAGACTTTTCTCTGTGGGATTCGTGTTTTCTTCCATGACTGCGTGTACATAACTTCACACGCCTTTAGTTCGAGATAGCTTGTCTGGGTGACGTGTGACATTATGTACACGTTATTGAAATCTTGTTCTGAAGGCTGTGCAGTAGAGAGTTCTCTACTACGATCAAATCTTGTTCTTTTTTGCTAAAAGAATTAAAAGCTGAGCAGTAGATGACTGCATTCAGCTGTTTTTATGACCCTGAAAATGTTCATAACGTCACATCATATCGTTTTGCTGTGATGATAGCAGATAGTGTAAAATCCAAACATTATAGCAAGCATTTCAGAAACTACATGCATCTATAATTGCAAATCGTTTTTTCTTTCAGGTCACAAAGGCTACTGCTGAGGGAGCCTGGGAGGTCTTCCTGAGGAATTGGGCTGTGGGAAGAGAAAATGGCCTCCAATATGTACAGTTGGTTTTTTTTTTTTTTTTTTTTTTTTTTTTTTTTTTTTTTTTGGTATACCCGTGTGCAACATCCTGCGAGTCTTCAAGGAGGACGGCTACATGATGTCCCTTGAACACTGGGGTTTTATTTACATGTTTGCTGCTAAATCTTTCTGGAGGCATAGCCTACATGAGACTTATGGCTGAGACCAGACTTTTTTTGTGAGCTTCAAGATTTTTATTTACACATCCTGTTTTAACCATCTTCAGAATTGATAACTTATTTCACAATCATATTACACTTATACTTTTTCATGTATTCTTGTTCCTATGTCTGTTGATAAACAGTGATCATTTCCCAACTGACAAAATCTAAGTGAGCAGTACTCACCAGCACTCAATGCATGAAAGATAATCTCCTGTTGTAATGTTATGTACACATTCTCATTTTTCTTGCATTTTCTGATAATGATCTGAATTTATGTTCCAGGGCTGCTAGTTGCTTTTTTATTTGTACCTTCTGTGTGTCATTTGTTTTCTTATAATTTCTGCCTTTGTAGGTGTGCATCTGTTTAAGATACATCACTCAGAATCCTAGGTGTCTCAGTGTGGCGTTATGTACATATGTATTTTTCCCTCTTATCTCTTACCTGCTACATATGTTATCTTGTTTTTTGATTTAAAATGGTAACTGTGTCCCTTTGCTACTAATTTCTTTCTCACATTTGTTGATTGCAGTTATTTTGGCACCATTTTTAGCTGATATGGGCACTTTCATCCTCTGACTTTGCGTGCCGTTATGTACACATAGGTTTCTTTTGCTGTATAGTGGATTTATGGTGGTTTCATCCACAACTTTTACTTCTTAACTCATTCGAGGCGCAGCTAAATTTCCCCTGTGTTCCCTGCCAACGCGCGATTTAGAGCCATTTTGAAAAAAATATTAAAAATCAACAACACAAGATAACCTTACATACCTTATGTTTTTGCAAAGTTTGAAACTTACTCTTTTAGAAAATATATGAAACATTTGAAAGTACATACCTTTTGTTGTCTTCATATCCACGCAAAATATCCAATTTGAAGCAAAACAAAAAAACTTTCTACGTCATGGGTTCATCATACACAATGTCATGATCGACACTTGCATTGCCCGAATCATCACCCAAATGATCGTCCATTGGCACAAAATCGTCACCAGAATCTAAAATATCATCTCCACTATCATCATCACTGAGGTCAAGATCAGAACCGTACTGAATAACACGTTCTAGCACTCTTTTCAAGTTACTACGTCTCAGCAGAACGATCCGCCATCTTGGAAAAGTCAAAACACGTGGGTCGCACACCGTCAACAAAATTTTTATTAATCCCAACAATTTAAGGGAAGGAACTGTTTACAGTGAATGGTACCACTGTAGACAGATAGAAGTTCATTGCAGGGGTTGTTTCCCTTGGTCAGCAGGACCGTTTACACCGTTAAAAATTCGTGATATCCGTCGGAACTCAAGTGCCGGCACGCAGCCAACGCTAAACACAGATGTCGGAATTCCAGTTCCGACGCGCCTCGAATGAGTTAAGGGTTCTTCTCATTTATTTGGAGATGTCCATACATTTGTTTGCCTGTTGGGTCAGAATGTTCTTGTTTTAATGTATCTGTTTTGGTTATGTCACGCTGTGATGTTATGAACAAAGTTTGACTGCTGCTGTTTATTTTTAATTGTCTAGCCCCTATAACCGGATTTTGCTTGTTTGCCACTTTAACTTCATAGTTGTAAGCATTTCTAACTATATTTGATGTTGGTTTCATTCTGTGTGGTTAAATTGTTGTTTTAATCTCGATTTTTAGCAATTATTTACGGATGAAGTGAAAAAGGATGTTATTCCTTTCATCCTCTGTGATTACATTTCTCCTTGCTGTGGCTGTCTGGTGTCTATCTCTTTTACATGTGTTTTGTACTGAGGGGTCAGAAATCGTCTTTTGTCACCTTTTTTGTTGCATTTTTGTGATATGATGTGACGGTTATGTACACAATGCTCTAGTCGGGTGTAATAATGTTAGATTTTTGTTTTTGGTGTTGTTTTGATATTTAAAGTCATTTAATGTGGTTTTTTTGCTTGGGTTATGTTTATTTTCTGTCATAGTGCACTTGTAAGGTTAAATGAAGTTTGTGACGTTGTGACAAGTTATGTACATATGCCGGGATTTAAATTTACTAGTTTGTTAAAAATAAACTACTTTTTGAACTTATAGTGTGTTTATGAGCTTATAAGTGTGACTGGATTTGTCTAGCCTTTCTTTGTGTGTCTCCTTTTTAGGCAAAAAGTTTTCCTGAGCATGTCACAGTTTTAGACTCCTTTTCATGCCTATGTACATATGTGAGTTGGCGTAAGAATATGATATTTAATATATAGAGATTAATTAGAAATAAAAGCTGAACTTTTCACAGAGCCGTCTGTCTTTGAGAATCAAAGTCATAGTTTACTTAAGACTATCAAACTATTTAGTTGCAAAGGCAAAACAATATTGAATGTTTCTTTCTGATGACAAGGCCCCCCAAAACAGGTTCAGCAGGTCAGATACTCTTTCTGTGTGGTAAGGGGGGGTATTTGTCTTTATTTACACAGGCACATGTATGAAACTTTTTATTTGCCTGAAACCGAGCTGTGTCCCTTGGATGTCTGAGAAAAGTAGCTTTCCTTGTGAAGCCTGCAAAAACCCATTTTGTCATTTAAAATAACTATTTTTTGAAAGGTGAAAAAAAAGTTCTAGGGTCCGGAAAAACAAAAAAAGGGTCGGCCGAGGAATCAGAAACAATGAACTTTTTTCTTGGTCTAAACCTAAACTGTAAGCCAAGTTCTGATAGAGAAGCTTACAACTAAAAAATATCAAATCATATCTTCAACAAAGCTTTTGTTATTTCTTTGAGTATTCATGAAAAGGGTAATTTTAACAATTCAGTCAAGTTTGATATTTTTGTAAAAATGTGAGATGGTTACCGAGAAATATGCTTAAGATTAAGAAGAGTCTGTTATGTTATACATATGATCTGCGCACATGTGCCACTTTCTTCCTGTGTTTTCAATTTTTTCTTCATTTTCTGACTTACCTCTCTGTAAACTTGGTGGCGTGGATGAAGAATAACGGCCTTGCTGTTTATGCGACACAGGCCTGCTGTTGATGCACAGCGACCTCACACATCCGTGCGTGTGCCCTAGTAATCCTGTTAAAAGAAAGAGAGAAATAGTTTGCTTACATTTCAACTGTAGAAGTAATGCATTCCTGCAGTAAATCAAAACAAACATGTTATGATAGCACAGTGTAAAGTTTGTCTTGAACTGTCTGAGCTCTATGTAATTTTGACAGTGCCGCAAAAGGTGGAAGATACTGTTTCCAGTCCGTCTTCACCAAACGTGTGACAGGTCGCCACCCCCTGACATTAAAGGTGCACCATTTCCCACTCTCAACAGCCTCTTTATATCACATCAAAAGGAGTTGCCAAATTCCTAAGAAACCCCAATGCTCCCAAAGAATCAGATCCAGACAACACCCCAAACCCGATCCTGAAAACCTCTGCTGACGCCATCACCGCCTCACTTGCAGCAATCTACATCACATCGATCGAGACAGGACAGCTCCCAAAGTACTGGTTGAGTGCAATCGTCTCGTCGGTGTTTAAGAAGGGTGACAGAAACAAAGCTGAAGACTATAGGTCAGTCTTCCCGACGTCAGTAGCATGTAAGCTCCTTGCCATCACCTCCACAACCATTTCAACAAGCACAGTATCCTCACCAGCAAAAACCACGGGTTCAGGACAGGCCACTCATGTGAAACCCAACTGCTCACCACCATGCAGGACATCCTATCATCACATGATGCTAGCCGCCAAACTGACATCATCATCCAGACATTTAACACAGTACCCCTCAGCAATTAAAGGCACACACAGCATCCCATAAACCATCTGTTTCTGGTCACAGACACTGTCAGGCTTTTACACACAGTACAAACACCCTTTCGTTTAAACACTCACCGCTTGAGAACATCCTAGGTGCCCTCTGTAAAGCGCGAGCATTTTTCAAAGAATTTATTTTTGCGCGGCCAGCCGGATTGTCTGTACCACAATCGGACGCCTCGTTTTGGCGCTAGAACTAGAATTTTAAAATCTAAATAATAAATTGACAGCTTGTAACACAAACATTCTTAAATCATAAAAGATTTCTTTTTTCATCAAGACGAGATCAGTACAACTCGAGGTTTTGAAAGTGTAAAAAAAGGGAGGCCGGAAGCAAGTCACGCAATGATCGTGTTTCACCAAGGCAAGCAGACGAACTTTCTGCATATATCGCTTGCGTCGTTGAAGCTAACCGCTGCCGATAAGGATAAGTTTGTGCGACTCGCAGTCGTTTGTTGCATATTAGATTCAGAGGTACACAATTACGTGCTATTGCAGATACAGCAAGTAGCATTGAAATCACAAACTGACGACGAACTTGTGAAAAAAAAGGAAAGTGTGTGCCACGGGTCCACGATGGCTCAAGGGTAAAATAAACCACGAAATCTGATGTGTGGTTTACCCAAGCTAAATAGCCATTCATTTAATGCTGTGAAATGCTATTGTAAGTGTGTTCCATAAGGTTAGAACTGCTTTTTCGCGAGAAGATTTAAATCGTTCTGTAAACCATTTGAGGCAGACTGGGCTTTTAAGTTACTCCACAAGCTGGATCACATCTGGCTGACCATTGCTCTGACCCACTCAAAACACTTGTCGGTTTACAGGTGATCTTTATGCTTTTCATTCAGAGGAGAGCTGCATCCCTTGTCTTTATGTTCAAGATCTGTCTTTTTTTCTTGGTTGAGTATATTGGATCGACTTGTTTCTTAAGTTAATTAAATGGAATAAAGTTGATAATGACATTGTTGTAACTACCAGGTTGGTCAGCCATGTTGGTGTAATACTGTAAACAATTTTTGTTTTTAAAGCTATCTGTGAGCGGAAGTTACTAAGTATTCCTTTGGTCAATAACCAGTACATTGCAGTTGCACAGAAACTGTGTCAGTGGTACAAAGCTCAGATACTGCTTCGCAGTTTGACCCCAGGCCAAATGTAATGGTGACATGTTACACCATATGAAACTGAAAGGCTCTCAAGGACAGCATGGCTAGTGAAGGACGTGACAGGCCGTGATTACCGTGGATGCCAGGCCAGATTTTTAAACTGTCCAAACATTTGCCACAGCAGTCACGGTGCGGATGACAAACCTAGTAGGCTGTAGTAAAATGGGGTGAACGCAACAAAACGTGACAGTACGTAATAGGCCGTAACAAAACTTGGAGACAGTCCTTAGTCGGACGGGAAGCATATGTATTCCCCGGCATCTCACGGTCCTTTCAATTTGTTTCATGTTCTGCCGCGTTTAGTGAGCGTTTTGTCATGGTTGCTGCGCGTTTTGTCCCGTTTTGCCCTGTTTTGTCCCGGTAAGCTAGTGTGTATTGTAGTCGTTTCATCGCGTTCAATCAATTGGCTCGTCCCGGTGTGTGAGGGTTTGCAGGCAGGGCGCGCTACGGCGCGTTGCATTCCACTACGGTCTGACACGGCGCGCACGGTCTGGGAGGGAGTACATAATAAGCCGGGCTACAATGATACAATACTGATAGCATATAACCACGTCATGTCCTTAATAGTCGCTAGTAGTAGTACTTGGGACAGAAATAGTAAGTTAGTCAGTCAGTATGATACAATACAGGATACAATGATTGCTATTGCTTGGGAGGCCTTCTTTTTATACCTTGGGCACCAACGTGCTCCAAAGCTGCCCGGTGTCCACCCATGCGTTGCTCAGAATCACGGTGGCCCGCTCAGAGCAAAGTCGCTCTGGATTGGTCTATGCAATGGGCTCATAACGAGGCAAATCGCTTCCAGATGGCGACGAAGAAGGCACGAATGCTGCGAGATATGAAAAAAGTTGCACTTCTTAAACTAGCAGACGATTCGGTCAGTGAAATCGTCAGACAGAACGTAGTTATGATGGGAAATTTAGCTGGGGTAGTCCCTGAACCTTGAAAAGCGGTGGATCCCTCGGGTCACGTCGAAAACCACGCCGAGAAGACCGCAACACGCTACACGGCATCGCAGTGTAAACACCGCCGCCATCTTGGAATACGAAGCGCGCAGTGGGCGAGCATATCCCAAAGCCGCTCGCTGAGTGCTTCGCGAGCGCTTTTTTGCACTGCCCCAAGAAATGGCTTTCTGTCATGCGCACTGCGGGCGACCCGAGGCAGACCGCTCTGGGCAACTCGTCTCACGTTTTATCCGTAGAAAGCCTTGACAGAACGTGAAAAACATGTCAGACCTTGATCAGAATGTGAGAAACGTGCAGGACCTCATCAGAACGTGACGGGCCGGGAGGGAAAATACTGGCATCCGTGGTAGACCGCAGGCCGAACTGTAGTGTGCCTTGGAGCCTCTGGGACTCAGCCTCTTTGCCCCCCCCCATGCCCGTCACGGTACCGTGAGAAAACTTGGCAGGACCTAACAAAACTTGAATACAGCGAAAAAAATGGCAAAACTCCCACGGCGCACTACGTTTTGGGCAACGCACTTGCTATACGCACTCAGAGTGTATAAAAGATTCTGCCCCTGTATACACTACGGCGTTAATTTCCGGTTGCGAAGCGAATTTGCCATTCAAAGCGACTTTGTGTTAGGAATGCAGAGCAGTTTGTTATCACAGAGTGAAAAAAACTAAATCTGATGCTCCACGGCCTTTACAGTACAATGTAGATTTTTTTCTCTGAGTGTACATAAAAGACCAGAAAACCACATCAAGAGTGTCATTCAAGAGTGCGAAGGAACGCAGTGCACTTTCGATTCATAGTATCAAAGTATGCTTGAGACAAACACACAAAAAACAAACACACACTAAAACTGATGCTGCACGGCAGTATATTGTCGGAGTATGGAACACAATTTGAGTGTGTATCGACCCAGAAGTTGTTGTGTATATATATATATATATATATATATATATGGGCAAGGCTCAGAAATGGTGTCTAAAAAGTGTGACACATGATGAAGAAATGGAAACTGTGTTTTGAGTGACAAAAATGATGACATCTTGTGTACAATAATAAATTACAACCAACAATGCTAATTTCAAGTCAATCACGATTTGGAGGACGCTTGTCATTCTCTGGCTCAGCAGATTTCGATTTGCGGTGACTATCGTCTGCTATGTCGTCTGCTTCGATCGACTCGACAACACTACTACCACTCACACTGACACTAAGTCCACATTCGCGGTGTTCCTGTCATTTTGTCCGGAATCACTTACCTTGGCGAAGGGTAGCAAACCTTGGCCAATTTAGTTTTTTTCTTTTTTGGTTGCGACATGATGTTCAAATCCAAATCGAAAGCACTGACTGATTGATAAACTATCGCGAACCGGCGAACGCAAACGCTGACAGTGTGGTTTCCCTTGTCCAAGGGAAACCACTCTGGCATCTATATTTTTTGGCACTGGCTTCCGTTCAAAACATTGATGTTTCGTTTTTGGTATTCGCGAAGGAAATAAACCTCAGTCAGTTGACTAAGTACATCGGCAGCAGTTTTAGCAATCAAAGCCTGACCAATTATATAAAAACAAGAAGAGCAAACGCTCGATCGAGTCACTTTCGCAGTTCTGAATATTATATGAGGCATCAGATGGACAGGAAGAAATTGCTATTCACAACACAATACAGATGTAAATAATTTGATGTAAAGAATAATCCTATAAAGTTTGAATCAAATCCGATGAATAGTTTCAAAGATATGATATTTCAATTTTTTTCCTTCAAGACATACCTGTGACCTTGAAAAAGGTCAAAGGTCACCAAAGCAGACGTCAAAGTGTAGAGGTCACTGGGAGTCACGTTCACATAAAATTTGAGCCCGGTCACTTTTATAGTTTCCGAGAAAAGCCCAACGTTAAGTTGTGTGTTGCCGAACAGAAAAGGCTAGTTATCTCCCTTGTTTTTCTGATAACGTTCGTAAAAGGCTACAGATGTAAATACTTTGATGTAAAGAATAATCCTACAAAGTTTCAATCACATCCGATGAACTTTGTCAAAGATATAAAATGTCTAATTTTTCCTTTGACGCTGACCTGTGACCTTGAAAAAGGTCAAAGGTCAACGAAACCATCGTTAAAGTGTAGAGGTCATTGGAGGTCACGACTAAACAAAATATGAGCCGGATCGCTTTGATAGTTTCCGAGAAAAGTCCAACGTTAAGGTGGTGTCTACGGACGGCCTGCCGGCCGGACGGACAGACTAACACTGACCGATTACATAGAGTCACTTTTTCTCAAGTGACTCAAAAATGGACAAACTTTGGCCGATTTAGGCGAATACTCTTCGGACATTTGGCCGATAGGGACATGAAAGTTTCGGCCAAAGTAAAAAAAAATCGGCGATTGGCCGAAGGGCCGACCCAAACGACACCCCTGTAAAGGGACATTTCATTGGCTAAAGATTTGTAACAAAGCTATTCATTGTCGGAGTGTATACAGACCCATCTGACAGGATTAGTGAGCTTAGTAAGGCACTAGGCCAGACATGCGCATTGTAACAAGGGCATACGTCACGGGACATGCGCACTGCACGTTACTCCCCACCATGCTAGAGAATATCTAGGTCGATGTACCATATGTATGTGCTTGCCTCTACTAAGAAATTAATAAAGCTTGGAACACACTGACAGGAGTTGCCTCCGTGTATGTGCTGAACTGAAAGACGTTACACCATCGATCCTGTATTCATTCGGAGTGTGTATAGCTGTTGCCTTCGGGAAAAGGGGGCTGCCGTGGCCGCCGGGAACATATTAGTGTAAACCTACTAGTATAAGCAACCCAACTTCTGTTTTCAAACTTTGAACATCAGACTGTGCATGAATATATTCTAAGGGACTGAAAATCTACGACCATGCATGAAGAAGTCATTTTAGATGGATATGCGCACACCGCCTGTCCCGTTTAGCCGATACGGCTCCTGTGAATACAGTGATGTAAATTACGCCAATGGGAATCCAGATCCATTCCAGTAAAACTGCAACGCACATTTTTCATGGCAGTGTTTTGTATTCGCGAAAGGTAATATTCAAGAACAGTGTCCCAAACTCAAGGCACGCCAATGTTTTCATTATATGCGTGAGTACTTACGAGTATTCAATAAAGGTGACTTTGAACACGCTGCCAAGAAGTTTTCCATGAAGATCGCCGCCATTTTGAATACCTCTGTTTAAACTAAGAGAGTAACTCCCCTTTGAACAGCAGGGTCAAGCGGTCTGACTATAATTACTGCGCGATCAAGCGCGACCTCAAACTAAAGCATTTACATGTAATATTTTTGTTGTTCTAGTATCTTCATTAACAGCTATTGTGTTTTCAGCGTAGCAATAGGGTCCGATATTTAGACGAGACAAGTATAATGCCTTACGCGAATTGTTAAATATTGAACTGCGAGCGAAAGCGAGCTGTTCACTATTTGAAAAAGCAACGAGTGTAAATCTGGTACGAAACAGCAAGCCACGTAGTATTCTGTTTATCCTACATACTGTACTTACGTGTATTTTACTGAAAATGTCCTGCAGTCGAAGACGCTTGTTTTGGAAGCTCTATCTCTTCTAAAGCCTCGTGCAATCTATTACGTCAAAGTAAAGAAACGTCACTCTCAGTGCCGTGGCGTGACATGTTAGTTCTAAAAATTCATCGTGCGAGCGCAATTTTTTTTCTATAATGACGTTTGTCTCGGTGACTTTGGCATCATAAGCATGCAGTGGAAAAACAGGTCCCTGCCAGACTTGCTTGACATGACCTCATTTACATGATATACACACGTGTGATTTGAACGATCCATTATCTCACGAGTGTCTCTCTCGCGTATGTAGGATAAATAGTATTATCTCACGTTGTACCAAGTTTTAAGCTTTGGAAAAGAACATGAAGGGAGTTGTGATGCATTTTCGAAGAGCCGCGAGCGAGCGAAAGTGAAAGCACCAGATTTCTGTCACAACCGATCATGTCCGACTTGTCTGTGTCCAGTCTGTGTGCAAGTGTGAGTCAGTGTGTGTCAGTGTATGTGTGTGTGTGCGTGTTAGTTTCGCCGGACGGTTATCACGTGGTTCGGAATGCGGCATTCTGACAGAACGCATAGTTTTGGGACGTTACAGAATGCATTTCTAGAATATAGAATGCAGTCTATAATATACAATGCATTCTAGTTTATATATAGAATGCATTATATGATGAATAATTTACTTAAATAATTCATTATTTAGGATCAAACCAAAAAACCTTAATTTCTTTACAAACGGATTGCCATAGAAAATGCATCACAAGTCCCTTATTTTTCATGTCCATGGCTTAATATATGCTAAGACCAACAAAAAAAAATTGTCTGTTTCTGGTAACATGGCTAAAAAAAATAGGGTCGGTAGGTCGGGATTTTTTTATTTTATTTATTTTTTATTTTAATTTTTTTTACCCCAAATGTAGACCAATAAAACTAACTTTAAAAATCGCGCAAAGAGACTGGATTCACTATACATAGAGACAAGACACTCAACACATTTACAAATCGTCAGCGGACTTTCGTTTTCACACGTTTTTGTTGTTCATTTTCTCACCCTGTCCTTTACCACCAAAAAAAATTTAAAAAAATGTTTGAGTTTGGAAAAAAAAAAGTTTAGGGTCGGCGCCGAAATTTAGGGTCGGTCGGGTGACCAGAAACAGACAATTTTTTTTTTGGCCTAATACAACGTGAGAAAATACCATGAAAATACTTGAACAACAAAAATATTACATGTAAATTTATGTTTTAAACTTGGTAAAAAAATTATTGCAACAACTTTCGCACGCTAACAAAAGCGGTAAAACGCAATCCATTTTAGTTCAACTTTATATGCTGGAAAGGGTAATTATGTCCACCGTTAATATCATTTGTCCGATCGGTGGTAAGTTGTATAGGCATCCCGTTACAGCCTGTCAAACAAGGTCACCCCTAAAATCGACCTGACTAAAACCATAGCCCCATGTTTTAAAACATGTCACCTCTCCGAATGCATTCCAATAGATGACCGCTCCTGCGGCCATCAATAAAGCGACTGTATACGTTACCATTGACGGTGATCGATCATTTTTTGTGCGCGTTCTTATCTCCAGCAAATGTAAACCAGCACTCAGATCTGCCTGAAACTTTGGCACCAGTTGCCCATACCATTTTTTTCTTAGCATGCAATGTCACGATTTTTTGTCCTTAAACCCTGAATTAATACGAATATTTGTTTAGGTCTTTCGGAAACGTTGCGTCATAAGACACGCTTAGTATACACGTTCACCAAAATCAACACAGATTTTGGTCAGCCTATTAGTCATAACTTCTGAAATTTCTAAAGCAATTCATTGAGAACTTGAGCAGATATGGCTCTCATTGAGTGGAGGACCCCCTCAAAAATGGCCGCAACACGTGCCTTTTTTGGCCTCTGAAACGGTTGACCCCTACTGCCTTTGTCAAAAGGCTACAGAGACTAGAGAAGTAAGGTGCATCAAACAAAATGCTCTGAACTCGAAATTCAATGGCCTTTCTAACAGTAGTCATAAGTGTTTGGTAAGTGAACATTCTGATTTTTTGCAGATTTTAAAACACGGGGCTATGGTTTTTGTCAGGTCGAGTTTAGGGGTGACCTTGTTTGACAAGGCTGTAACGGGATGCCTATACAAATTACCACCGATCGGACAAATGATATGAACGGTGGACATAATGACCTTTTCCAGCATATAAAGTTGAACTAAAATGGATTGCGTTTTACCGCTTTTGTTAGCGTGCGAAAGTTGTTGCAATAATTTTTTGGCCAAGTTTAGTTTGAGGTCGCGCGGTGGGGTCGCGCGTGGTCGCGCGAGGTCACGCAGTAAGTAGTCAGACCCTGGTCAAGGGTCAACTCGTGCTGTCGGCTACACCAGCGAAGTCCATCCCGTGGTAATAGTCCCATTGAGTTAGCGTAGTACAAAGCGAACGCTGGACGTCTTGTGTGAGGAGGTATGGATTACGCCAAAGCCGTGCGCGAGCATCATGAAGCAGCTGAAAACGTCCTTTCCCTAATGGATGGCTCACCTGGGCCCGAGACACTGAAGGACTGCAAGGAGATCTTACTGAAAGCAACTAGCTACACGTTGGTATGTTGATGTCATTCACATTTAACGTCCTCGGTGGTACCGCAAAGAGGAAAATAAAAACGGAATACAAATTTATCTGTACTGCGCTTTTTTGCATGTGTGTGTCTGTGTGCTCCTAAATATGCGTACATGGATCTGTGCGCAAGACATGCGGAGATAAATAGAGAATACTACATGGCTTGCTGTGTCGTACCAGATTTACACGAGTTGTTTTTTTAAATATTGAACTGCGAGCGAAAGCGAGCTGTTCACTATTTCAAAAAGCAACGAGTGTAAATCTGGTACGACACAGCAAGCCATGTAGTATTCTGTTTATCCTACATACTGTACTTACGTGTATTTTACTGAAAATGTCCTGCATTCGAGGCAGCTAAATTGAAGACGCTTGTTTTGGAACCTCGATCTCTTCTAAAGCCTCGTGCAATCTATTACGTCAAAGCAAAGAAACGTCACTCTGAAAGTGTAGCGTGACGTGTTAGTTCTAAAGATCCATCGAGGGTAATTAGCGAGCGCAATTTGTGTTTCTATAATGACGTTTGTCTCGGTGAATTTGGCATCATAAGCAGACTTGCTTGACATGACCTCATTTACATGATATACACACGTGTGATTTGAACGATTATTATCTCACGGGTGTCTCTCTCACGTATGTAGGATAAATGTATTTATAAATATAGGCCTACATGTTGGGATTCCTGCGGGCATGACAGGTGTTATTGTGATGTTGAAATCTTGTGGACCAGGATAATGAAGCAGACACAACTCACATCTTTGGCTACGGACCTGAAACTGGTGACCAAACCTTCCGTGAGGAGCTGGCACACTTTCTGACACGGGAGTATGGGGATACTGTCAACAGGTATGGGTAGCATTTTTATTTTGCATGACCCCTCTTGTGTTGCTAGGATTTGCGGAAAACACAATTAAGTAGAAGTGCAATGCCATTAAGGCACTGCATACTACCCCCAGTGAAGGACAAATTCTCTCTCTCTCTCTCTCTCTCTCTCTCTCTCTCTCTCTCTCTCTCTCTCTCTCACTCTCTCTCACACACACACACACACCCCAAGTCACACACACACACACACACACACACACACACACACTGACTCACACAAATCTCATACACACAAAACACACTCATACGCACATATACAGATGAACACACCCACCCTTGCAAACACACACACACACATACACACACACTCACTCACTCACTTACACAAACACAAATCTCATCAGAGACATACATACAGAGATGCGAAGCGAGGGCCGCTCGCGTGAACTCTTAGGCTACACGGGCCGCGCTCGGTCAGCGTGACCTCGCGCCATCCCGTTCTAAATTGTTGTTCGCTTGCTCTCTGACACCGATTTGAAGTGCTTTTCTGTCATATTTCTTTGGATATATCCAGCTTCAGACGAGAGATATCAGTGGTAAGTAAACTTGATTCATATTCTGTAGCTTCAATAGTGTGCACACAAATGCATTTGAGAGGATTGGCTTCCCGAAGTGAGTCAAAAACGGTTCCTTCGGTTCTTGCGGCCATTGTTTCTAAGTCCATTGTGCGTGGAGGCAATGTTTGGGAGCTAATATTTTCTTTTGTGCGAAACTTTGCTTTCCCTTGACTGGCAAATGCATTACTGGTGTATACATTAATCTGTTTGTATAATTTTTGACGCGCTGTAATTAAATTTGATGCTTATAAGTCTCACTCAAGTGGTTCTCGCACATACACTGGCGTGTGGATAAAAAGTTTTTAAGGAGAAATGAGCGAAATTGCTTACTTTAGGATTCATCTTCTAATCACCAAATAATGCAATAGTCTTCTTCTTGTGATTTTCTGTTTCTCTTGAGTGCAAATAATCAACATTTTGCATGTTTTATTATGTATGATTTTCTATGAAACAGTTATAACTCTTTAAAAACACAACAATTGCCAGCTTGGCGCCAGTCATGGGAGGATTACTTGCCCCTGTCGTAGGCGAAGAGTACGCGAACAATTGCCAGCTTGGCGCTAGTGGGAGGATTACTTGCCCCTGCCGTAGGCGAGGATAACGCAAGCGGGAAGACAGCGCTTCGCATCTCTTCTATCTATGTCTCTGATCTCATACACTCCAAACCCACACTCATACGAACATAGACAGATGGACACACACACCTTTACAAGCAATCACACACACACACACACACACACACACACACACACACACACACACACTCTCTCTCTCTCTCTCTCTCTCTCTCTTACTCACACACACACACATAAGCACACACACAAACATGCACTCTCTTTTCTCTCTCTTTTGCACACACACACACACACGCACACACACACACACACACACACACACAACACATGTGCACACAAACATGCACACACACGCGCCATGCTCACGAGAGAAAGGCGCAAGAGGGGATGCATATAGTGTTCGTGGGATACCTCCAGAAAGGCAGAGCATTTAAGTTGTCCGTGGCAGTTCGCCTCTTGAACCTATGATATTTAAAGGTTTTCTATCTATATAAGGAGCCATTTTGGAAAGGTTTTCCGGGAAATTGGACCTTAAAAGTTCAAGGGATGTTCATTGTACAGCAATTTAGAATTCTGGTAATAATTTTATCAAAATGCCCTAACTTAGCTAATTTATTAAATAAATTGTAATCAGCGAGCTGTTTTCTTCTTCCACTCTTGAATTTCAGGAGTCCTCATCATATTTTATCCAGTCCTGGTGGGTACGCATTCGTCTAAGCAGACAAAAGCCATTGAATTCTGCTGTACAGGGTTAACAAGTAAAATAAGTTTGTGTGGACAGCTCCAACTTGATGGTGACAGCGGGAGCAACACAGGCCCTGCACATGGTGGCCTCTGTTCTCTTCAGCAAGGACAGCGTTGTCTTCATCGAGGATCCCACCTACTTCGCTGGCTGCAGGGTGCTCAAGGATGATCTCCAAATGAAGATCGTGCCGGGTGAGAGCTTAAAGTCATGAATGCATGATCCTTGCACTGCAGAGGACTGATCTGGATGTCATGCAAGCTTTTTTTGTGTGCTTCTCCTGGCACACTTACAATATATCCCGTGAGCATAGTTCACTTTCAACATAGCTGAATCAACTTGATGACATTAACACTATAACCCTGAAACGAAGTTCTAAGATGGCAGCTTGATGTCTACTGGGACAGAAAGTGAGCTGCCTACATGAAATAAGGTGTTGTTACATTACTTAGCTTTCATAATGGTAGTTTCCTTCCGACAACGTGAGATGCAAATTAGCAGAGAATTAACTGCTTTTCATTCTGGCAAATGATGTGAATTGTCTGTGTAGGACTCATCGAACCAACGAAGATGTTTATGGCCAGTGTCAAGTGAAAAGTACTTATGTGTTCAAAAGCTTCTGCTGAAGAAGTCATTTGTTTTTCTCTACAGTGCCCTGTGATGCTGATGGGATGAACACAGATGTTCTGGAACAAGTTTTGTCAGAATATTGCCCCAGTGATGAAAAACGATCTTCAGCACGACCATTTTGGGGAATGGTGTACACAATACCTGTGTACAACAACCCAAAAGGGAATTGTTACAGTGCAAGTGAGTGTTGCGGGTGCTAAATTTGCTTGGAGGAATTATGTGAAGGTCAGTAATTTTCTACTATTTTAGCCCACAGTATTTTTAGGGACTCATGAAAAAATCTTCAGAAATGTTTTTGCCATAATGCCAGAATGACCGATCTTCGATTTAAATCTTTCATTATCAGCGTATTCGTTACTTAAATGTTACTACAATCTTACCATGATTGAAATAAGCATACACACATACATTGAGAAGGATTTGTTCAGAAATGGACGTTTTAATGACGTTGTCAAAAGTGACACAGCAAATTTAGTGGAGTTATCTGACAGCTAGCGACTAACTTTACCACTGGGAAACGCTCTGGGAAGTGCCTATCAGGGTATGATTGATTGATTGATTGATTGTGTGTGTGTGAGAGTGTGTGTGTGTGTGTGTGTGTTCTGCAATATGAGACTAAATTGAGGACATTTTCAAATCTAAATGACTCTTAGCCGCTAATCAGGAATGACTTGCAACCACTTTTCTCTGCAGGCCGATGTCGCAAACTCGTAGAACTTGCTCGCAAGTATGATGTGCTCGTGGTAGCTGAAGATATCTACAATCTCATTCATTTTGGGTGAGAATATTATTTGTGCTTGTTTATATCTGTTCTGTATACCGTATTTGACGGACTACAAGCCGCGACTTTTAAAAAAAAAAAATCGCATTGCGGCTTATAAAAAGATGCGACTAAAACGTTACCTAAACTGAATAGCATTCACCTAATGGAAGTCGCCGCGGATTTTCATTTCGCTCGATTGGCGATTACCGGTACTTTATTAGCTCTCTACTCAAGACTCAGCGCTTTTCTCTTTCTTTCGCGAATCTTCGTTTGTCAGCAAGTCGTCGTGACAAGATAGCGTAGAGAGAAACACCGGAATGTATCAGGATCTCGCACGTGCGAGATTTCGTTTTTTTGTGTCTCGCAATAGTTGGAGGAGCGAGAGCCGCCATGTTGTGTTTTTGTCTGCTCGAAATGTGCGCAAAAGTCGTAAATCATCCCCAAAAAGCTTATTCCGGGCGGGACTACATGTGTGTGTTGTTTACAAATTGTGTGTGTGATATTTTTCTTCAAACTTTTTTACTTTTCTTCTTTGTTTCACTTGTTTATTCTCGGAGCCGATTTCGCCAAATACCGTACTTTCGTTTGCCTGGTTGTTTTGATTGATTGACACGATCTGATTATATTTTTATCGACGGCGGCTAATATAGTGACGCGACCTTTACGTGGCTCGTCCCAATTTTCTTTTTTAAAGTCGGGGGTGCGGCTTATAAAACGGTGCGTCTTGTAATCCGTCAAATACGGTACTTGAATATGGACATTATTAGCCTGTAATAAATTTAAAACAGTGTAAAACAAAAGGAAACTAAATTTGGTATGGCTGTGTCCTTATTTTATGTTTTTGTCTGAGTAGAGGTTGCCTGAACACCTGGTGTCTTGAGAAGAGGAAAAAATAAAATAAAAAATTTGGTAGATAACAGAGTGGTTGAAGTAGCATGTGGACTATTACATACATGAACGCATAAACACAAACTAAAATGTTATCTGAAGACTTCTTATTACTATGTTTTCGTTTTTATCCTTGAAAGGGAGTGTTCCCCACCTGCCCGCCTGCTGTCTTACGACAAGCCATCAGACCAAGACTACAGAGGAAATGTTGTGTCCATAGCAACCTTCTCCAAGATCCTAGCTCCAGGTCTGCGAGTGGGCTGGGTGGAGGCACCACAACGCATTCTGTCCTTGCTGTGCGGAAGGTAGATATTGTGCTGCATGCTTTGACACAATGTTTGTATTCATCAACTACAAAAATAGAGAGACATAGCAGGTGGGTAGGCGGTGGTGGTGGGTTCGTGCCGTCAGAATTCGGTCCCAGTATGAGAATCGAGCGCTGCACAGGGCTAATAAACAATTTTAGCACAGTCCTGCACAGTCTTTGTCGTGAGGATTTCATACCTAGTATTTGGACTTCCGCCAGGAAAACTCGGAAGCGGTCATCAACATTTTGTTGAGTTTACGCCATGCAAACCATCGCCAGGGTAAATTTACTGGTTTCTACATATAGTTAAGGTCTTTGGAAGTTCAAATAAATGTACATTGCAAATGTATTAACAAACTAAAGAAGCAACTTGACCAGTTAATTTGCTAAAGAGACTAATATCCCTGTGTAGCAATTGTTTCTTTCACCTACACCATCACCACCCCCCTACTGTTTCACTAATAACACTGAAATCCAAAACAATAACAATAACAACACTTTATTGTCCATTAAAATGTTACATAAAAATGGAAAATTTTCTTCGGCACACCCCGCCTGCCTGTAAATGATTATAACAACAATTGGACAATTAACACACATAAAACATAGGTTCACGTATGTAATAACAAGCACACCTATCATACTTCCAATAACACTGACCTAAAGTGTTGTCCGTGTCATCTTTAAATTGAATAAATTTACAGATAAAATCTAAATAAGGTTACACGTCTTCTTCTTCTTCTGCGTTCGTGGGCTGAAACTCCCATGTACACTCGTGTTTTTTGCACGAGTGGAATTTTACGTGTATGACCGTTTTTTACCCCGCCATTTAGGCAGCCATACGCCGTTTTCGGAGGAAGCGTGCTGGGTATTTTCGTGTTTCTATAACCCACCGAACTCTGACATGGATTACAGGATCTTTTTCGTGCGCACTTGGTCTTGTGCTTGCGTGTACACACGGGGGTGTTCGGACACCGAGGAGAGTCTGCACACAAAGTTGACTCTGAGAAATAAATCTCTCGCCGAACGTGGGAACGAACTCACGCTGACAGCGGCCAACTGGATACAAATCCAGCGCGCTACCGACTGAGCTACATCCCCGCCCACAGGTTACACGTCTATTAAGACTATCACAATCAAATATAATATTCCACTGTGTAAATTTACCCTCTCATAACACAGGAGTTGGGGTTTCACAGCAGAGCAATCACATTACGAATATCACAGATTAGGATTTGTAAACTGATCAATAATTGTACACTGCTCATAGACGCAATCACACACACACACACACACACACACACATTTACACTTTTTTTTTTTTCCTGCTGACCAGCCTCTATGTGATGCGAGAAGAATTTAAAATGGTGATTGCGGAAGGAAGGAATGACTTTTTAAGCTGGTTTTTGCGTGCCAAAGGGACCTTATAACGTTTACCTGAAGGGAGAATTTCAAAACAAGGGTTGAGAGGATGGATCAGTTCACGGACAATTTAGATAGCTTTCCGCTTAATGGCTGCTTGCTAGAGACTGGTCAGCTGTCGTTAGGGTTGCCCTACAAGTTTGCTGGCCGTCGCAACAATGCGGTGCAGTTTAGCCTTGGGTTTTACATTTATGGTACCATACCATGTCACAATGTTAAAAGTAAGAATGCTTTCAAATCAAACTGCGATACACAAGTTCCATAACACTTTGATTGACATTAAAATATTTAAGCTTCCTGAGAAGAAAAAGTCGCTGCAGAGCTTTCTTATAAAACAGCATGAACATCATGATCACTAAAAGTCAGCGGCGGGGATGTAGCTCAGTCGGTAGCGCGCTGGATTTGTATCCAGTTGGCCGCTGTCAGCGTGAGTTCGTCCCCACGTTCGGCGAGAGATTTATTTCTCAGAGTCAACTTTGTGTGCAGACTCCCCTCGGTGTCCGAACACCCCCGTGTGTATACGCAAGCACAAGACCAAGTGCGCACGAAAAAGATCCTGTAATCCATGTCAGAGTTCGGTGGGTTATAGAAACACGAAAATACCCAGCATGCTTCCTCCGAAAGCGGCGTATGGCTGCCTAAATGGCGGGGTAAAAACGGTCATACACGTAAAAGCCGTGGGAGTTTCAGCCCATGAACGAACAAACAAAAAACCCACTAAAAGTCAGCTTATTGTCAATTGAAACCCCAAGATATTTTAATGTGTCCACAAGTTCAACTTCCTTATCGCTTATTCTTACTTTTTTGGGACAACACACATCACTCTTTCCTCCAAAAATCATTTCTTTTGTTTTGCCTACATTCAACTGCAAGAAACTGAACTTGAACCATTCATTAAGTAAACCAACTTGGGTAAAATATTTTGACAAGGTTTCTTCGTCCTTCAGACGCCCAACGAGGGCCATGTCGTCTGCATATCTATAATAAGGGCTAGAACTGGATCATTTAAAAACATGTTGTTTGTGTAAATTGAAAAAAGTACAGGAGAGAGAACACAACCTTGAGGGGCCGCGGTGTTTAAAACAATTTCGTCTGATAGCACAGAATGACCGAACAAACGAGTGCTGAGGCTGACGCGTTGTGGCCGATCGCATGGGAACTTCCTGATCCAGAAAATCAAATTATTGTTCACGTCTAACTGGACTAACCTCTGGATAAGTCTATGGGGCTGAATCGTGTTAAAGGCTGATGAAAAATCCATAAAAATAACTCTATAATTGTGTTCCCTGCTGTATCTAAGTGGCTGACAATCAGGTTGATAAGCGTGAGTGTGGCATCTTCGACGCCTCTCTTTGCTCTATATGCGAACTGAAGGGGGTCCATGAGATCTGCCACAGGCTCAGTGAGCTTGTTACAAACAAGCCTCTCCATGCATTTCGCTACAACAGAAGCCACAGGGCGAAAATCATTTAGTTCTTTTGGGTTTGGTTTCTTGAGTACAGGTATAATAGTGGAAGATTTCCAAGAACGAGGCATAAAATGTACATCTAGAAAGTTGTTGCAATCAAAGCTGGCGTGTGAAAGCAACTTTCTGTGTTTTGAGTTCATAAAATGTTGGGTCAGGTTTGAGGATGCACAGTTCTGTAGGTTCCTCTCAGTATTCCACCCCCTCGGTTTTCAGTTGTAAATATTAAGCTTAGTGATCGAATGTGGAAGCTACGTTGGGTCAAAGGTCACAGAAGATTTGCGTCGTGCAGCGAAGGAAAGAATTGCGATCTTGTTTCCGACTCAGTACCTCTTTGTTTTTCATTAGACCTTTCCTTCTGCTTGCTCGGCTTTGTTAGATGTTTGCATATCTTGTTGCTATGTTTCTTTGCTTTTATTATTATTTCTTATTTGCGCTTCGTTTATTGATACAACGTCTTGTGCACGGGTCAAAATTTGTGTGTCAAGGGGTAAATTGGTTTGACTTGAACTTGACGTTCGTGTTTCTCCGAACGTCTGTGTTTCGAAACACAGATACACGCACTCCATGACTTTGTAAGAAGACAAAACATATCACTAGGTTTCATTTGTTTGTGATGAATTTATGACCTTTCATGAAGTAGTTTTGTTTTTTGTTTACTTTTGCCAGTTTGCCAGTTCGTTTTTGGAACTTTGCAAAGCAGTGTCGTCTGTTTAGGTCTGGGGAAACGCCAATAAAAAGAGCCGAAGAATCCCCGAGCGTTTCTATTGGGTTTGCTTTTGATTATTCATGTATAAACCTGCTTCCTGCAACTATGTTAACCGGGGATTTATTGCATGGGGAACATGAGATTTATTTCCCAGGTGTTTGTGAATGAAAACTCGTGAAAATGATGACAATATCCTTTATTGGCTCTGTCGACGCGTTTTTAACCGCTTGCTTCCCTTTATATAATAAACTGGTCATAGGGCATCGTCATCCCGAAGGAAATATTAAAAATCTCCAAAACCATTTGGAATTCTGGGTGGGGAAATCCTTTTGTGAAATGACGTCAGCGCCTTTCAGGGTTGGTCAATGCATTTCGGAACTGGTGCTAATTCTTCTTCTTCTTCTGTGTTCATGTGTTCTTCTTCACGTTCACTCATGTTTTTGCACGAGTGGGTTTATACGTGTATGACCGTTTTTACCCCGCCATTCAGGCAGCCATACGCCGCTTTTGGGGGAAGCATGCTGAGTATTTTTCGTGTTTTTATAATCCACTGAACTCTGACATGATTTACAGGATCTTTTCCGTGCGCACTTGGTCTTGTGCTTGCGTGGACAAACAAAAATGAGCGTGTAATGGCGTGAGGCTTTTTGCAGCTATATGCTGTGGAGTGGAGGCTGCCTCAACCACTATGCTTCCAAACTGGCCGGAGCCACACTCACATTGGGACTTTTAGCTAAACATCTGTGCCACATACGACAAGTCTACAAGGTATACAGCGCTGTTGACATTTGGTTTAATATTACTTCCATAATTTATAGTACATGTACTTGCATCGTTCTATAATGCCCATGTTACAGCAGGTGATGCGTATTTTTTTAAATTTTCATTTTTTCATGGAACATTCCAAAAAATGTGCATGGCAATTTCTTTTTATTATAGTTTTAATTTAATTTTGATTTTGGTTTTTTTGTTCACTGCTTTTCTTGTTCTTCTTCTTCGTCTGATGCTAATGCAACCAAACCAACCATTCAGGGTTTACAGGCAGTATACTTTGAAGAAACGACCCTACAGGTCCCACCCCCATCCCAAAAGAAGAGATGGAGAGAAGAAAGAAGTAGAGAATAAAAGTAGGACTATTATAATGTGTCAAGTAAGGGAGCATACATAACCTCTGAGGGAAGATAGTCCCACTTCCACCTCATCATACGACAAGTTTTTCAACCCATGTGCCTTGATTTACTTTGTCTGGATAAAAAACCAATGAAATTGATACCATGATGTGGTATAGAATTCCTAATGCATTGCATAAACTGTGCCTGGAAGAAAGGACGGAGATAAGGATAAGGATAAATGCAATGATGCTAAAGGACATTAATGTTTCAGAAAAGAAATGATGCTGCCTGTGCTGTGTTGAGGGACAGTCTGCCTGAGGGAGCAACTTTCCGTAAACCTCAGGTAGAGTCAACACACTTAATTTCTTCTTGTCTTATTATCGCTCACTGGACACTTAAGCGGAGCGCTACTCTTCCACAATCCTGAGAGAGTTAATTTCCAACATCGCCTAATGAAATAAGCTTAGCAAAACAATTATGGCACCCATTTTTGTACCCCCCCAAAAAATTCATTCCCGTGTTATTTCATTTCCTACACATATCTTTTTTCATCGGTACCTTACGCTCTGGACTGGTCCATCTTTGGGGGTACCCTTACTCCTTAGGGCGTCATATGACCCTGTAAAACAATCTTTCATCCGAAAAGTGTGCCAGCTATAGCCAAGTTGAGTGCATAGAAAGTTTGAATGAAATGACACAGGAAAAAATGTCTTCGTTCAGGTATGAAAATTGGTGCAATCATTTTTTGCAAAGTTTATTTCACAAGGGAAGTATCTGATATTTAAATTTTCCCTATGTTTGTATTAATTAGTGTTAATGCAAGTGTAAGAAACATTCCCTTCATCATTTTTAAGGGGTGGTTTCCAAATTTCTTTTAGGGACAGATCGACGATCTGAGCCATCATTTTTTTCTTTATTTTTTTTATAATATTCTTTATTTTTCTTTGTTTTTTTAGGCTGGGGGGAGTTTCCGGAAACCCCCCCTGGATCCGCCCCTGCAAGGTCATCATCACATTTGTTGCTTTTTTTTCCAGGGCGGGTTCTTTGTGTGGATTGAATTTCCAGAGGGAACCGATACTTTCAAGATGATGCAATGGATGATTAATAAGTACCAGGTTTCCTTCATGCCAGGATTTTGGTGAGTACATTCTGCACTTTGTCTGGATACAGTAAGCATCAGTATATTTTGCATTGCTGGTGCTCTGAAAATGTGGATGCCTGTCAGTTGGGGTACACATGGCCGTCAGTTGACTTTAATTCTGGCTCTATTGCGAGGTGATGCAAGCACCCATATATCAATAAATGGGGCTTCATGTCCCACAGGTACTTTGCCTATTAGGGACTAGAGAATATTATACGATACTGTGCGGGGGAGGAAAGGCCCCAGGCCAAGAAGGTGAAGTGAAGGGTCTAGCTGCAAATAATTAAGACGTGATGGTTAAACAATTCTTATTTATGGGTTCGACGTAACTTGGATGGGGGTAGGGCCGATAAAGGAGAAGCTGTTTATTGTATATATTAAAATTGATAAAACTCAGGACCACCCTTTTTAAAATATAAAAGTCCAGTAGCTAGCAGACCTGTTTACCCTAAACCCGAGGCAAGAGTACTTTCCCAAAAAGTTGAGTGTATTTTTCAAAAAGTTGGTGTACTTTGCAAGCAAAGCCATATGGGCTAGGGAAAAGTGTACGCGTGGGTGCAAACGTGTTTGTGTAAGAATAGCATGTCACTTGTGAACACCTTCAGAATTTAACTCCTTCCAATACAACAGGAATAAAACAATTTTATTTACCTGTCAGTTTATAGCATTATCATAATAACCAGTGTCTTCCAAACAGATTGATAATGAAAAGATGAAGTTCGTGAAATAACATCTGCTGTTGACAGTGGCAAGTTCATTTTTACTATCATCTCAGAAAACATTGCTTCAGCGCGGACTACAGCCTTTTCTTCTGGCAGGATTTGCTTTGCGGGAATGAACTTCATAATTCCTTGGCAGCAACCTTGTCCAGGTAAGTTTTGGAACTGCAGTGTCGTTCGATGTCATATTTCCCAGCATGGGCAACGGAGAAATCTGATTTACAATACTTGCAGTGTGCATGACTTTTTCCCATAGTAGACTCCACAATTCCTGGCTCTTTCTTATATTTCTCCAAGAAAATCTACTGCTTCTGCTGTTTAGACTTGGTACAGTCATCCAAAACTGGCACATTGTTCCGCTTCATTTTGCCACGATTGTCCAGACGATCGCACGTGCTAACAACTGAACAAGGTTTCCACAGCTGAAGACTCACTGTCATGGTTATCTCCCTTCGACCGAAACCGGTATCAGTTGTACCATTCCGTAATCAGCACACCAACAACGGAAAACGTATTCTAGACTTTTTCTTATGCGTATTTTGTGCGTGTGTCGCGTATTTGCGTACTGATAATAATTTGGCGTACAAAATACGCCCAAATCGTACTGGTAAACAGGTCTGAGCTAGTATTTATTTATTTATTTATTAAAGAGATTTCTATAGCGCATAACTAAAAGCACTATGCGCTTTACAATATCACTAGGTATAAGCACACGCAAACATACTCTGATTAAATAGAACTTAGCCTAACAAGACATACAGCAGTCCCTCTCATGAACGGACACCCTTGGGCCATAGCAAAACTGTCCGTACATTGCAGGTGTCCGGTCACGGGAGGGATGACCACACCACCCCCTCCCCCATACACTCACACAGAGACACACAAACAACAGGATTGAGTCTATGCTAATCACTTCTTGTGGCTACTAAACAATAACAATAAACTCCTAATACTTCTTTAAACGTTCTGTAAAAATGATTTGTATGAAAAGTGTTGAAAAGAAGAGATAAAATAAATCCTCAAGGTAGTGAACACACTCACCATGCACTGACATACGAAAGCAGCCACACAAACACAGCACAGAGGAGCGTGTGCAGATGCTTTGCAAGAATAAGCTTGAAAACCAGTTTGAATAAATAGCAGCAGATAGAGCTGCATGTCATAATCATGTAATTATTTTTTTCTTGTCTGGCTTTATTGACTGCATGCCGATCGTGTGGCATGGCAGTGACTTTTCACTTTTCCGAGTGGGAAATACACTGTACATAACACAGCTCCCACTCTCCCTCACTAATGCCTACACCAAGCCGTGACAACTGATCCTTGGAAATTGTGTGGAAGAGTACACCTCTCTATTTCTCTCCAATGCTCTTCCTGCTGACATGCAGTGACACCGATACCCACAGAGTTTAGCCAGCTACCCCGTGACCCCCCCCCCCCCCCTTCCTCTCTCTCACTCCCTCCAGCCATGTACTGTTGGGGACTGTGGACAGAGAGGCCAGCTGCACTGTTTACTCAGAGCAAAACCAGTTGACTGTGTCGTAACTTTTGACAAAGCAAGACAACTGAAGGGTTCATAGATTAGGCAACCGACTCACTGGTCAAGGCTGAGGGGAAACAAGAGTATCTTGTCAATGAAAGAGGTTACACACAGACACACGATGCTGAGAACTGTGGCCGGTTTTTTACTCTCTATCGCTCAGGACCTTTATCGACTGTGGTTTCTGTTGTTTACGTCCAACAGACAAGAATAAAGAGCTCAGTGCAGTTTCATGTTGGCATCTTCGCATGTACTCCACTCCTGACCAAAACTACCCCCCCCCCCCCCCCCCCTCCGGATGGGTACACGGGCACTCAAGTTATCAGTGACTGTCATCACGCCATTGCCGCTGTGATCTTTGTACCAAGAGCCGGACTGCTCTGTTATCGATTTTGTTGTGGTGAAAATTTGACGATGGTCTGTCTGTACATTGGAGGTATGACCTGCTGTTGGGACCGAAAATGAGTGTCCGCGTCCACGTTTTGCAGGTGTCCGTTTAAGGGGGGGCAAATATAGAAGGAAAACACTCCGTGCCCAGCAAATGTGTCCGTACATGTCAGGTGTCCGCTCACGCCGGGGGCCGTACATTGCAGGGACTGCTGTACTAAGAACACTAAACATTTGAGTTCATACAAAAATAGAGAATTAAATTAAATAGTGGACAAACGATTAAAATAAGCTTAAGGCCTACACCGACTACAATGGACTATTTCAAATAGAAAAATTTAGTTAACTATAAAAGGCAGTGCATAAAACTCCATAATCCTAAGAAGGTCGAACAAATAAAAAAATATAAAAGACTATTTAACTATAATTACTTCGTAAAAGATAATAAACATGGTATACAAAACTGTAATTTTCAACAACAAATCTAAAAAGATTTTCATGCCATATTGCACAACACATTTTGACACACACCCAACCTCACACAAGCACACATACACACACACACACGCACACAGACACACATGTACTCACACACACACATACACACACAATAAATTCAACAAATATTTAAATACATAAAAAGAATTAAGTAAGCGTTTAAAACATATTTTACAAACAACAGTAGTACATATATATAGTGTTAATAATGTGAGACTACCCAATAAAAATATTTAACTAGTGAGTTTATTGGAATGCTGGCAGATAAAAACATATCACGAGGCAGGCGTGTGCTTCAGGTATTGTAAGCAGACTTGAAAAGGGGGATTTTAAGGGACTTTTTGAAAGTGGAAGAGGTTTTACAGTGACGGATGGGGTGGGGAAGTTGATTCCAGAGAGTGGGAGCGGAAAAGGAGAAAGAACGGTCGCCAGTGGTTTTGGTTTTGGTGCGTGGGATGGAAAGTATTCTGCTGTCAGTGGATGAGCGAAGCTGTCTGGATGGAGTGTAAGGATGCAAGAGTTCAGAAAGATAGACAGGAAAGTGAGGATCAGTGAAAGAGTTGAAGCAGATGTTGGTGGTTTTGTGTATGATGCGGGAAGATATAGGAAGCCAGTGGAGTTGTTGCATAAGTGGTTGTATGTGGTCGTGTTTCTTTGCCCTGAAGATGAGTCTAGCTGCTGTGTTTTGGACTTTCTGAAGTTTGTCTGTGAGGTGCTGGGGAATGCCTGTGAGTAGAGCGTTGCAGTAGTCAAATTTGGAGAGAATGAGAGAGCAGACAAGAGTTTTGGTGGCGTCAAAGGAAAGAAGATGTCTAATGCTGCTGATTTTTCTGATCTCAGTGTATGCAGATCTACAGATGTTCGTGATGTGCTTGTCCATGGAGAGGGTGTCTGTGAAGGTCACTCCAAGGTTTCTAGCAGAGGATGAGAGTTTGATGTCAGAGTTGCCTACAGAGATAGAAGGAACAGAAGGAGGGAGAGGCTTGTTTTTAGGGTGGATGAGGAGGACTTCAGTTTTGTCATCATTTAGTTTTAGTTTGTTGCAGGTCATCCAGCGCTTGACGTCGGATGATGATGATATACTTGTACTGTATACGCTATGTACAGAACAATGATGATTAGGGGGGATAAACATACATTCACTTTCTAACATACCCTGACACAGAGAATAATAAGTCGCGTAAGGCGAAATTACTACATTTAGTCAAGCTGTGGAACTCCCAGAATGAAACTGAACGTAGTCCGCCGCTAGTGCAAAAGGCAGTGAAAGTGACGAGCCTGTTTGGCGCGGTAGCGGTTGCGCTGTGCTTCATAGCACGCTTTACTGTACCTCTCTTCGTTTTAACTTTCTGAGCGTGTTTTTAATCCAAACATATATCTATATGTTTTTGGAATCAGGAACCGACAAGGAATAAGATGAAAGTGTTTTTAAATTGATTTCGAAAATTTAATTTTGATCATAATTTTTATATCTTTAATTTTTAGAGCTTGTTTTTAATCCAAATATAACATACTTATATGTTTTTGGAATCAGGAAATGATGAACAATAAGATGAACGTACATTTGGATCGTTTTATAAAAAAGATTGTTTTTTTACAATTTTCAGATTTTTAATGACCAAAGTCATTGATTAATTTTTAAGCCACCAAGCTGAAATGCAATACCGAAGTCCGGCCTTCGTCGAAGATTGCTTGGCCAAAATTTCAATCAATTTTATTGAAAAATGAGGGTGTGACAGTGCCGCCTCAACTTTTACAAAAAGCCGGATATTGCGTCATCAAAGACATTTATCGAAAAAAAAGAAAAAAACGTCCGGGGATATCATTCCCAGGAACTCTCATGTAAAATTTCATAAAGATCGGTCCAGTAGTTTAGTCTGAATCGCTCTACACACACACACACGCACAGACAGACAGACACACACACACACATACACCACGACCCTCGTCTCGATTCCCCCTCTACGTTAAAACATTTAGTCAAAACTTGACTAAATGTAAAAAGAGTACCACGTAACATATCTTGTGGATTTGTGATATATGCGCTAAAAGTTAAGTAAACACATACATTTCTTTTTAAAATGGTTGGCGAGGCAAGCTATGTTGGCACCCGCACTGTCGGCTTTGGTCACCACTGTGTCGCCTGTCAGAGGAGCGACACCCTCCGACCGGCTGAGCGGCGAAAGGGCGCGTTCCCAATCGGCTGGTTCTCACAGGTGTGACGTTATACATAAGGATCGAGCCGTTCGACAGTAGTCGACAGGCGTGTTTAAAACGAGTTTATAAAACACCATCAAATAAGAGACAGAAAAAAAAACACTTTTCGTTGTGCTAGATACTGTAGGTATATCTTTCGCATGGTAGGTATGGCATATACCGTCCTAAAGAAATGTAATTAAATCTGGAGAGTAAGAATTCATCTATAAATAGTGTGATTGTGTAAATTGGCACACATCCACAAATAATTTAATTAAAGGGAGGATAAATTGTTTACATCCAATCGCAGGAGCTGCGGTAGGCCTAAGCTAGGACAATGTATGTGTGATTGTGTGTGCGGTGCACAGCAGCCCGTCTGCCTGGTGGGGCAATGCCCTTCGCTCCCAGCAGTCGGGCGCCGGCAGAGTCTCGCACACACAACAAGCGCGGACGGACACGCTGACCAGCAGACGTGCGTCACGTATAAGGTCTGGTGTACCGCTACCCGCCTGCAGGGTGGGACAGAAGCTGTCCTTCGCTCCTTGTTCGGCGGGCGCTGACGTACATAGTGAGGTGGGCGTGGTACCAGTATGGTGGCAAATGATGGGGTAAAAAGGGCGACGTCTCAACATGATCCCCCGTCCCCCTGGGCTGAGGTCAGCAGGAGTGTAGGTGGGGAGGGGCCACATGTACCACTTGTACATGAGGGGAATGGGGGAATAGGCCTCGTCGGAAAGTGTAAACGGTAGCAGCGACCCGGCCGGTGTTTAGAGCCCATTCGCTCTGCAGGCTAAGCACCCATATACGCTTGAATGCATGCTGATATAGTGCAAGTATATAATGATTGATACCCACTGTTCTCTGTTGGGAAAATTTTCCAAATTTATTGATCACTTCTTATTGACATTGGGGGATAGAGTGTGTTCGTGCCAACAAATAGACACCAACAATTTCATCTGTTTGTGAATCGTTACATCTGTAGTTCTTATTTCAGTTCTATCATCCGTCTTCTTTTTTTTCTGCTTTGTCTATGTGCACACACGAGTACAGTATTTTTTGGTCTTTTATTTGTGCAGTGCATCCACTCTGAAAAACTATGGCAACTGTGCTCGCATTTCCATCTGCTATCATGAAGAGAGTGTGCTTGTGGATGCGGTGCAGAAAGTGTGTAAGGGTGCCTGCGAGTTCATGCAGCTCAGCCACCCCTGACCCTAGCCAGTAACACCTTCATGCAGCTCGGTCACCCCTGACCCTAGCCAGGAACACCTTCATGCAGCTCGGTCACCCCTGACCCTAGCCAGCAACACCTTCATGCAGCTCGGCCACCCCTCACCCTTTTCTTGTATAGAATATAGTCAATGTTTGTAAAGATTTTAGTCAAGCAGTATGTAAGAAATGTTAAGTCCTTTGTACTGGAAACTTGCATTCTCCCAGTAAGGTAATATATTGTACTATGTTGCAAGCCCCTGGAGCAATTTTTTGATTAGTGCTTTTGTGAACAAGAAACAATTAACAAGTGGCTCTATCCCATCTCCCCCCCTTTCCCCGTCGCGATATAACCTTCGTGGTTGAAAACGACGTTAAACACCAAATAAAGAAAGTGTGTGTGGGTGAGTGTTTGTGTGTGTGCCGGTGCCGGTGAGTTACTGACACTCAGGGAGGATGGCTACAATAGGGACAGAGCTGTTCCTTATACAGAGTCCCTTGTAGCATTGGAGAGACTACTCTGGAGGGAAGGGAGGCTCCCTTAACCAGAGCGCTATTAAATTTCATATTAAAGGCATATGTACTCGATGACTATACACGCTAATCGCTTTACCAACAGCTGGAGACATGCTAAATTAAGTTCCCTGCAAAATATTGTGGTCTAGGACCCCTTCAATGTTGAGATATGTTAATTTTCATTTTGATCTGGATCGTCCTATTTATAGATTTGGCAACACATGTAACGTTGATGCAAGGGAGCTAACACCGCGGCTTTGTTGACATCCTCACTTTTTCAGAGGCTAGAACAAGCTGTAATGCATGTATTATGGTCCGCGCATGGTGACATATCGTCATTATTATGGTCTTATGGTGCGTTTGACATCGATTATGGGCAAACTACACTTTGTAAACACGGGAGCGCGTACATATGCCTTTAAGGCATTTGGGTATCTTTTTCCCAGACGCAAAAGATGGTGAACGCGTTTGTTTGGCAATAACAGTTAGAAACACACACATTCTGGTTTAGTGTTTCAACTTCAGCTTTACACCCCTCAGGGGCCTTTTCTACCGCGATTTAACAAACTACACTCTTACTGTAGTCTTCCCAGCGGTGGCCCCTGGATTTTGCACATTCTGGCTTTGCGCCAGGAGTCTTCTCCTACTTCGCAAATAGTACTCTTTGCCTCTAGATTAAACCAACGAAGGCTGAATCACGAAACACATTAAGGTTTTCATTTGAATATCGAGATTAAAAATGATCATTTAAATGTTGTATTTGAACGAGAATTTGTTGAGTTGAGTCAACACTTTGTTGATGAGTGACTTTCTTTCTCTCCATGTATATTTGTCTTGCTTTCTGCACACTGAATTTATGTTTGATTGTAGCACCCAAGCAATTCATCCTCTGGTCACTTTTTAAAGAATGTTAACAATGCCTGTCTGACCATGTTGACTAAACCATCAAGTCATGTTTGCTTGTGTGAGGATGCCCAGCCTAATAGTCTCCTGTCCGCCCAGCGACCTTCCCCTTGACCCTGCTTGTGACCTCGATGTTTTATGCCCCCGCAAGGGGCACGATACTCTCTAAGCACCCAAAACCTCAGAGAGATAACTGGCGGAAACCTTCCTATTCACCAATCAGACAAGGCACAACTAGCAGAACACACCCTTTTGGTCTCGACTGCGTTGTGGGTACAAGTGTATTAACCTTTGCCGGATGCCGCTTTTGACTACACACGCCCGACGATGCGGGTTTGTCTGAACCCATACATTTGAAAGAGGGTTTTTACCGTTTATTTCTCTGACGACGATGCGGGTTTGTCTGAACCCATACATTTGAAAGAGGGTTTTTGAGTCACTTGAGAAAAAGTGACTATGTAATCGGTCAGTGTTAGTCTGTCCGGCCGGCCGTCCGGCCGGCCGTCCGGCCGGCCGTCCGTAGACACCACCTTAACGTTGGACTTTTCTCGGAAACTATCAAAGCGATCCGGCTCATATTTTGTTTAGTCGTGACCTCCAATGACCTCTACACTTTAACGATGGTTTCGTTGACCTTTGACCTTTTTCAAGGTCACAGGTCAGCGTCAAAGGAAAAATTAGACATTTTATATCTTTGACAAAGTTCATCGGATGTGATTGAAACTTTGTAGGATTATTCTTTACATCAAAGTATTTACATCTGTAGCCTTTTACGAACGTTATCAGAAAAACAAGGGAGATAACTAGCCTTTTCTGTTCGGCAACACACAACTTAACGTTGGGCTTTTCTCGGAAACTATAAAAGTGACCGGGCTCAAATTTTATGTGAACGTGACTCCCAGTGACCTCTACACTTTGACGTCTGCTTTGGTGACCTTTGACCTTTTTCAAGGTCACAGGTATGTCTTGAAGGAAAAAAATTGAAATATCATATCTCTGAAACTATTCATCGGATTTGATTCAAACTTTATAGGATTATTCTTTACATCAAATTATTTACATCTGTATTGTGTTGTGAATAGCAATTTCTTCCTGTCCATCTGATGCCTCATATAATATTCAGAACTGCGAAAGTGACTCGATCGAGCGTTTGCTCTTCTTGTTACCGTTTATTTCTCTAATGACGGGGTGGGTTCAGGGAAACCCACAGCGCTACTTCAGTGGGTGCAACGAGTTTCTCCCTTCACCGACTTCTTGCAGGGGCGGGAGAGGGGGAGGGAGAGGGGGAGGGAGAGACTGAGAGAGAGACTGAGAGAGACTGAGAGACTAAGAAAGAGAGAGAGAGAGAGACTAAGAAAGAGAGAGAGAGACTAAGAAAGAGAGAGAGACTAAGAAAGAGAGAGAGAGACTAAGAAAGAGAGAGACTAAGAAAGAGAGAGATAGACTAAGAAAGAGAGAGAGAGAGAGAGACTAAGAAAGAGAGAGAGACTAAGAAAGAGAGAGAGAGAAAGAGACTAAGAAAGAGAGAGAGAGAGACTAAGAAAGAGAGACTAAGAGAGAGAGAGACTAAGAAAGAGAGAGAGAGACTAAGAAAGAGAGAGAGAGAGACTAAGAAAGAGAGAGAGAGAGACTAAGAAAGAGAGAGGGAGACTAAGAAAGAGAGAGAGAGACTAAGAAAGAGAGAGAGAGAGGGACTAAGAAAGAGAGAGAGAGAGACTAAGAAAGAGAGAGAGACTAAGAAAGAGAGAGAGACTAAGAAAGAGAGAGAGAGAGACTAAGAAGAGAGAGAGAGACTAAGAAAGCGAGAGAGAGAGACTACGAAAGAGAGAGAGAGAGAGAGAGAGAGAGACTAAGAAAGAAAGAGAGAGAGAGACTAAGAAAGAGAGAGAGAGACTAAGAAAGAGAGAGAGACTAAGAAAGAGAGAGAGAGAGACAAAGAAAGAGAGAGAGACTAAGTCGGAAAGAGAGAGAGAGAGAGACTAAGAAAGAGAGAGAGACAAAGAAAGAGAGAGAGACTACGAAAGAGAGAGAGAGAGAGAGAGAGAGACTAAGAAAAAGAGAGAGAGAGACTAAGAAAGAGCGAGAGAGAGACTAAGAAAGAGAGAGAGAGAGACTAAGAAAGAGAGAGAGAGAGAGAATAAGAAAGAGAGAGAGAGACTAAGAAAGAGAGAGAGAGAGACTAAGAAAGAGAGAGAGAGAGAGACTAAGAAAGAGAGAGAGAGACTAAGAAAGAGAGAGAGACTAAGAAAGAGAGAGAGAGAGACAAAGAAAGAGAGAGAGACTAAGTCGGAAAGAGAGAGAGAGAGAGACTAAGAAAGAGAGAGAGAGACAAAGAAAGAGAGAGAGAGACTAAGAAAGAGAGAGAGAGAGAGAGAGAGAGACTAAGAAAAAGAGAGAGAGAGACTAAGAAAGAGCGAGAGAGAGACTAAGAAAGAGAGAGAGAGAGACTAAGAAAGAGAGAGAGAGACTAAGAAAGAGAGAGAGAGAGAGAATAAGAAAGAGAGAGAGAGACTAAGAAAGAGAGAGAGAGAGAGACTAAGAAAGAGAGAGAGAGAGAGACTAAGAAAGAGAGAGAGAGAGACTAAGAAAGAGAGAGACTAACAAAGAGAGAGAGACTAACAAAGAGAGAGAGACTAAGAAAGAGAGAGAGAGAGACTAAGAAAGAGAGAGAGAGAGACTAAGAAAGAGAGAGAGAGAGAGCCTAAGAAAGAGAGAGAGAGACTAAGAAAGAGAGAGAGAGAGAGACTAAGAAAGAGAGAGAGAGAGACTAAGAAAGAGAGAGAGAGAGACTAAGAAAGAGAGAGAGAGACTAAGAGAGAGAGAGAGAGCGAGAGACTAAGAAAGAGAGAGAGAGACTAAGAAAGAGAGAGAGAGAGACTAAGAAAGAGAGACAGAGAGACTAAGAAAGAGAGACAGAGAGACTAAGAGAGAGAGAGAGAGAGACTAAGAAAGAGAGAGAGAGAGACTAAGAAAGAGAGAGAGAGAGAGACTAAGAAAGAGAGACAGAGAGACTAAGAAAGAGAGACTAAGAGAGAGAGACAGAGAGAGAGAGACAGAGAGAGAGAGAGTCAGATAGACAGACAGTCAGATAGACGGATAGACAGACGGATAGACAGACAGACAGACAGACAGACAGAGCAACTGACAACAGACATACAGACAGAGAGATACGGTCAGACAGACAGAGAGACAGACAGTCTCTTGGAGACAAACAGGCAGACAGACACTGTTCCGCCGCTTTGGTAATTATGGGTGTAGCAGAACCCGCGCCGTCGGCAGAGGGATAGTTACAATCACTACTACTCTTTAAAAGTATGGGTTTGTGTGAACCCGCGCCATCGGTAGTGTTTATGTAAATTATCATAATCAATTAATTTTAATGTTTTGTCATGTACACACTAAAAATTTGCAGACAGAGAGCAAATTAGGTGTGTGAGAGATACTTAAAATTTCAAAACGATACCTTTAATGGTTCCAGAGTTACAATGATTTTAGTGTGTCTCTGGGTACAGGTGAACCCAGGAAGCACGGCAAAGGTTAAAGAGATCTTTCACCTTTAAGCTTTTTGTTTTTTTGTTTCTATTTTTAAATTTTGATGCAACATTGCCGATTGTCTTTGGGAAAGAGTTTGTTTTCGTCACTCACAAGGCACTGCTGTAACAAAAAGACGCAGGGGTCAAGGTTGAGGAAAAAGTCCCTTCTGTCATTCCGAAATTACAGTAATTACATTTGCACTCGCAGTGTTTAATGAAACACTGTTCAGAGTTTGGAATAAAAGAGAAAAGTCACACACCAACATCTCGGGAAAAAAACCCACCAAAAACTGCCAACACAGTTAAACTTCAAGGCTGCGTGAACAAAACAAGACACAAAATAAGACATCTTGAACACAGTAACAACACATCAAAAATTTTACTCACAATTTATTATCAGTAATTGAAGTTTCTTCCTTAATTACTCAGACAGGTGAACCTTTTGCACAAATGTATGTACCGGTAGTCGACGTTCTTAATGTTTCTAGCACATGTGTGATAATTTTCCATTGTCATTGATTTGTTGGTCCTTGGCCCTGAACACATCCAAACTAATGCAGCAAGTGAAGTACAAGCACAAGATGAAACAGGGAAACGCCGCTAGTCATCATCTCGTTCTGCCTCCTCTGCCAGTCCCCCAAACACCTGGGACGGGACAGGCTGCTGATGAAGCTCCATCTCTGTCAACAGCATCATAGTCAGTGATGTTAGTCACACTCACTTCACATTTAACAATGCACCAACACTCCTTATGGGCAGGCATGAACCTCTGATAGAACCATCACAGTCCCTAGTGTTATATTACATCTCTGTCAACACCATCGGTGTTTCCAGTCATTTCAAACACCCTTGACAAGCAGACAAAGCGCTCTGTTAACAACCTTAAAGTTGAGCCTGTTATTCATAACAAACAGAGCAGAGCTTACGTGTTGGATACTATGCATATAAACTTAGCAAAAATAATTATTGCACCCATTTTCATACCCCAACTAAAACATTCATTCATGTGTTATTTCATTCATTCATTCAGACTTTAGGCCCTTCACTTGGCAATCTGGCACACTTTTCGGATGAACAAATTTCTTTTGCAGGGGTCACGTGACCGCCATCGAAGTAAGGGTACCCCCTTAAATCAACCTGACAAAAATGTTTGGTACCAATTAAAACATTTACGCAAATTCAGAATGGGCACAACTTGGCAATTTTTACATACGAGGAAAAAGCAAAATCAATCATCCATCCAGAAATGTTTTGTTTGTTTGGCTATCTTGCGTATTTTTTGTGTTATGCCATTCCTACTGATGCTGGTGTCGATCGCATGAGCAGTCAAATACGGGAGGTTTTTGCGTCAATTTTAAGGAATACCATGAGATAAAGCGCTGTATTTCAGCAATGACCTGATGGATTGTTTCAAAACTTTCAGGATCTAATGCCTACATAAGAGACGTACTTCTGAGAAAATTTTGTATTGCTACAGATGTATTTGTTCAGATGTTATGCAATCTTCCGGAAAATGTTTTAAAACTTGTCATAGTTTTGTGGGTTTACATACAAATAAAACACACATGACTTTGCATGCATTCAGAAACATTATTGATACAAATACTGCCAACTTTCATTTCTGTACGACCACTAGTTTATATTTGCTAGTCCTGTAAATATGATTGCAATATTTGTGATGATGGTTGTGCTACAGCGATGCACTGTCATGCGTGACCGTAGCGTGTTTTAAGCAGCCGTCAGTCAGCCATAGAAAACAGCCTGAACGTTTCTTTATTTTTTTCATTTAGACAAATTTTTACTTAAAGGCATATGTACTCGATGACTATACACGCTAATAGCTTTACCAACAGCTGGAGACATGCTAAATTAAGTTCCCTGCAAAATATTGTGGTCTAGGACCCCTTCAATGTTGAGATATGTTAATTTTCATTAAATTACATATTCTTACTCCCAATCACATATTACATTTGACTACGTCTGAGATGCTAGGTACTGAAAACGCTTACCCATCTAACACAACAAGGGGAAGCAAACCCACCACCAAAAAGGCAAACGTAGCCATGGTAACGAGAGGGTATCCCGGGAGTTACCTCCCCTCTAGTGGATACCACGTCACTTCCTACCACAACACGTGGCAATTCATACGATTTTCAGCGTCTCATGAGAGAGGTTGTTGAAATTTTCGCTCCGTGGCTGCCAGGTGTGAGTTCCTCACAGGCCGGCCACGTTACTCGTCTTTCACCCGTGCGGGCTTCTTTTGGTGAGCCCGTTCTTGTTTGTTTCTACCAACTTTTTTGCTATGTTTAGTTACTGACGTTTTCGTCCTTTGGGACATGTTTGTCAGTGACTTTGTGCGTTTTCGCCATTTTGTATTCTGGTCAGTGTGTTGACTGTGACATTTTGGTGTGTTAGCCTCCGCTTGTCTACTCTAGTAGTTTGCAAGCGTGGTGTTTGTGGTTCTTTAAACATTGTGTGTTACTGAGCTTTCTGTCCGTTCGGACTTGTGTTTGTCAGTAATTTTTCGTGTTGTTCGTTTGTTTGTTGGTCAGCTGGGCTGACCCCGATAAACGGAGAGAATCTTACGAGTTCGGTCGTAGGCCGCTACTCTTGGTATAGTGCTAGTTCTGTGTGTTCTAGCGTTACTATCGTTTCCTCCTTTGCTCTGGTTGGAGCAGGGGGAGTGTGTGTCCGCTTTGTTTCAGTCCCTCGTTCCAGCGATCCGCTGATAGTGTACGAGGTTATGCAGCGCTCTGTTGTTTCCGGCAGTGCCGCCCTTCCGTTCTGCGGTGGGGGATGTGCTGTCACTTGCTTACCTGGTCGTGCCTTCCGGTTTCCGGATTTCAGGTTCCTGCCTCAGCGGTTTCCGCCTCCTCAGGTGGACTCTCAAGTAAGTAGAGCTGGTCCGACTGCCCTGGTGAGGCGACGGGACATTCCCTGCTGGGAAACAGCTCACATGGGCAGAGTCACTACCTGCACTCTGCTGGTCGGCCGGCACCACCTTACGAGGCTTGGGTTGGTTGACCAGCAGGGGTGGTTTGCTGTCAGTTGGCACGTTCGCCTGTCTCAGGACCGCGCAACTGTTGACTGGCAGCGGCGACCCTTCCCGGTTTCGGCCGGGATAAACACAGCGGTGGCTTGCCGCCGGCCGACATTTCCGCCTGTCTCAGGACCGCGGAACTTGTTGACTGGCAGGAGCCCGCACGGGAGAAAGACGAGTAATGTGGCCAGCTGGTGAGGAACTCACACAAGGCAGCCACGGGAGCGCAAAAAATTCAACAACCTCTCTCATGAGCCGCTGAAAGTCGTATGAATATGACCACGTGTTGGTATAGGAAGTGACGTAGTATCCACTAGATGGGAGGTAACTCCCGGGGTACCGGCCCGTTACCATGGCTACGTTTGCCTTTTTGGTGATGGGGTTGCTTCCCTTTAATTTGTTAGACGGGTAAGCGTTTTCAGTACCTAGCATCTCAGACTGTGTCAAATGCTATATGTGATTGGGAGTAAGCATATGTAATTTCTTCTTCTTCTTCTTCTTCTTCTTCGTTCATGGGCTTAGACTCCCACGTTCACTCATGTTTTAAGCACAAGTGGAGTTGTACGTGTATGACCGTTTTTACCCCGCCATTCAGGCAGCATACGCCGATTTCGGGGGAGGTATGCTGGGTATTTTCGTGTTTCTATAACCCACCGAACTCTGACATGGATTACAGGATCTTTTCCGTGCGCACTTGGTCTTGTGCTTGCGTGTACACACGAAGGGGGTTAAGTCACTAGCAGGTCTGCACATAAGTTGACCTGGGAGATCGGAAAAATCTCCACTCTGAACCCACCAGGCGGCAGCGACCGGGATTCGAACTCAAGACCTCCCGATTAGGAGGCCGACGTCTTACCACCACGCCACTGCGCCCGTCATATGTAATTTAATCTAAAGATGTCCCATCACAATTCCCTTCAGTGCGTCAAAGGGCGCATTGAGATTACGTACCACTGCGCCACCAAATGTACACTTTACATCGGATTACACACCTACACACACACATACACAGATAACACGAGCTATGTAGCGGCTAATTCTCAGATGGCACCATATTGCACCATTTTGCATCTTTGGTCAAAAACGCGCACATGCTTCTTTGACGCTTCTTGCCTTCGACTATGTCCCATCGGAATTTAGTTGAGGGGGACAAATGTCCCATTGCCTTTTTCTCCCAGGCTAAACCCTGCATGACCCATGTTAAAACAAATCTTTGATCTGAAAAGTGTGACAGATGTGGAGCCTTAAATGGCATGGAAAGTCCGAGTGAATTGACATGTGAATTAATGTTTTAGTTTGGGTACGAAAATGGGTGCCATAATTTTTTGCTAGGTTTATTTGAATCCAAAAGAATTGCATGAAACTTCAACTGAGAATTGAATCTCTTATTGGATGTGTCGGTTGTGAAGAGATATAGTATATACCCAGGAAACTGTTATTATCATCGTTCACTGCCCTGATTCACATTCACGGCTATACATTTAGAGAGACAGACAGACAGACAGACAGACAGACAGACAGGCACTTACCTTCCACTTCTTCGTCCTCATCGCTGTCATCATCAATGTCGATCTCTTCAGGGTTGTGTGTCTTCGTCATCTCCCCCAGCTCTTCATCTGTTGTGGTACTCCTGAACACAGTGCAGCACAAAAGTCACACCATGCAGCACACCACACAAAATACACCATGCAACACATCACACAAAATACACCATGCAGCACACCACACAAAATACACCATGCAACACATCACACAAAATACACCATGCAACACATCACACAAAATACACAATGCAGCACTCCACACACAACACAAAATACACCATGCAGCACACCACACAAAATACACCATGCAGCACACCACACGCAACACAAAATACACCATGCAGCACACCACACAAAATACACCATGCAGCACACCACACACAACACAAAATACACCATGCAGCACACCACACACAACACAAAATACACCATGCAGCACACCACACAGAACATAAAATACACCATGCAGCACACCACACAAAATACACCATGCAGCACACCACACACAACACAAAATACACCTTGCAACACACCACACCATGCAGCACACCACACAAGTCACACCATGCAACACACCACACAAAATACACCATGCAACACACCACACGCAACACAAAATACACCTTGCAACACACCACACACCACACCACACAAAAAACACCTTGCAACACACCACACCATACAGCACACCACACACACGTCACACCATGCAACACATCACACATAATACACCATGCAACACATCCCACGCAACACAAACTACACCATGCAACACACTCCACACACCATACCATGCAACACACCACACACAACACAATATACACCATGCAACACACCACACACAACACAAAATACACCTTGCAACACACCACACAAAATACACCTTGCAACATACCACACACAACACACAAAATACACCATGCAACACACTACACAAAATACACCAAGCAACACACCCCACACAACACAAAATGCAACACACCACACAACACACCTTGCAATGCGCCACACACAACACAAAATACACCTTGCAACACACCACACACAACACAAAATACACCATGCAACACACCACACACTATACACCAACATTTCATTCACAACTTTCCATTGGACATCAACTCTGAAAGTTTTGTTCTGCACTTCGGCAATATAAGATTCAGTGATGTACATTTTAGTCGGTCTCCGGTCTCTGACCGATCCAATTTCCCCAGGACCTATAGCTTTAACCCCAGCAGGACACAGGTCCGATTAACCTACAGAAGAAGTGGTCAAGGGTCCGATCGTTTTTGACAATGAAGCGGACATGCGGACTGTTCAATTTTCAAGAGGAAAGCTTGTTTCGGTTTTGCCAAGCGAAAGTAAACACTGCGTGAGGAAAGCTGGTTTCGGTTTTGCCAAGCGAAAGTATGCACTGCGTGTGACCAGTTTGTTGAGTGAACGAGGCACCATATGGAATCTGATTCTTTGAATTACAGGCATGGGAATTGAAAATTGTAAAAAAGGCGGAAAATTTATAACTGAAGACGCGAAGCGTCAAGTCGACGGCGCGAAGCGCCTAGCCTTACTAGGGGGGTCCGGGGGCATGCCCCCCCGGAAATTTTTTTTCTCCAAAGAACCCAGATGGTGCAATCTGGTGCCATCTGAGCTCCAAGTTTGCCATTAAATTCTGTTTTTAGAATCAGAGTTTTTAGTACAAAAATGTACCAAATTTTGCTTACATGTATTATATATGGTTTAAATTTGTAAAAAAATTTATCTGTTGAGACAAACAGGAAAATGTAACTTGTAACACAATCTGTGCAATCTGGTTTACTTTCAAACATAATAGTTCAATAACTGAGGCGGGCGGTAGCAGTGCGTGAACAAAGTACGGAAAGTTTTCGCGGGCTTTTGCGCAAAGGCCAAAGTAACCAGTGCTTTTTTTGTGTGCCTCCCCCCTTTATTTTTTCGGCGGACACTTTTGCATTTTCGGCGGAACAAAAAAAAAATTCGGCGGAAATCCGCCATTCGGCGGACAATTCCCATGCCTGGAATTAATTTATCCTCAAGTTGGATCAAGAAGAAAAAAAGAAAACCGAACCCATATGGTGCCTCGAGTGCATTCATTGGCTCAGCAATAAATCGTTTAAACCAATGGGAACCACCCGTGCATGTTCGCACATGCGCAAGGCATTACTTTTCGTCACAATATCCGGAAAAACCGTTGTGCGTTCGAACGAAAATAAAACGAAAGAGAAACGACATGGGTCCGAAAAAAAAGCTCAAAGCAGATAAAAATCAGCAGACATTGATGTCCATGCTGCGTTCGCCAGCCACTGTGGCTTCAGCTGAACCAACAACAACGTCAACCGAGAACGAACTCGTCGAAGTGGAGAGTGATGGTGAAAGTGCAACTGCAAGTACGTCGACGAGCACGAGAGAGACAACCCAAGTCAAAGAGTTGAAAGACATTGTCGACAGATGGGCAGTGAAAAAAAACCGACAACTGTTGAAATAACTTTGAAATGTGATTCAATCCTTTGAGTATCTAGTCATGACAGTCGCGGAAGGTGGAAGAATTTAAACTGAAAAATCTTTTTAAATGCGGTTTTACGAGTCGTGTTTTTGTCCTATTGAAATTGCAATCTCAGGACACTGTGTCCTATTGATTTTCAGTCTTCAGGACAATTGTCCTAAAGGCTGCTAGAAAAATGTACATCACTGAGATTGTTGATGGGATGTTGACAGACCATCTTTTTTGGAGGTCTTCGGGAAGCATATCATCTTCCGTTTCATCTTTACTGACTAAGGCACATCGATTTTGTCTTTTTTTTTTAAATCAAAAAGTAAGTGCAAAATCATGCACAGGGAGCCTGTTGTGAACTCAGTTTTAAAATTGCAAAAGTTCAGGGCTCCACAGCTCTATGGCAATCGAAGACAAGCGCAAAGTGTTCTCAGTCCGTCAAAGCTGGTTCAAGTTGTTATCTTCAGTGTTGAAAAACAGTGATTTGTTACCTACCAACATTGTTTTTGTGTTACCCAGTGTTATCAATGAAAAGTCGTGTAAATGATGACAATGTTTGACATTACCTAGAATATCATAAAGACTTGTCACCCAGGTCTGATTATCTCTGTTCATCATATATTTGTTTTCAACAATAATAGCACAAAGTACATCAAATATTTGTTTTGAACAATAATAGCACTAAGTACTGTGCACTGCTAGATACCCATCGCATGGTTACACTATCACTTCAAGGTGCATACAGTGGAATCCAGCTATAACAAACCTGGGTATAACGAAATCCCTCTTATAACAAACTGCCATTGATTTCCCAGCAGACAGCCTTCTATTTCTTACTTTCCGGCTACATCGAACCTTTTGAACTCATTTGCATAACGAACCCCTCTTTTAACAAACACGTTTTCATCGCCCCAGAGCCGCTTTGTCTCTAAAAGTCACAAGGCTACAACGATCTGCGTGTGAGGCGAGATCAAAGGCAGGTCCATTGTGATAGCTGGGTGGCCTTGTTGATAGACACTGACCTTCTTCCCAGGGGTCATTGACCCAGTTTTAGCTATGAGAGAGGAAACACGTACTTCCTGCACCCAGGTCAGTGACCGAGTTTAACCTATGGGGAGTTTAACCTATGGGGCGGTCTCTTTGATGTCTTGAGAGGAAACTTGGCCAGGGTAGTACATGCACCAGAACTGGTGGACACCATGAAATCGGAGATTGATCAGAATGTACATGTACATGCTTTTACACGACTTTTTAAATTTTACTTCTAAAATTGTGACAGTAAAGTGAACATTTGAACAATGCCTCTCTCTATGGATTATATAATGAACCTCACAGAGATTGTACTCTCCAAGGAAAGATCGATGGGACGATCATTTGAAGGTGAGTGGGAAAACTTGTCTTACGGCCATTTAGGGTTGAAAACTACAGCGAATTGCTGATATAACGAACTAAAATGTATCTCCCTTGAGATTCGTTGTACCCGGACTTCACTGTAATTGACTTGTGGATCTTCATTGGCTTCTAAATTAGCTGTTATACTTACAACATGAATCACCAGAAGCAAATCAACAGTACACAGACAGAAGAAAACAGGGGTTACTATTCATCATAGGAGTTATTTGTTGTTTTTGTGTGCCTTTTTTTACAATTTTTATTTTTATTTACTTTTCTCTTTTCTCTCTTCTTTCTTTATTTCTAGTTATTTGAGCCATCAGCCTTTTCTCAGAAAATTGAGTATCATACTCATAGTGTAGTTGAGGGCTGTGGGTACACACCTGACAAAAAGAAGCTTCTTTTCTGCGGCTGCCTTTTCCTGCATGGACTCCTCAGCCAGCTGTCTGGCCCTGGCTTCCAGCTGCTGCATGCTGGACTCCGCACCGCCCGCTGCACACAACACACGCCACAATTTAACACCACCCTTTCCTCTCACCACTAACCACAACAACGAGACCAAATGCTCCATCCACTCCCTTTCTCAAAATGTGGGGCTTGGGCATTCTGATAATCCTTGCTCCACGGCTATCGCCAGTTGTCTCTCTGACCGGACGCGACAGTCCTACGCGAATCTATCAAAACCAGAATACAGAGTGATCTCCCATATGTTGTTCACGAGCAGTGTTCGCGAGACGAAAATTATTGCAGATTGGCTGACTTCGACAGTGATCTCCGTTCTGTTCTTCACAGTTATGATAAAGACATCGTTCTAAGGTCAAAACATTAAGTCGAAATTTTGGGACTGCTGCCGGAAGGAGACCGTAATATATGGTTGCATCACTGTCAAAAAAATCGTCTGCTCCAGCGAGCGCCGAAACCAAACGGTTGATTATCACGTGACACTTATGCCATATTTAGAGTTGATTGCACAGTAAATACATCCACGAAAAATAGCTCGCTTTAAACTGTCTAAAATAAAAATTTAAAAATTACAAAACACCATGAAAAATCATTATCGACGATCGCAAATCTGCTTACATCCATAACACATTACAAAAAGTTCTAAATATGTAAAAAAAAAATCGGTTTCCTTGCCAGACAAGGAAACTCAAGGCATCCTGTCAGGGAGAGAATGAGCCGAACTCATTTTGACCTGAGGTCAGGATGGGGCTTGGAGTGGAGACAGCACTGCTGTCACGTTTTGTTTTTGTCATTGCAATGACCATATTTTATTAAAATCAACCAAACTTTCTGATGAGGATCACAAAACACTATTTGTGTGCAGAGTTTGAAGGGCCAAGTCACAAAAACTAATGACAAATAAAGTACACTTTAGTCCAGAAAATGTCAAATTGTTCTCATTTTTTGCAACTAAATGGCACCATTGGGACCTTGGAGGGCAAAGGAGGTCTTTCGAACTTATACAATGTATGTGAGTCAACAAAGGCTGTAAATTATCCAAGTTTCAAAGCTCTAACTTCCAAAACATCTAAGAAAACAAACATTTTTCATTTCCTTTTCTTACTCTGCTGTGCCCTTGAAATTTTACAAGGACAACCAATCCTGTCTGAAGGTAACATATATTAGAACTTGAAACTGTGTGAACGTTCAAAGCTATAGCTTAAAAGAAAGAGAAATTAAGAACTTTCCATTTTTTACCCGACCTTGACCACATTGTGACCTTGATTAGGGTCAACCAAACTTTAAGGTCATTGAGGCTAACAAATACATGAAATTCCAAGACTATCGCTTCATAAACGTTGAAGGAAAGGATAATTTTCCATTTATGAACCCAAACATCACCCCGCTGTGACCTAGAAATTTGACAAAGGTCTGGCAGATGTTTATCCTATTTGGAGGTCATTGCACCCTACATGTGCCTGAAGTTTTTAAGCTATAGCTTCAGAAACATCCAAAATAACCTCATCCTCAAGTTTTTTCATCGGCATTGCTGAATCCTAAGCCTATCTTGGTTACTCAGGTTAGTCATATAGTCATCATTTTTGACTGAATTAGTTTTGTAACTGTTATTCGTAACAATGATACACCATCAGTTCCAACTGCCACTTGAAATCCCTTTCTTGACTGTGATCTTATTAATACTTTGTGAGCAGAACAGAAACAGTTGTGTTTTCACATCATAAGCTGGACAATGAACATTCACATACCTGCCATTTCCTCTTTCTTCAGGGAGCTGGCTGCTATCATCTGTGCTGACATGAAGTTGACCTGTAGCATAATCATAAAGCATCCACTTCACAATGATGTACACATGGCTGACAGCATTTTACAACTAGATCCAATTTATTTTACTTGGTTCCAGTGTTAAAATTTGAAACAATACCTCTCGCACGCGGCGTGCGTGCGTGCATGTGTGTGTGTGCGTGCGTATGTGTGTGTATACAGTGTCCGTGCACATATGTGTGTGCGACAAGAGATCCTTGTGAAAACCAACTTGTTTGTGATATGACTAGCAAGATAATTGGAACCTCTAAAACTGCACAACACAAAGTAAGCATACCTGTGTGTTGTAAGTGGCCTGCACGCTGCGTTTGATGCGCAGCATTTCACGCACTGTATCCTCGTTGCCGTGGTTGATCTCAAACTCTTTCCAAGCATCCCAGAACTGTCCAGCAACCTGCACAACATGCGTCACAGTGACAGTGAAACAAGCTGGCAATCAAATCATAAACAGTGGTTGGAAGCATGCTGCATTAATGTGGTGCATACTGTTTTCAGCAGATTGACAAGACCGGATTTCTTCTATAGCAACCTGGTGCCATGACAAACCAGTCATAAAATAAGAAGGAAAGACAAGGCTACTGAAATAATATAAACAAGTTCATTTATAAAAGCAATGTACATGGGAAAAAAAGTAACATTAAAATAACAGCAAAATGACCAACATGAAGCTAACAAAATTGATGACTGTGTGTTTAATGTAATGGGCCTGATGGAAACAGGGGTGGTCAAGTGAGAAGACCCTTTTTACATTTAGTTAAGTTTTGACTAAATGTTTTAACGTAGAGGGGGGAATCGAGACGAGGGTCGTTGTGTATGTGTGTGTGTGTGTGTGTGTA